>NW_008825554.1:66599-103366 GCF_000699105.1 Pygoscelis adeliae
CAGGAAGAAGCCACAGGAAATCCAATGATTTTTGACTAATTAGGAAAATAATAATAATGTCTGCCTAATGATTACCTTGTACTGGGTTGTGGCCTTTTATCAGGCAGCTGCAGACTACTGCTTTGAAGGAAACCAGTGGTTTTCTTTGAAACTGGTGTCACGGACTTGGAGGATTTGTGACAAATCTTCTGAGACTTATTGCTCCTTTGTGTAGTTGCTATAATTGGGAAGAAAAATGAGCCTGTTTCTAAATGTTTAAAGAGGAAAGTACCTTCCCTCCAGATTTTATTTGGAAAGATTTTTAAACTAGTTGGCATGTGTGTGTGCATAAGTGTGTATAATCATTTTCAAAAGGATGAATGAATCTTAAGGTCAGTTAAAACCTACAAAAATGATTTATCTATGTTGTTTTCACATAGTAACAGCCACAATAAAAAAGACAGAGGCTTACCTGCAATACAGTTTTACCACAAAAGTAAAGATCAGGAAAACATTGGGAGTGAAGCCAGGCCAACAGTTTGGAGCTTGTGGTTTGTATTCTGCATCCCCCTCACATGGATTTTCAGAGTGAAGCTCAGCAAGTTGCATATATTTGCCTGCAGAATTAACCATGAGCACAAGCCTGAACACCAAAGGTTTGAATGGACTAATTTCAGCCTGCAGTCAAGTGCTAAATTCAGCAATTCAGCCAGAGCTGCAAACACCGAAGGCAGGCTATACTTTGGGAAATGTGGGCCACGATCTTTCCTCACCTTAGCTGATTCACTGGCAAAGCAATAATGACACCGATTCAACACTGTGCAGGTGCCATACCCTTATTACTCTCCTTACCCTAACTGCCATCAGCAAGGCGCATCGCATTCAGCAAATGGCAGGCACTGTCTCGGTGTGCCACGGATTGAATCTGGTTCCCTTTGGAAAAACATGTTCATCATCAAAACATGTGGAAATTAGCTCTAATCTGGCAATGTTAACTCAAGAAAGTCCAAAGACTGAGACAACTGTGGAGTGCTACAGGTCAGACCTGAGCATGATTAGCAGAAGCCTGTGGAGCCAGGGGCAAAATGCCTGCCTAAATTACTGCCACCAGTTTCGCTCTCAACGTGTAAAAACTTCAATGCCTAAAGCCCAGGTACTGACCCTTTTTTTTTAGGCTTCTAAATAAAATCGCCTGATTTTGAGAGATGTTAAATAACAGCAGCTCCCACCAAAGTCATTTGGCCTCAATAAATAAATTGAAGCTCAGAAATCTGTAAGTTGATGCTAACTGACCTGTATGCTGGAGCCAGAATTCATCGACAGTCCCTACGTCGAGACTGACTACAGCTATGGGTATCTGTCTCTCATTTTCAGAAGCACTAAAACTCTCTCCCATTAGTTGAATACAGCCCTAAGGGTGAATAACGGAAAAGGTATTGTCACAGATAGTGACTGAAAGTAGACAGGTCAGTACATTTCAGCAATAACACCAACTGCTAGGTGAGTTCAGCAAAGGATTTCATTGTAAGGTCTAAGCTGAAGGGTCTTCATGTGCCTTTTTTTCCTTCCATTTTGTTTACCATTGGTTGGTCAAATTCAGGTCTTCCACTAAAGAGGAGGGACAAAGCTTGTCTTTAAAGCTGTGAAAGTGGTTGCCCATCTCTGAGGAGATACAACCTTATGGCATTGCCTGGCATGGCATTGCTTTTTGAATGGCATTCCCTGTTTCCTCCCCAAAAGGTATGCACAGTGGCAAGCTGTACATATGTGTTTCAATATTCAGCTTATGCCATTAGTGTTGCAATGTTGGCAGAAGATCTGCACCAGCTGAAGAGTTCGGATTAATGTGGGTCAGGTGAAAAGCACAATATTGTTTACCACCTAATCATCTGCTCTGTCTCTGCAGAGCAAAGGTACATCACTGACTTTGGTGAGTGCCAGGGAGCAAGGAGTCACTTATGTCCATTTCCATCCTTCTAGGTCAGTCTGCCTTCAGACTGAGAGGAGGACGTGACCATTCAGGTGCCACTAGTGGAGGCAAAGGACAACACAGTGTCCTTCTTAGCACCGTGGAGCACCATGGTCTTTTCAGATGGCTGCGAGGTAATGGATGACAGGAAAAAACTACTTCAAAGCATAAAATCCAGTCACCAGTTCCACAGAGAGCTCTCAACATGCAACAGAAATAGTTGCCATGAGAAATACTTCCCCTTTGACTCTCATCCCATCCTACTACCCCTGCAATGGAAGTGCTGTATAATGTGGTGTCCTGGGCCTCTCTCTCCCTCCCTGTTAGACTTTTCCTGGCTCTGTTCGGTGGATAGGAACCATTAAAGCTCTAGGGGAAAGGCAGTGTCATATCCTACTGCTATGCCAGCCTGAGCAGCTTCTGAATTATCCAGGTAGTTGCAGAGGTCTTTTCCATGAGAGCAAGATTTGGTTCATTAGCCATTGTCCATAACTTAGTGAAAACTTTAGCGACCAAAGTTTCCTTCTGACTACAGTCACAAAGAGGAGCTTACAGGTAGAGGAAAGGCAGATAAGATGATACCTCCAACGTGCTGCCTCTTTCATCACAGCCAGTGAAATTTCTCACCTACAGAGAGCAGGGAGGGCCTGCAGGTCTGTGCAGAGCGTGCAGAGACAAGTCAGAGAGTGCCTGATGAGCTGGCACTTCGCACAGGTTTCTCATTGGTATCAGATGAGTTGAGTCTTGCCAAACTATCAAGCACATCTCTGCAGAGAGGTGCCTGAGGAAGCAACGCATCTCAGAGAGAGAACAACTTGAGTAAAAGTGATGTGCGGGAAAATTTCTACTCAATTATTGTTAGATTAAAAGGGACACTCAAAAGTTTAGCTTATTGAATTGTGTTGCACCTACGGAGAGGTGCAGGGTCATTTCTGGGTTACAGACTGAGAAAACGTATTGTGTTCATATAAGAAATGAATAGAACAAACTTAAATAAAATGCTGAATTCTGCTGGGCCTTGAGTTGTTTTTTGCTTCCTTGTATTTCTCTAATCTTATTCCACAAGTTACAAATATATGATTGATGTCCTGCAAATGAGCTATGACTGAGCATTACTTATTTATTTTATTTAAAATTTTTATTAAGTTGAATAACCCTACTGAGGTCGCAAGTCTTGTTTCAGAGGAGACCTGGATGAAACAGGGAGTGAAAATTTCACACAAATTTCCATAAATTCCAATACATACAAACACCAGCATTAAATTTTAACAATTGTGTATCCACAAGCTTTTAAAATGCTGCTAGCATTTCCTTTAAAATAATTAGGTCATGTTGCATGAATTACAGTTCTGCATCTCTGTTACATATTTTTCTTCTGTCAAAGATAATTTCAATCCTGCCTGATATATGATTTTCTCTTTAAACTGCACTTGCTTCTTTCTGATCCAGATGTGCAACCGAGTATTCAGATATAACATGTAAAATCACAGACTGTGCAGCAGTAGGCATGTGCTGATTTTTTAAGGCTCTTGGTCCCATGTGTTTGATGGGTTTGAGATTTTATAAAACACTTGATATGCACCTACTGTGGCTGCAACATCTTCCTGTTGGAGCCCTGGTCTGTTCTTAACTCCTACCCTTATTGCTTAAACACTCACCTTTTTATTATCCATAAAATTGGGCCCTTATCTGTCAAAGACGGAGGCAGGTATGTCTTTTTCCAGTGGGACTATTCAAGTCTATAAAACTAAGCATGTGAATAAGGATTGAAGCTGTAAATCATCAGCTTTTCAAGGCAGAGAATTGTTATGCATTGTGTTTGTACAGTAAACAGCCTATCTGTTCTTTGTTGTAGAATATAATGCAATAATATGCACACATGGAATCAGAATTACAGCCTGAATTACTAACTTAAACTCTGGTTAAAGAAAGGAAGGTTCACATTTTCAGATCTGAATGACAAGCCTGAAGCTTCTAAATCAATATTTAACCTTGCCTGATTTTTTTTTTATCTTTGCCTTAAGCAAACTAAAAATTTGATTTTTTTTCTTTTTTTTTTTTTTTTCCCAAGCAGCAGCAGAGAAAACGTGTAGTCAGTATCTTTCACTGGGCTGTTTCCATCCAATAGCTTTTACTATTGTGACTTTACTGTTGCTCTGCAACTTTGGCAGCTAGTGGGAACTCAGTTCACGATGTTCTTTGAAAGGCCTGCTTTGCTTTTGAAATTGCCTTTCAATTTTTTCCCAGGTGCTCATGGCAGATAGCATGGGGTTAAGGCAAGCTTGAAAACTGCACACTCTTCAAGAAAAAATAGTGTCTTAGCTAGCTTTCTGCTCTCCATTTCACTGCCTGTATTTGGAGGTGCTGCATTGGTCTTGACAGCATTCACACCAGTCTGTCTGAGACAAGACTCTGGTTCATTGCCTTGCATATTCACAGACAAAAACCGCATGGGTCCTTATATTCAATAAAATATTGATAGCCTTTTTACTGCTTTCACAATGCAGTAACAAAATGGTGGGACAAAAGAATTCCCCAGCCCAACATATTCTGTGCTTAAAATGCATTATTCAAAACCCCAGAAACTGAATGACCACAGGACGTTTTAATTCAAGAGGGATGCCCACAAGTGTTTAACAAAAAGGCAAGATTACTGAATTTAGCTTACAGTCATGAGAAAAAAATTAAAATCAATACTGCATGATCTAATGCAAACCAGATTCTCTATCATTAAGGAAATAGCCTTCTTTAAAAAGTAAAAATAGTTTCTGGAGGACTAGACAAGGGAAAAAGCCACTACGCATTGTGAATATCAGCTTTTTGGATTACAGATTTTGTCTGTTGCCTGGAAAGCTAATCTTTTAATGGAAGCTTTGGTTTCATTTTTACAATGGAAAACTTGTCAAAGAAATTAAGGTTTTAGTAACATTTAGAAGTGAAGGTTCTATTATATTTTATGAGGTTGAATGGTTTGTTACATTCCTTCTGATGTATTATTTCATTATTGTTTATGTACTTTGATTAACGTAAGTAAAGATTTGCAGTCCTACAGTGTGGGTCTCTCTCTTCAGTCTGGTAGGCCAAACATTGACGCAAATTTAGCTCTGTCTTTCCATCTCTGCAAAGTTATAGTCTGATCTGAATGGAGCTATGTGGGGTAGAAGTCACAATAACCTTTATGATTCTGGCTTACAAGACAAAAAGATCTTACACATTTTCTGGCCCCCAAAATATCCTTGAAATCTCCTGATACTTTGAATATTGCTTTCTCACTCAGACATATTCTTGGGCACTGTCTTTGGAAAAGTTCCTCCTAGTAGGATCCAGCTAGGCCCATGGTTGCCATGCCCCTCTCCACCCCTCCAAAAGAAGTCCTTGGCTTGCTGATGGCATCAGTCTTCTAGAACTGGCTATAGTCTGTGATTTATAACCTAAGAGCTGCTTGATTGAAATTTGTGCCAGTGTTTAAAAATAAAGCCATATGCTCCCCATCATTATTTAGATGGATGCAAGCAGTGTGAGGAAGAAATTTCAAATCTATGGAAAGACACATGATACCTCTACAAATCAATGAGAGTCTGTGGCAGACTCCCAAAAACTGTTACTTCCTGGTACCTTCTCTGTAATAATTTGTTTCCTTTAATATTGGTAATATGAATACCAAGGACTTGTGGTTGATTCAAAATAGCAAATGTATGCAATGGACAAATTCCAGCTAGCAATAAGATTCATATGGTGCTTTAGAACACCATTAATTAAAGTTCACAGCATCCCAGGGAAGTAGGTGGCAGTATCTTCATTTAGCACACAGGAAACAGCCAGAAAAAGGTTAGTGGCCTTCCGCTGCATGAGTCAACAAACAGCACTGGTATTCGAGCTTTCCCATTAGTGTCAAGTTGCTAGACTTGCCACTCTCTTAAAAGGACAACCTCTGTTTGCCTACCTCTTCACTTGCTTTTGTGAACAGACTGGAAAACCTCTGATGAGAGGCTACACAGTACCAGCTATATGTCTCCACGTGGGGTCAAATTCAGTTTTGCAGATGTAAATCTGGAGTAACTTTCCTGATATTAATACAAGTGCAGCAACTCACCATGGTATAAATAAGAGCTGTATGCAGGCCAGTTTATTAACATAAAATAAGTCAGAAGTGGACACTGATCATTGAGATACATTTCTTTCAAATGCCTTCTGCTTCATAGTTTGCTAAGGACACAAATGCCAATTCACACTGATATAGTTTTGTACCAAAAAAAAGGCAGTCTTTTCAAAGACAACTGCTTCTATTCTCTTCTCAGTGTATAAAGGCATAACCAGACATTTCCTATTAAGAGTAAAAGGAATTATGCAGACTGAATATCCTATGCACCAACATTAAAATTGCTAACCGATGAGAAGAACGATGGGTGTGCTGCTATTTGTAACACAAAATGATCAGAACAAAAGTCAAAGCTGTAATGCATTCATTTACTTAAAAATGTGTATTGTTATACAAGGCAATTAAAGAGTTTCAGACTATTCTCTATGTGATCTGCCTTTCAGATGAGACCTAAAATTGAAGCATTTGATTATTAAAGCTCAAGTGGCAGTTTTCATTAGAGGTGTTAACTCTAATATGCTCTCCAAATCCTAAATCAGTTCATCATGTTCTCCCTTCCTAAATTCTCCATGGCTTTTATGTGATAAGATATTCTTCTCTTCCATTCCTAAAAACTGTTCTAAAAGTATTACTCACACCATATGGCTACCTTGCATATCCATTTCAGTAGCGAATGAAGTGAGTAACCTTTTTATACAGCCTATAAATTATTTTAAGAAAATTGACCATTTGATACGCATAATATGTTCTTCCCATCTACCTAGACAGAGAAGTCATTAAACAAGAAATCTCTTTTGTCTGTATATTGATAGGCACAAAGCTCTAACTTTTGACTGGGAGAGGATCTCACATTTCCAATAATAATAATAATAATAATAATAATAATAAGTGAATACAGTTATCAGAACCAGCTCAAATTTCAAAGTTCAGTTGGTGGGTTCTGAAGACAGACACCTAAAGGATTCATCAAAAATTTTTAAAATATTTTTTCCAGACAGTCTCTTATTGAGGGAAGGGTTTCCCTCAGGTGCACCAAAAGCCCACCACACTTCCTTCAGGTCTCACAAAACTCAGCTGCATTGACCCTAAGAAATTAGACAAATGATGTAGTCTTGGATAGACAAGGACTCTTGGTACTCTTGGTAATTTAAAAATTTTGTAAGTGAGTAGTAATCATGTGCTAATATTCTTTTCCAGCTTTCCATTAAATATTATTTGTATTCTTTGAAACTGCACAGCAGCTGAGATGGGACCTGTTTTTGCATATTTGTACTGTACTAGCATATCCAAGCAAAATCAGTTTGTAAGATAGGTAAAGAGGTTAACATACTAACAGAAACAATATCTTTTTAGCCTCATTAGCTAATATTAGCTTCAAGGCGTTCAAGAAGTAACAGATAATTAACACACCTGCACAACATAGATTTTAATTTGCTTGTGATTTAAAAATGAACATAGTTTGAATTACTGTATATTCTGTAATGCGTGCAAACATAATCATTGAAACAGTTGTCACTAGTGGCAGAGAGTGAGGTGCCTATGTCATGTCACAAATGTACAGAATTTAATGGTGACTACTGGCATTTATAAAACCGCTGTTTTGCCTAATTCCATGTTCATTCTTTTTTTTTGATCACAGCAAATAACTCAATAGCAAATGTTCTTATATATAAAGTGCACTTGGAATAGCTTCACTACTGAAAACCTGACGGGGAAAAAGTACACAGTAAAACAAAAAGAAGAGAGAAGTAGAATTTTAATAAACATTTATTCCCAGGAGGACATGGGTGTACTGTAAATATACCACAGTGGTATCAAAGCAACATTTCTTTTGAACTAAAGAATGCAAATTAGGTTTACCTTACTTCCATATCATTTGCTGGTTTTAATCCTAATAATATATTATTTTCAAAGGAAAGCTAGATGTGCTCTGCCCTTCTTTTCTACCTGAAAACTGGGTCTTGCTAACGATTCCAAACTTCCTAGCTGTCAACATTTTTACAAGGTTTGAAATACATTTTCAAGTTTATTAACAAGTTAGGCTGGAAAAATAATCTTCTGTGAATAGGGTAAACTTTTGATCATTTGTGACTGATGATATTTTTCAACAGCTGGTGCCATGTTCTGCCCTCCAATAATAAATAGAAGTAGTTCTTGTAGTCGGGGGAGATGTATTTGGGTACCTTAGTGCTGAACTTGGCTAAGAGTTCAACATGCCTAAATGTTCTCAGTGTGCAACTTCAGTAATATTCAGGTGCCGTGGTGACAGCAGTATTTAGAAACTCATTCAGGGTCCAGGTCTGTTCCTTCTGATGTCAGTCAGATCATTTTAATTACTGCCGTCTGGAGCAGGGTCAAGCCCATGTTACATACAGAATCATGTTCCTCCCCAGGAGTCAGCGTGTCTGCCTAGATTATATTTATTGTCACGTTGGTACTTTCTGTTAGAGGTACTTAACTATTCCTTATATCTATTGATCCTTTCTTCCATAGATCCATTGATTTACAGTTTTGTCATTTTGCATTACAATGGATAATCATTACTTGTGGGTGACTCCAAATTATTTGTACTTTTTTTCTTTGTTGGTTATTTTTTCTTCTTTCTGATGGTTGTATAAGATGTTTATACTGTAGAAAAAATATGTTCAAACTTGGAAATTTTTCAACTTTTCATATTAGGAAAAATTTTAGGATTACTTATGCCTCTGCTCTGTGAATTTGTGCAAAATGCAGTCTATCAAGGAAGATCTCTTGAAAGGTAAATTTATGTGTGGTTTCAGAGAGGAAGAGCTATGGCACATCTTTGCTGTCAGTGCAAGATGCGAAGCCCGTGGAAGAGTTGAGGAGCAGTTAGTAAAAGACCCTTAAATATGAAGATTCAGGGGAAATTACTCTGAGCGTTCATGTGTATCTACTAAATCATAAGACCAGTTCTTGGCTCCCATCTCCAGGATGAAGAGAATTACTCCCTTCTTTTCAGTGTAGTCATAAGTTCCCATCTCTTGGCTTCACTGATGGAATAGGTCCTCTGGGGTTTTGCATTTTCCCAGGGGATATGCCTTGTGTAAGCCCCAACAGCTCTTCTTGTGTACCAGTACACTATTTGTGTGTAGTGCTGTTCACAGCACAAAGGTTCACTAACCTTTGCAGCAGACAGAATGACAGTGACTATAAAGAAATACCTAGTCAAGCTGTTGACTATTATTTACTCCATTCCCTTTAACACACTGTATAATGTTAAAAAACTAGTCTGTGATTTCTCTCACCTCATTTAGCATTCTAAAAGTTAACTTAGCTAATTGCTCAGGCTCCCTCTACTGTCAGTGGAGAAAAAATAGATATCTCCTGACCTCAGTTCATCAACTGTCTCTAACTGCTATTTTGGAATGGGGTGATTCATCCCCTTGAAGTGCTTCCTACTTCACACTGACTATAGAAGAAGAGTAGGTGTCTAACTCTTAGATGGCTAAGATGGCTAATGGCAGAAGAGATAAATGGCACTCTTGTGAACTATTTTATACTTGTCTTATGCAAAGAAGGCATGTGGTCAAAAGAGTCTGCTGTACAGCTACTAACTCCCAGGCCTGCCTGCAATTCAGGAAAAAGGACTTTTGCTCTTATCTGAATGACCCCATCACTTGGCCATGTGCCTTATTTGCTCTTAACTTCATTTTTCCTTTCTGGGAAATAGATGAAGACCTATCTTCAAGATTTTACAAGGCTAAATTTAAATTGTTAAAGGGCTCAGACAGTCCTAAAACAAAGGCTGTATGTAAAGGGAACATACAATTTTTAATGGCTGTGATAGGAAGATCTCTTCTGTGAATTACATTGTATATGTAGAATGTCTTTTGGTTGTAGTTAAAACTGTTTCAGGGATCCAGGTACCTCTTTTGTTATTTTCCATGACCTATTGTCTAGAAGAAATATCCTTTAAATCAAGTTTAGTGTCAGTTCTTTATCTCAGGTAAATTCCTGAGGCATTTATAAGGCAGGTAAGCAGGCAGTAATAATCGAGAGCTTTGGATTTTTTATAGAAGTCATAAGTGGATAAAACTTTACAGGCATTACTTAAAAAAGATTACCCCCCAGACAATCTCTCCTACCACTGTCAACAGAGAAAACAAGTTAAAAGCTTGAGTTAAATGGTTTGTATATAATACATTGTCCTTTTGAACAACGGAGCTTGAATCCATTTGAATCAACAATATTACCTGTCATAAGGAACTACAGTTTTCAATACGAAAGCATCTTGAATAAAAGCCATTACTCTTTTTAAAATAAAAAGCGATTTCATTTGTGCTCTTAGCAGCAGAAGTCCTTTACATTAACTTTACATTTACTTAACGTGCCTTTTCTGTGGATACTTCTTTGCAGCATCCTGCTGCAGTAGCTGTGGCTAAGCAGCATCCCTTATTAGATGATTCAGTAAGACTAGAGGGGAGACAGCCCTGGTCAATGCATACATTTACAGTCTTACCCCATGTGCAGCCTTCCTTTAGGTGTCAGTTTGGGAAATGATGCCTTGTGGTTGTGTTGTTGGGGTATTTTGCTTTTGTTTGGCTTATTTTGTATGTATGAATTCAACAGGGAAGAGTCTGGGAAGAAAAAAAAAAAGAGTTCCTGTCAATTCCAGTAAATGCAAAAGAAGTATTACTGTTAAATCAGAAGTAACTGCTGCTACTGTGCGACTGTGACTATTTGCCTTTGTCTCCCTATGTGTTTTGGTCTGCAGCCATTAATAGCTTGGACTCCATGAAGCAGTAGCAAAGGGGAGTGTGTCAGAGCAGCAGGCCAAAATTAAATTACAGCAACCTCGCGCTTTTCATTAAAATCTCCACTAAGCAATGGAGGTTTGTAATCGTCCGGATTTTCCTTAAAGACAATGGCCCTCCATGCAACTGGCTACACTCAGTTAATTCATGCTGTCAGCTTCCTTTATTGGCTGTGGGGAATGCAGTATTGATTCTTGAACTCAACAGCAGCACAAAGAGCCACTAGTGCATGGTCAAAATGCAGCAATAAAGGGCTGGCAGCTTGAGAAAAGCAGCCATTCCGTTGCACAAACAAGGTCAATTAGAGGACAGTGCAGCATAATATAAATAGCATTAGCAGCCCTCTTCAACCATGATGAGACCATGCTGGGAAGATGACAATAAATAATATAGGGTTTAATGCAGAGTAAATACAAAAGCATTTAATGTAATTTAATTTAAAACCTTGCATCCCTTTAAAAGTACCATCAATTAAAAAATACTTATCTTTAAAAAAAAGACTATTCTTTTCAGGTAAATCTCTGCATAAATTAATTATGTACATATGTAGAACTGAATGGAAAGGTATTGTTTAATAAATGGTTAATTCTTAAATTACAGCTGTGGGATATTATGTCTGTCCGTGTAATCTCTTACTTTTTATTAACACAAATCTTTCAGTGTCATTTGAGTGTAATAATAGGACAAAAGTGTATCTGCATTTTTAGTTCAGAAGTTAAAAAAAGTTGCAAAGGATCTTTATATCCTTCTTTAAGATCTTGTAATTATTATTCTTTTTTATATGAAAGACTTTTTCTTATTATTATGCCAGCTCAGAATTAATTACAAATGTAATATACGTCATTCCGCTAACACATAGAGTATGCTAAGGAAATTAGGCTCTTAAAATAGGTAACAGGCCTTGGATAGGCAGCTGATAAACTGAGACTGTATAAGGAAGCTGAAAAGGTTTCAAAACTATTTAATTGTTTAGACAGCAAAATAAACATCTGCCTCAAAACCCGGTTAAATAATGAATGTGCTGAAAACTGACAGAAGAGTTAGTTTTAGAGCTCTGGTTTACCTGTGCAGTCTTACAAATTTTTTGGCAGTACAAGCCTACTACTGGACCCCTTCTCACTTTCTTGAGCTTTTGGAAGTATTCATATCAACTTTGAGTGTACTTAACATCCATTAAAACTGGAAGTAATTGGACTGAGACCTGTGATGAAGGTTGAGTATGAAGTCATCATTGTTTGTGTCAAATCGTACCTATGTTGTAAAGCTGTGTCTTGTATCTTCCACAGTGCGATAATAACTGTATCGTTTTACACATAGTATGTATAAGACCTTTGAGGAGGGAGAGAAATAGTAAGGTTTCCCTTGTAAAACAAATGGGTCTTCCAAATTATTCTACAAGAAATTCCTTCTTACACTGTCAATGGAATCAGTAGGAGCTCCTTGCCTCAGAGAGCAACAGAAATGCCTTCTGGACTGACTGGAAGTATGGGAACTTTATTCAGCTATTAAGTAGAGTAATGAGTAGAATGCTTCTTCTATTTTTATGAGTTTGAAATGCCAACACAACTTGAAAGTAGTGAGGAACATATTAGAAACATAGAATCATAGAATAGCTTGGGTTGGAAGGGACCTCTAAAGGTCATCTAGTCCAACCCCCCTGCCGTGGGCACAGACATCTTCAACTAGATCAGGTTGCTCAGAGCCCCGTCCAACCTGACCTTGAATGTTTCCAGGGACAGGGCATCCACCACCTCTCTGGGAAACCTGTGCCAGTGTTTCACCACCCTCACGTAAAAAGTTTCTTCCTTATATCCAGTCTAAATCTCCCCCCCTTTAGTTTAAAGCCATTCCCCCTTGTCCTGTCGCAACAGGCCCTGCTAAAAAGTCTGTCCCCATCTTTTTTATAAGCCCCCTTTAAGTACTGATAGGCTGCACTAAGGTCTCCCCGAAGCCTTCTCTTCTCTAGGCTGAACAACACCAACTCTCTCAGCCTTTCTTCATAGGAGAGGTGTTCCATTCCCCTGATCATTCTCGTGGCCCTCTTCTGGACCCGCTCCAACAGGTCCATGTCTTTCTTATGCTGAGGGCTCCAGAGCTGGATGCAGTACTCCAGGTGGGGTCTCACCAGAGCAGAGTAGAGGGGCAGAAAAAAATTAGCTTATTATGATTCCTGCCAGCTAGGAAGCACAAGGTAAAGGATTGCAAGTCTTAACATATATGTCCTAGGCTGGGACTTCAGTTTCTTGGGAAGTGCAGCTGTTCTTAACTAATTTTTTGAAGTTGCTGATTTTTGTCAGACAAGGTAAAACCAGAGAATAAAGACAACAGAAACAAGACAAAGACCAATAAAATAAAGGGAGTAAGTATGAGAAGTTCTAATTTTTTTGTCACAAGGAAAACTTTATTTTCTGGACTTTTTTCTGTCCTTCATTCTGGAGCCGAGGCAGATTACAGGGTAAAAGTCCTTATGAGGCAAATAAATGCATCCAGTGACTTGTGACCAATTAGCTCTTGTGCATATTTTTGCTTCTCTTTAGCCCCTCTTCCTCTTCAAGTATGTAAGCAATTGGACTTGTTTGGGATTTGTTCCTTTTCTGTAAGACAAGGTTGACTAATAGTGTAATTAAAATAATAGTTTTTAATAATAGTTTTTTAAGAGAATATCAATGAAGTGAATGCCTTTGAGTAGCTGGCTGGAAAGCTTTTTATGTTTTTTAGAACACAACCTTAAGTGGAATCAGTGTGTTTGGAAGGAAAATCAGATAACCTATGTGTATATCTCCTAAACCAAAGCAGAATAAAAGTTGTAACAAGATGTAAGAAGAAGTAGCATTTATAGTTTTGTTTTGCATTATATATACTTTTTATTGATTTCTTTTGGTGTTACTCAAGAATTATGGAGACCAAATAAATTTTACTTGAGGCAATTTAGCAATTTTATAAAGAGATTTCTTCTTTGTTTCTTGACTTTGAAAGTGTAAAATATTTTATCCCAAGGGTGCAGGGAAGCAGAAGGTTTCTATGAGCTCCTTGATATTTAGAAGTGTGTGGGACAATGCGTCTTGCTTCCTCATACACGGCCATCATGTCTCAGTGACAGCAAAATATTTCTTTCTTCCTTCTTCTCCTTTTTGCTCATCATTTTTAATCCCAATGTCCCATAAGTGTCTATAAATATATCATGCACTGTAATTACCTCTGGAACATGTACTAGATGACTTCTTCTGACTTTCTAGTGAGATGTTCTAGGGTCAGGGTCAGGGACACAGCTATGTTAAGAAGTCGTTAGTGTTCAGATACCTCCATTCACAAACATTATGCTATTAATGAAATAAATGTTTTCAAACACTTTCTTTTCTTCCCAACACCACCAAACTGCAATTCCCTTTGGGAATGAACTTCCCACCTTCATCTTCTTTTGGAGACGTGAGAGATGATCCTGTCACTCCTAAGGTGTCACTCTGAGAAGCAGCAGGTATTCCACTGCTGATTCTGTCTTGACACCTTGTTAGCCCATTCTGGAGAGAGATAGGTACTTTTTTTACTTTACTTTTATTTTCAAAATAGGCCTCAGTAATATGTTTTAATATTATAAAAATTCTGCCTTATCTGAATAGGGAGTAGAGAGAGAAATTCAGAGGGATTACAAATGGATACTTTTGACTACAAATTTTGCACCTCGCAGCAGATATACGTAAAGGAGAGAAGAATGCTGAGTAGTCCAAATAAGAGGCAGGAGACAATTTGGTGAAAGGCAAGTGCCAAGGCAATGTGTTCCTCAGAAATTTGGAAAGCTGCAAGTTTTGACTGCAGCTTAAACTAAGAAAGTCTTTTCCCAAGTCCCTAGAGGGAAGCATATGATTTGACAACACGCCCCAAAGGAGGCAGAGAGAGGAAAATAGACTGGATATAAAGATGACAGATCTGTGCTTGTTCTTCATTCCTGAAAGTGTAAAGAAAGTTTCTAGGAAGTAGAGAAGGAGTATGGTTCTAGGTCTAGGTCATTCTCCAGCCTCACCGTGAGGAGATCAAGAAGCAAGAATATAAATGGTTCTCATTCTTCTGGGCCATGCAAGAGAAGTGAAAGTCCACTTTTTGTCCAAGTCTGTAAAGGAATTAAAAAAGGGGAGCAGAATTTGCAAAACATTGATTCTATATCTTACTGAAAGAGACCTGCCTTTGAAATATGCACAGGTGTAGCATGTATAACACCTGGGAATGGAGTTGATTGTTTATATTTCTTATGACATATAGGAATGTCATGGTTGAGACAGATTTAGATGTTGGGAATCAAGAAGATAGCATGCCCAATCTATATGGTCTGCCTATTTAGGAAGGCAGAGGATATCACAACTCTAAAGAAAAACTTCATAGTGTAAAAGTGCTTATAAGCACATTTTAAACTGGGGGATTTGCAGAAAATATTTTATCATGTGCCAACAAACTGTACAAGATGTAGAAATGGGAGAGCCTTATGTGTTTGCCTCAAAGATCTTGAGTCAAAAAACTCATCAGAGGAATAGTGAGAAATTTTGTGTCAGTATTCTAATATCTCTTAACACCATTCGTCTCCCCCCTCTTCATTACATGATCCATCTTCCAGAGTGGTACAAGCAGCAACAACGAATGGAGTCTCAGTTTATTCGCCTCTTTGAAGTGCCTCATCAGAGAGTCACCAAAGACGTGCTTTACTGTCATTTATTTTTGTCATGCCTGTATTCATGAGGGTGAAGGAGGAAACAAGTAAGATATGGGCAACACTGGTAGGTTAGTCAGTCTCATGCTTAGATTAGGTTATGGGAACAGAGCTTCAGATGGTATCTTTGGAAGAACTAGTCTTGGATTCCCTTCATAAGGTGATTTTCATGCACAAAAGTGGCCTTAGGAAAAGACAGTTCCGGAGGAGATTTTCTCCTTGGGTTTTTTCTTATCCTGGCTGTACTTATAGCCAAGAGTGAGAGCTGTATAGTGGTAAAGGTTGAGAAACGAGAGCCTGCTTTTTTCATGTGATGACCAAACAGTCTCAAGAGCTGAATTCATAAGTCTTAATGGGTAATGATGCTTATAGGACAGCTGTATTGCCAGCATGCCAGCGGCTATTATTCAGTGCAGAAAATGACCCCAAAAACCAGTTCCCACTTAAAAGGAACATGGGATTTCACAAATGGATTTTGTGCTTGCAGGGAGAGGTAAAGACTTGACACTTTACAAACGAAAGTCCTTTCTGCTTTAGTAACCTCTTCACCCTTACGGGGCAGAAGAATAAGAGGATTCTGAAATGAGTTGTGCAGAATCTGTTTGTTATATGATGTGAACCATGGACAGAGAACATTTAAGTGTCTCTTGCATATGAGTCTATAGAGCCTACTTTCTTCATTGTTTAAATACATTTTGCATCTATTTTTTGCTCATGTATCCTGGTTAGGTTCCAAATGGTACTCTTGTAAAATATCTCTTAATGACTCTTTTCTTCCTCTGGGCTCTTCCTAAAATCTTTTTATCAAAAAAGTCCTTTTCTTTTTTTTTTTTTTTTTTTTTTTTTTTTAGCTGCATGTATATAAACATTTAGACATCAAAAAGTCTGCAGTAGGTAAAACCATTTCATTAACGATAGAAATAAATCTAGAGATAAAATATGCCTATGAGATGATGAACAAAGACATATCTTTTTAATTTGCATACTGTTTCATTAGGAAATTTATAATACAGTTAGCTCAATAATACACAAAGAAAAATCTTGGTAAATGTGTTGATACCTCTTCAAAAATTAGTGAAAAGAGGAAAAGATTTACTTTTTTTTTTTTTTAGAATATTTATTCTGAACTGATGGTACAAGGAGAATAAGAATGACAGCTCATTCCGAGTGACCAGTCTCGGTACTCTCTTGTGCTTAAATGATGTGTTCTGAAAATGTAAGTCCTAGGAGCCTTAGCAACTCTCAGTACCCCCTCAGTGTCCTCTAAATAGCTTCTCTTTTCTGCTTTTCCCTGCCGAGAGCAATGGCTTCATTTCTACCCCTGTCTGGAAATATTAGAATAAGAAAAGTGGTTTATGAAAGAAAAAGAAAAAAACACTACAATCTTGTATTTTACCCAAATACCTCATACAGTAGCTGGTATTTTAGATATCATACTAGCAAGTACAGAGACATCTTTAGACCCATGGCACTTTCCCACCTCTTCAGAAAAAAATGTGAAGACCAATTTCCCTGACATCTTTTCAGATGCTGAATTTCCCAGAATTCTTTTCCAATTGCATTGCTGTTTTTTAGACGAAAATCTAAATATTTAAAATCACAACATCTTGAAATCAGGAAAGAGTCAAGTCAATAATTTTCCATGGCTCACATTTCCTGGCAAGCACAGCACTCCACTCCGAGACAGCATAAGCTTCAAGAGATTATCCTTGAATGTATAGGCAATCAGGTAATGTATACAGTTTATCTAAAGTTGGTCAAACAACAGGATATTAAAGAGGAGTATATGTTATCGTTGAATATAATGACATGCCTCAATAGTTTTTGGATGGGAATCGAAACAGTGCTGTTAAACCCCAAAGCATGTCATTATTGGACAATAATATGTAAGTCAAATGCATGATTATGATTGTAAATAGGTCATTTCTAAAGGAAATATACTAGATGCAGACAGGAATAACAAATCGTGTGTAAAAAGAAATGACCTTTAACAGAACAAAAAACAGTACATAGAAGAGACTGCGTAGAAGAGACTGTGTGAGACTTCTCTGCTAAATGGAGGAACAGTCCTTCTTTGTCGGGGAGGTACTGGGGAAGTTGCACCTCTCCCGCCTGTTGGTTTGACTGCATCCAGTTGGCTGCAATTTGCAGTGCATGCAGACTGTCCACAGCATGTGCAGGTTAAGAAGGGCATATGAAATATCCAATTATTGCCTCTGGCTGTTTATCACTACTGAGTCTAAACAGAGAATGGAAGGGATTTAAAACAATGTAAGAGAATCCAAGGCACCCTCGACCCCATTAGCAGAGATAATAAAGATGATTCATAAATGGAGCTGTGCACATCATCCTTCAGAGAGATGTCTAAGCAGTTGTTTTGGGGATATTCAGCCTCAGGGAGTAAAAGAAAGATGATTTTACTTCACCTAAGTAGCTGGGATTATAAACTGGGGGTGTATGTTAAGATATAGGCTGAAATTTAATTATTTTATTTTTCCCTGATATTCACAATTAAAAGTCATATTCTCACTTAGTGATACAAGGAGAGAAAGGTAGCTATCAATATCATCAAGAATGAAGACCTAAAGACCTTTTCCATTCAACAGACAATTGCAAAATTCTGTATAGAAATGTTTTAAAACAAACAGAAAGCCACAAAACCCCAGGAAGGATTTGGTAGGAAATGTAGAATGGGAATACAGAATAAGAATCAGAGTAAATTTATGAAGATTTATCATTTTCTTTCAAATTAGTCTTTGATTTAACATTCAGTGAGTCAGTGCATGAACGCTGCCTGGAACACTGAATTTAAACAAGAATTTGGTCTTAATGCAGAAATTAGTACCATAACCAGCCACAAAACGAATGTTAACTGATCACTCTGCCACTGAATACATCTTCCAAAAGGGCTTATCTGCATATGTTTTATCTCAAAAGTTGCACAGAAGACATCCTTCTCGAAATAGGGCCAGTCTGAAATCAGCACATCAAAAATTCAGTGCCATGTAGCCACTCTGAATTCCAGGCTTGGAGCTGCAATTGCAGTGCCAGTAAAGAGACCAGAAAACTTTTGGCAAGAGCTTTCCAGTTTTGGCTCATATGCAAAAACTGTATAACATTCTCTGAGTTTAAGTGTTTAGAGAAAATGTCACATTTTTCTACAGTGGAAACTCTTTATTTTATTTTATTTTTTGAATATTCTTTTCATACGAAGTCACATGTAAAATAATGTATCTATCTATTCACCTATATATATTCTCATGTGAAGGGATCCAAAGGGTTCATCTTTCATATTTTTCTAATACTCCTCCCCTCCAAAAACAGTGTGTTGTAACTATGGTATTAATTCAATACATTCCATTTTTATTTTCAATTCAGATCATTATTTTAAAAAAATTGTTAATGAATATCCAACTCATGAAAGCCTGGGTTTATTGTCCTGGAAACTGATGTCCACTAGATAGAAAACAGCCTTTGAGTCAGTAATGGTAGACCAAGGATTCATCACAGCTGTGAACCTCCTTTAGCCACATTGTGAGCATTTGTGGTTTATACCCACCCTAATCTTTCAGGCTGTGACCAAGAAAAAGGATGCCAATGTTATTAATTGTTTCTGAACTGGCAATGTTATTGCAGTGAAGAGGCCTGTTTATATGAACCACTAAGTAGCGCGTGAAACAGGGTATGAGTTATCTTCAGCCTTGGAACTTCCACATCAGTTTTGATTATCTGCATAAATTCAGTCCACAGTTAAATGCTCTGGTAGTTTTATTTTTGTTTCTGCTTCTGTTATATAGCTTTTCTATATTCTTGTTTCTAGGACCAAAAACAACAGCAGTTTGAGGCTTCCTTGTGGTAAGAAACTCTTGACTCTTTCTGTGGAAATGAATTACAAAGGGTTCTTAAACTATAAAGACAGAATGAAGAGACACATGCACATACGTTCATGGACTATACTGCTCAAACTACAAGTTTTCATATCCATTCATATCAACCAATGCCATAGAAAAAGATGTTGCAATTTCAGACCTGCAGTTTCCCATAGCATCGATCACCCAAAGATGTCGACAGATGGATTTTTAAGCCTGCAAGACATGAGAAAAGTGTATAAAATATCAAATGGTTAGAGGAGGTAGAATGTGAATTCATTGCCTCTTTTCTAATATGCAAGAGAACATTCAATAAGGTCAAAATTAAAGAAAGTTACAATAATTTTTCACAGTGTGAATTATACTGTGAAACCCACTGCCACTGAAAGTTACAGGGATCAAGAATTCAGGAAAATTAAGAAAGGAATCAAACTTTATAAGTAGAGCAGTCCAATCCAGTGTCAGCCTAATTAGCTATAAGCATGTGATGTAATGAGTGTTAAACTTTACACTTTGGGATAAAAGCAGTCTTGATTTTATCAAGGAAGAGACTTGGGATGTGAGGCAGATAACATTTATGAACCTGCTGCAGGATTTTTAAATCTCCCTCTGGAACACTAAGTGTTTCCAAATAGTATATGATAACAAGTGGACCTAATTCTGACCCAGGATGGCAATTCACATGTTTCTATCTACTTAAATAAACTTTTTAATTTAAAAAAATTGTCCACAATATTGCCACATTTGGCCTTTAAGTCTAAATGCAAGTAATGAATTCTTCTGAAGAATGGCCCAGTTGTAGCAAATAGAACAATCTGATTTTTATGAAGTTCAGTCTTACCAGCTTAAAGAAAAATAAGTATTTATCTGCAGATATACTCATTAATTGTTCAGTGCATCCAAATAGGTATCCCATTTATTCATTAAATAAAATTAAGGAAACTTCGAACATGCAATTGCTGACTTTTTTATTATTCCTTTGATTTTAACTCTATGTATCTTGCGAGCAGGTCGTTAAGATAATGACACTAATAGTACTCATCTGAATATGGGTTGTCCTCTTTGATGTACCTAGTAATATGCTGGTCTGTATGAAATTAAATAGTAACACCAACAACTGCAGTAAGAAGAAAAAAGTGAGCATATGAGAAATATTTCCTTAATAGCTGTGACTGTTTGTGAAGGCTAAAATTACCCCACTAAGTTATAAAAAGGTCACAGATCCCCTCATTTATTTAATACCATGAAAACAGCCCTTTATTCAGGATTTTGCCTGCAGTCAAAGATAATTATTACCACCATATTACATATTTTTTGCTATATGGTATGTAGATGAGCAAAAGTGTTGTAAACAACCATCAAGCTCCAGGATGATCATAGTGTTTCCAAATAGTATATGATAACAAGTGGACCTAATTCTGACCCAGGATGGCAATTCACATGTTTCTATCTACTTAAATAAACTTTTTCGTTTAAAAAAATTGTCCACAATATTGCCACATTTGGCCTTTAAGTCTAAATGCAAGTAATGAATTTTTCTGAGGAATTGGGCAGCTACCTTTTAAATCTCATTTCCAGGAGCTGCTGTAAATTAAGATCAGGAGACATAATGCTTCTGAATCTTTGAACTCAGCTATTAGACTTTTATTGTCTTTACTAATTTCAAAAGTAAACCTGACTCATGGTTCTTATTACAGATGTATGATTAGATGATTGAAGGTTAGTGACTTCACAACTATATTTCAGGGACTCAGGACTCATCCAAGGTCTCGCTAATGACAGGATTCAAAATCTCTGTCCATGGGCCCACCAGACAGCACTTCCAAGGGAGAGCAGAAACCTCTGGTAACCGATTTGCAAGCATTCATTTGTTTTGATCCCAGAAGCCATTATTTTTATAACTGCAGGATGGTGCTTTAGAAAGACTCTTCCAGTTATAACATAAAAACTTTATTCTTCAATGATCTGAGAACCATGGCTCTACCCAGCAATTCACATTTAGTTACTCACCTTTAAGCACTTAAACACTGGTTTCTTATTGATTTCAGTAGTATTTCTCACATGCTTCAGGTTAAGCTCCAGCTTAAGTGCTTTTACAGATAAGAAAAAAATTTGCTCAGTGTCTTGCATGACTGAACAGTAAATTTTAGGCAAGGAAAGAGCCTGGTAATCTTTTTTTCTCTCTAGACTTCGAAATATGTCTTTTTAGGGAATCATTGTGGTTTCTTGTACGGTTTCAAAAAATGCAGTTTTATTTCCTTTTTTTTTTTTTTGTGGAAATGTTTTCCTACTTAAATGAAAACATTGTGGCAAAATAATGTTTTATTAGAAATTAATTTGTGTGCTGATGAAACCTTTCTCAGTTGCATGGTCCCTCTACATGCCTCCATGGTTCAAGAAGATACTTGTATTTTTTGCTTTAAAACAGAATTCAAATAAGACAAGCCAGTTTCATTGCCCTGAATTACATCCCTCATCCTTGATAAATAATATTGTGTAACTTCACAAGTAAATCTGATAATTATTTTACAAGTTAAAATTAAAAGCTGGGTATTCTGCAAAATTTGACATTTGTGTCAAAATTTCCATTGTTTTTGTCCCATGTGACAATAAAATAATGCAAAATCTTCAGAGTTTCTATATAAATCAAAATAACTTTTTTCATGGGGCTTGATTTAGGAACAGAGGTTGCAATTAAGAGAATTAATGATTGTTCTATCAAGCTGTCATGCTCATATAGGCTACTGGCACCCTTAGATAACCTGTAAATGGGGAAAGATAATTCAGGACAGCTTTTCTTCAGAATTCAAGTACCGTGACTTTATTAGTTGCCACAACTGTGGTTTGAAGGATTCTGAAAGAATGTCTTAAAAATTCTCTCTGGTAGGTAAACTGGCCCTTGAGACATGGGGCTAGAGCACTGTTCTCAAGCTGGTGGCGTGAGCCCCATGGGTACCCAAAGTATCCAAAGGAGTAGAGGATCTCCGAGGTGATATCCTATGCAGAAAATGGCTGGTGGTCCAAACCATTGAATTAGGCTCCCTCTCTTCTTCCATATAAATGTTCTAGTCTCTGAAACACGCCACTTAAAATCATATAGACTGATTGCATACTGAGGGCCAGATTAGTCAACGTATTTTGGCTCCTTTATTCTACCTGATTTCTTGGTAGATGTCTACTCAGTGTAGTTGGGAAATGCATTCTGGCTGTCCTGCATCCTTTATCATAGGTCTGTGAAGGTCCAAAACCACCCCTATGAAAATTTCAGGAAAAACATTTGTGGTGGTTCCTTGCTGTTCTCTCCTCTCATCCTTTATAGCCTCATAGTACAGCAAAATTAGAAATTTGGGGAGGAAAATTTAAACAAATATGGAAGTTATTCTGGCTTGGAAGGATGTGTGCTTTTAGAGTAATGATTAAACTAATAATATTGATATTCCACTTCAGTCCTTTGAAATGCTTTCTAAAACTACTAGATATTTCAATCAAAGTAGTTTTGTTTCAGAACCACAAAATCAGATTATTTTAAGTCCTTTATACAATCCTCTTTACGGTTGCTCTTTATTAGTGTGCTGTTGTAAGTGCATTTTAGTGAATGTGTAAGGAACCTCATTAGTTTTCCAAACTTTTCCTCTAAAACAAGACTTTCTTCTGTATCTACATTTTAATATTCATTCTGTATTTGCATGTGGTTACTAACCCTTCTGACTGATTAAATGGCAGTAATATTTATCATTTTGACTTTTTCTCTAATTTTAGTAGTAGATCATGAATATTTTAGTCAATAACTTGTGTGGTAACTAAATGATACATTACATAGTTTCCTTTCTTAACTTTAATTTTGATAATGAATTAATGTATATATTCTAATTTACTCCAAAATTATGGGCTTTTTTGTGAAACTCTTCCCCCCTGAACGTCAAGATTTCTCAGAATTTTGTATCTCATATCAGTGGATCTGCTGTTAATGTCAGTTTAACTGTAATCAATGCATTATTGGTAGTACAAATCACTAGAAGTATGATATTTTTACATTTTTATATGAGTTTTTGGTTTAATAGTTATATGAAATATTTAATAAGTTTTGAACAAATGGAGTTCCCAGTGAAAAGATTGTATTACTATGGAGGCAAGACTGAGTGTATTTTTCTGTAATTTACAGAGAAATAGATATACTATCTTTATCTCTAAATCTGGCATTATACATTTAAGAAATTCAAGACCAAAACTATACTTAAAATAAAACCAGATTTAGTCAGGTAATGAACAAATAAGGTATGAAACGAGAGGACTTTCAGTAGCTCCTGGTGGAGCCACTGGTGCAGAGTTATTCCATTCAGTCTGATGGTGGAGTGTCTGTTCCACATTTTCCCTTCCTGTTTTCTTCTCTCTCTGCCCCAGCCACTACTACAGATGCGGAAACAATGCTCTAAGCAGTATCCATTTTATGTGTACAAAATGCCTTTACTCTGCCCTGTGGTAGTGCTGTGAGAGTAAGAGGCAACAGAAACATATTTCACATAGACAAAAAAGTTTCTTTATAAGTCAGATCATTTAAATTCTGATGACAAATGCTAAAATGTTTAAAGACATTTTTATGCTTGTCATATGTTACTAGTACACAACTTCACTGGAATGGAGAAAAAAAAAATTCTGGTACAGTACACCTGAAAATCAGCAGTACTGAGTGTATTGACTTAAGTGTGGAAAATGTAATGGTCCTTTGGCATTTTGTTTCTCAATTTAAATACACTTCTTAATTTCTTCACTCACTGTATTTGAAATTTTTACCAAGTTATTAGAAAATTTCCAGCTACCAGGAGGTTTATAGCTCAGCTGCATGGATGAGAACAGATCAGAATTGGCAACCATCAGTAAGCATCCAATGTCCCAAACATGTTAGAAAATGCCCACTCTGTCATGTCGTTAGAGGGTTATAGCCTCATACTTGTTTATGTGGTACTTCTATGTGCTGTGTCCATGCATGTGTTCCTAATATCTATTCGTCTGAAGGTCAAGTAGAAAAATACCTACGGAAGCATAAAATTCTTGTACCTTGCCCACATCGGTGTCGGCTTGACAAAGACTGGTGTTCCTGTGCTAATTCTATTTTAAAAAGCCTTTGTGCATAAATACACACTGGATTAATAAAATAATATTTAGGATTTGAGCCTTAAAAATGATTTTATTGTGTCCTGTAGAAACAAAAAATAAAAGCAACCAATGTCTACAATGCAGCTATGAAGGGGGGAAAAATGCTTCACTGTTATTTGCCTGTAATTGGCTTTGAGCATCACAATGCACGTGTAATTGGGTCTCTACTTGTATTCTTCAAGGGTTCTGTGCTATTTCTACTTGAACCCATTTTTGATATGGTTCAGCTCAGCAGTGCCAGCTACCTCTTGTTATGCAGTTGAAAAACTGTGGCCATTAAAAATAGGATACGGTGTGATTTTGTTTTGCAGCACTGCATGGAAAATCAGTTGCCGTTCATAACAGCTCTGTGGTTGGTTGATTTAAAGCAGGAGGGCGACTTCGAATTGACAAGCAGACAGTTCATGAAAAAGGATATTGTATCTTTAAGGCTTTCTGACTGATTGTGTTTAACTGCGCTACTCAGCAGGCAGTAATTAGGCAGTAGCTTTGCTGAGAAACTTAAAGCAGAGGCTGTGTTGCTCTGTGCTCTTGAATTAAAAAAAAAAAGGGGAAAAAATTCTGGATTTGAACAAATGGGATTTTTACTGTTTTTTAGACCGTATGGGAGCAAACAGAAAGCAGACCCCTAGAGGCTCCTAAAGTTATCTTCCCATGCAGATAGTCTCTAGGGAGCTGTGGTGCTTGTGAAAGGAGGCAATGAGAACCATTATAGAAGCACATGACACTATTGCTGAAGGTCAGGGTAGTATTGGAATAAAAGAGAAGCTGCTGATACAAAATGACATGGCTGCTGCATCTTCTGGGCCAGTTCACAATTTTGATTGGAATGTAGCTCAGATGCATTGTGAATGTGATTAATAAATAAAAGTACATAATAATGAAGATGGCTGAACTGGTTCTTCCCCAGACTGCTGCAGAGCAGGAGAGAATGGGAATCTCAGCTAAAAGGCAGCAAACAAAATATGCAGTTAATGCTACCACCTGAGGAACCGTTTGATTTGAAAACACTATTGTAGTTTTGTGAAGTGGACACTGCAGTGCACCATTGCAAACGCTGAATGCAGGAATGAGTTGTTAGCCTTCTCCTTTTGAGCGTTACAATAGTGTAACAAATTGTGGAGGGGAGTACCACAAAGTTAGGATATAGTTTTGTCATAAATAGCATAGGAGCTTCACGGAAGCACTCTTCTTCCCCCTCCCACCTCTACTTTCTGTTGCTGCTATTTTGATGTTTGTGCTTGGACATGTCATCAGTTAACAGCAATTAGGCTTTGAAAAGACTCGAGATTCTATTGCCATTTATTTATTCTACAGCCTCTTTAACCATATTAAAAAAAAAAAAAAAGATAGTTCATTTGCTTGATACCATTATACTACTGGAAAATGAAGTCATCCATTAACAGCATAAATTAAGCCTATGTTTTGATTCAGCATCAGGTAGTAGACATCGCCAAAGTGTCACATTTTAAGTGTGATGAGCATTATTTTTGCTGTGTAGCCTGAGCTTATTTGTGAGGTCCAGTAAAACTCTTTTGATGACTATGGCTCTGATTCTGACTAGAACTGCTATCTATAGTTCTGACACCGGTTCTGATGCCTTTGAGGTAAAGTCATTAAAGTCAGCCTCCTTCAGCAAACTCTGTAGTTCGATAAATCTTTTTTTTTTTATTTTATCTCCTCCATTCACATGTTAACAAGAAAGTAAATTAG
The DNA here is from genome assembly GCF_000699105.1 of Pygoscelis adeliae. Lineage (NCBI taxonomy): Eukaryota > Metazoa > Chordata > Aves > Sphenisciformes > Spheniscidae > Pygoscelis > Pygoscelis adeliae. Next base: position 92,854 of record NW_008825554.1, read on the forward strand.
GGTGTAAATTGGCAAGAACAGTGCACTGAGCAACATGGTTTTTCACAGGACCATTGTCCTGAGGTTTGTAGTTTTTGAAAAGGTTTGATCTGAGTAAATTATGAAAGCTTATCAGAATTCTCTGACTGAATGTTTATAAGAGCCAGAACTGCTTTCCAATTACAGCTGGGCTTGCAACAGCGAGATGGATTCAATGCCACTGCCTAAAATTCACCTATCATTTTCCTGTTTTCAAGGTTGATCCATTCTGTGTACTTCATAGATGCTCTTTGACACTGGGATATACAGAACATCAAGGATTAAATTGCCAAAATATTTTTTTTCTAAGTGACAATGAGCCTAATTCACTGTCAGTTAATGCCAGGTGTTTTTCACCCTAGTATTAAGTTCTTCAAAACTGTAGCTGTATAGGACACTATTCACAGGGGCTTAACGTAGGGAGGAAAATGATTACATGAAGTCAAATAAAATGAATAATTCATTACAACACGTTTTGTAATCCTGGTGTTAAGCATAAAACCAGTGGTTTATTTTTCAGCAAAATGTTTTTGTATCATTTCAGATAGCATATAATACAAAACAATAACTGCATACATAATGTGAAAAGCCTACAGGCAAAGAGGGTCCTGCTTGGTTCTTCTGGCTTCATCTGGGGTGTTACAATATCTATGCTTTGAGGCAATGCCTATGAGTGCCCATCTTCCCTTGGAATCTTCTGGGGCCAATGGGGTGTCTGTCTTTTAATTTGATTGTAAAATATCGCCCCAGCTCTTTACCACAAATTTGAAAATCAATTTTTATATCTTGCTAAAACTATGTACCTCTCATTTATTTCTACGGTTATTCTACTGAGACTAAACAACTCAAAGTGAAAAGTCTCTCTGTGTTTTTCTGTTACATCCCTCCTCCTCTCCCTCTCTCTCTCACACATGTTTGCGCACATGTCTGGGCACAGATACATACTATATGTGTGTATATATCTATACACCTGTATGCATGTATATACATGTATACTTATACAATATTTATATAGGTAAGAATACAGCAGCTGTAAGTTGTATAAAAGACAGCATAATATGAAATTTACCCTTTTTTCCAAAGTCAATAAATTTCTGTCTAATATTCATCCACACCTTTTCTGACCTGGATTTTTTTGGTTTTGTTTTGGGTTTTTTTGGTGAGCGTGTGCAACCCAGTGTTTTTTGTTGTTTAATTTTGTCATCTGGTGAAGCCTCTCTCTTTTTAGACGGGAGCCCTCACTGGAGAAAGGTTATTTTGCATCCTCAGTGTCACGGTTTCCAAATCAGATCTACTTGAACGATGTCCTTACATGGGCTGATTATTATGCTATATTCCAGGCTGAAATAATTGTGTACCTGGACCATCTGCTTCTGCCTTTTCCAGCACCTTCCCGTGGACAGCTCCGGGGCACTCAATCGGGGCCGGGGCGGACTCCTACCGAGGTGTCCGCGCATTCGTCTTGTGGGAAAGGACAGGCTCTGTCAGTGGATTTCAAAGCTGTTTAACAAAGCATTTCCCCTTTCTAAGAAAAATAGCCTTTAATAGCCTACATTTGCACACAACAGCAAACATCTCATCCCTGTAATGTAACAAAAATATCTGCTAGTCATAATGCAAATCCTACAAGGGCGTTCTAACCAGTTTTTAAATTTAAAATAACAAACTGTTGATTAATTGTAATGGTCAGTCATCTCCAAACTAGATTAAGAAACTTGAATACTCTGAGAATAATATATGGGTACTAATTTCAAAGGAGGGTACAAATATAGCCATTTTGGATTAATGTATATTTCTCAAATGTAGCAGGATGAATTTAATTCATTTTGTGGTGTTCATGGCATTTAAAAATGATTTTAGTGAATTACTATAGAAAGCGTATCTTATTCTTTTAATTAATCTTTTATTTAAAGAAATGTTTTCACCCAAGACACTAAGGAAGAACATTATAAACATGCTTAGGCAAAAGGTAATAGATTTAGAGTTTAATTGTAATGTTCTGTTAAGCATTTTTAATGGAAAACCTGATGACCCAATTATACAGTGAAAGTGGAAAATCAGAACACAGTATCTGGATTTGAATATAAAAATGCTGAGATGCATAATATATAGGAGTTTGATATCTATTCTACTTCTTGTCAAGGAGGTATAAAATTATCAAGAATTAACAGAGAGCAGAAATCAGTCCCTGGAAAAGAGCTGAGCATTCTGGAGAGGAATATAAATTATATTTTAACTTAGAATAGTAGCCTGCCTCTCCATGCAGTGCAGAATCAGTATTTATTTTTTTTTAATTTTCCTGCACTGACATCCCATTCTTTCTATACTATCACTATTCATAGTGGCATCAGCCAGACCTTCTTCCCAGGTGTGCTGGTTTTGGCAGAAAATGAACTCTATCCCAGCCAAAACCAGCACACCACAGTAAATCCTTCCCACTATTGAAAGTCAGCTACGAAATTAGCTAGTTCGAGAAGAGATTTTCCAAGATACCTGGCATTGCTGAACTCAGTCAGGAGCTGGATGTTTTTTTTACCTTGAAAAACTTCCCTTTCCATCTAAGCTGTGGTTCCCAAACTGGGGTCCTAACAGGCTACTGGTGACGGCGTGAAGAATAAGAGAATGGCTTACAAGACCATAGCATCTTAATAGTCTTTTCAATTCTAAAAAGTAATCCTAATAATGTATCGGTGTCCACTACAACCTACGATGACCCACAGGGAAGTCTGACTGTTCATGGTTCTCCATCGGTACAAAACGTTTGAGAATGACTGTAGTGTTCAGTTATTTCAGCTTCTCTTCCTAAAAGAGATACATAGCTAAGACAAAGTCTCTGAGGTTACAGCAGCAGATACAAGTAAAGTCTTCTATCTTCAACGTGTCACAGGCAACACAGGAGAACGGTGCTTCATTCAGTAAGTGGTGCTTTGGGTCTTTAATGGTGAAGGAAGAGTAATGTGAATGTGACTGTGCAGATGTCATTATTCAGGGGAAATGAAGTTGTTATGCACAGTACTTAAGAAAAGGTCCTAAGGAAAATATGCAGACATGTGAAAGCACAAAATTATCAACTTTACTTAATACCTTGAGGGAGATGAATTTGAGGGTATCTGAGCTGATACCAAACTGTGTGCTTGGGAGATTGGGGCACAGGTCTTTGTTAGCTGGCTGGTATTAATTACTTTTTAGCCATCCAAGCCTTGCTTAGTTCTCTGCCTCTAGACATAAAAATGTTAGCCACCAAGTAAAAGCCAAGCATACCACAACTATAGCTAGCCTCTGGAGCGTCATTTGGTTGTATTATTTTACTCAAATTATGTATAAAATCTGTCTCATCTTGACCATATTATCAGCACAAAGAACTTTTATATCCAGCCTCATATAATGTTTATTTCTTCCAGCTTTTCATGTGGCTATGATGGACCACAGACATTCCAGTATCAATTTCACCTTCATTATGATCTACATCATCAAGTGTAAATCCTCAAAAATTCATTAACTCAACAATTCAGGTTGTGGCGGGATTCTTGAGGAACCAATGCAATGGAAACAGTTGGCTGTTGGACTTTCCTTGGGAGAAGCTGACAGGTTTAACTTGTGACCGTCAAAAGTATAACCATTCTTAAAATCTATACAGTTTCTCTGGTGGCTCAGAAGTTCCTAGGTGTCTTTTACATATTGTTTTGTATGCAAGTTATGGGAGAAAAGGTATCTGGAGAAAAGGTTGTTCTAGGTTTGATTCTGAGCATTCAAAAAGCACTAGCTGCAAATGTGGGGACTGAAGGCAATATGACAATGACAATGCAATGAAAGAGTTCAAGATCTTTAAGGAAAGAAGGGACATGACCAAATAAAAGTAATTCATTTCAAGCAGACAGCCCTTAATAATTTCAGAGAAAGACAAGGCTTACGGAGAAAGGAATTAAAGAAATTCTGTAAGTAAATAAATTTCTGTAAAGAAATTAACATTAATTACACCAATACAGAGGAAGAGTGGGAAACGCACTAAGAGACCAATCTGGTAAAACCATCAGTTCTTTAAAAATCCAAAAGAAAGAATCCAGAAAGTGGAAATTAGTTCAAGTGACTACAAATGAATATGAAAGAATAGCAGAAGCTATTGGGACAAATTCAGAAGTGCTGAGGGACAAAACAAGATACTTTTTACAAGGTGCATGAAAGGTAAGAAGAAAGCAGTTATAGTAAGAACAAGACAAGGAAAATTAAGTCCACTACTTGATAGAGATTGAAAAACTGAGACTAGCATGCTTAATTAATTTCTGTTTCAGTCTGCACTATAAATACTATGTGCAGTCAGGAAGTTAGTACTACTAACACCAAGCAAAGTTGTAAGATCTCAGGTTAAGACAAGAACAGTTTAGAAAAATACTTAGGTAACACAGACATTTTCAGATTGCCTGGGCCTAATGAAATTCCTCCTATAGATGTGGCTAAAGCAAATTTGGAGTATTTTCAGAGTTGAGATCTCAGAAGACTAGAGAAGGACAAATGCAAAGACTATGAAAACGAGGTAAAAAGGGAGCCAAGAAAGTGTACACCAACCAGCTTTACTTCATTTCTCTGTGAGAGGTCTCAGATAATGAAACAAATTATTTATAGGCACCTCAAAGAACACAAGAAGGTATTCAGCCAGTGTGGTCCAAAGACAAATCATGTCACACCAGTTCATTTGTGAGACAGTGTACTGGACAGTGTACTGGATGGAAGAGAAACAGTAGACATTACTGTTCTTGACTTAAATAAATGCTGTCTTACATGACCATCTCATAAAGATGCTAGATGAAACTGAATCCAGACACGTGCAAAACTGATCAAAAAAGTATTTTGAGTACTTACCAGTTTGGTACTACTCCACATTTTCATTATTAATCTGGAAGATGCATTAGACAGCATTTTGCTTATTAAATTTACAGGAAACACCAATGTGGGTGAGACTGCAAGCATGCCAGAGGATGGGATTAGAACTTAAAATGATCTGGAGAAATCATCTGGAAAAAACTGAACACAATTCAGTAAGCAGAAGTATATAAGTCTGCTCTTATACATGATGAACTCTATGAATATCAGATAGGAAACAATGAGCTAGGTTTCAAATGTGTAGAAAAAGGCTGGGAGACATAATGGGTCACAAACTGAGTATGAGTCATCAGTGTCATGATACAGTGAAAAAAGCAAACACTGCATGAGAGTATATGTATAAACAGTAGTGACTAATCCTCCTAATCTATTCAGTGTTACCAAAACTTAGCTGTGTTATTATGCCTCCAGGAGAGCAAACAAAAATTTAGAAAAGAAAACCTACCAAAAATATTGAAATAACTTATTTCATACATAGAACAGAAGAATGAAGAAGAGACATAGAAATCAGATTAAATTAGCAGGGGGGGATGCTGTAGTAATTCCACCACCCAAAATTTTTACAGATAGGTTAGATGAACTTCAGTAAGAAATTATATCATTCCAGTTGATACTGCTTTGTGATGGGACAGGTGGAGTGGATGACCTCTTAAGATTCCTTCCAACTCTTTTCTATGAATCTTTTGTTAAGTATAGGCGGAATTTTACTTTTTGACAAGGACACTAAGCTTTTTCAAGACTGAGCTGAAATTTCTAGTGTCTGTGCAAGCAAAATCTGAGTTGCTCCCACTAAGCAGTGAATAAAGATTGAAGAAAGATAGCCTTTTGCTGATTCATGCAGGAGTGTGCCATTGTTTTGTCTTTGGTAGAACCTCTGAAAGCAGGATCTAATATTTTCAACCTTGAAAACCAGAAGGAAATGAGATGCAAATGTGGTAAACTAGCCTCATTGTTGCCTGTTGGTTTGTGAAGTGGGCGTTATCAACTTTTAGAGATTTGATTTTCTGGAGACAGAAACATACAGAGTTTGCTAGAGGGTTTTGCTATGAATTGGGCTATTGCAGCAAATAGGGTAGGATTTGTAAAATGCTTAAAGTAGCCATTTCAAGATGCAGCTCTCTTTAGGCAGAAGCAGCCTGGCCAGGATCGGACAGGTTATGACAGACAGGAACAGCCCAGGTATTGAATGAGTCTGCTCCAGCAGTGGTGGCACTGCTATTCTGTAGGCACTGGAAGGAAGTAGATCAAGATCACAGCTATTCAGGATTGTAGATATGCATTCACGGGAGCAGGGTAAGCTGTCTATAGGTATTTTCTTGTTGTGCTGCTTATGAAAAATGTGTGACAACTTTTCCACATTCAGTTCTCTGGTCATCCTTGTTCTTAACTGGCATTCAAAAATGAAGTTTAGACACAGACATCTTACAGCTACTACCTGCAATTCACTGTTAGCACACCTATCTCTGTCAGTTTACCACAATTCTTTCTGGGAAGTGAGGTATATCCTCAGCTTCTACTGTAGCAGTTGACCAGAGAGGAAATCGATGGAATCACAGAATGGTTGAGGTTGGAAGGTACCTTGGGAGATCATCCAGTCCAACCTCTTGCTTAATACAAGGTCAGCTAGGACTAGCAAGGTTGCCCAGGACTGTGTCCAGTCAGGTTTTGAATGCCTCTGAGGATAGAGACTCAAACCTTACAGATAATCTGTTCCAGTATTCAACCACTCCCACTGCAAAAAGGCTTTTTGTTACGTTCAAATGGAATTTCTTGTATTTCAGTTTATGCCTGTTGTCTCTTGTCTGCTCACAGGATACTGCTGAGAAGAGTCTGACTGCATATTCTTTACTGCCTCCCATCAGGTATTCATACACACTGACAAGGTTCCCCGTGAGCCTTTTCTTCTCTAAGCTGAACAGTCCCAGCTCCCTCAGCTTCTCCTCATACAAGAGACGTTTCAGTCTTGTCATCATCTTTGTGGGCCTCTGCTGGAGTCCTCCAATATGTCCATGTCTCTTTTGTACTGGGGAGACCAGCACTCCAGATGTGGTCTCAAACTGCAGATCAGCATTAACTGATTGAGAGGGTCTTGGACCTTACCTTTGTCCTTTACTGCCAGTCCCATGAAAAGTGACCCATAACTCATATACCATCTGAGATCTCTAACAAAAAGGATGCTTGTTGGGTCATAAAAAAAAAAATATTTTTTTTGAGGTTCCTCTGAAGGAAAGAAAAGATCTTTGATTGCTTCTAGATGAGAAACAAGGATTTTCAAACATCATAGACACAGGAATTTCTGTTACTTTGTCTTAAGAAAAAGTATTTAATGAGCTTTAGAAAAAAATGTCAGAATAAGTCTCCAATAAAACACTCAAATTGAATGGCTTCAACTAGATTTTAAGGTCCATTTGAATATATTATCAAAGTAATCTGCAATAAACTCTCCTCCCCAAAGCTGCAAGTTACACAAGCAGCAACACACATCCTTTAATCATCACCAGGTTGGTGATTCAGCCATGTATTGCCCTCCCTCCCTTTGTTCCTCCCACTGAGAACTTTTGTGATTCAGTGAGAAGAAAAGGAAACTATTTATTGTTTTATTTTTCTTTCTTATTCCTATGTTTAGACATATGCATATGGAGATGTACACACACACATATATATATACTTAAATATGTATAGCCCTACTCTGAAACTTGCTGCACTGGTTGGAATTGCCTCAGCATCTCAAACAATTTCTTTCAGTCAGTTGAACAATGTAGGAATATCAGTGGCAAAATAAAGACAGTTAAGTGGAAAACATAGTCAATAATTAATCAGCTGAATAAGAGCATTCATTTTTAATAAATATTTAGAAGGATGTATAGAAGTATCATGCTGCATTACTGTACATCCAAGAATTTGCTAAATATGAAATTCAAAGCACCCTAGGTGATAACTTCAAATAGTGCAATGTGTCAAACAAGCACAGCATCATATGCTCCTTTATTTCTAATTCTCCTTGGTGGTGAACACTTTTCCTGAAAAATGTTCAACCCCCTCAGTTCTTACTGACTTAGCATTTGGCATATTGAAATTGATTGGGTTTTACCTCATACACGGTAGGGGCATACAATGTTGCCTTTTGGTCAGTGCATTGGCTATTAGCATGGAATGGAGTTCTTCACTCTTTATTGGTTCATAAGGCCAAAGTAAGAAAAATAGAGTTAACTAGGTAGACTGTCATGTGCTGAGAAAAACAATCAATATGTCTGCTTATATGTTCTGAAAGATTTGTTTGCTTTTTACTTTAAGAGTGTTAATGTATTAATGTTAAAAATCAATGTTTCATGGGAAAATTTTGACAAAACCTATTTTTTTCTGAAAAGTAGAGAATTTTCTTTAAACCAAGTGTTTTAGTGGAATAACCTGAACAAAAATCTCTTAACCAGGCCAACTCCCATGTTTGAAGACAAGCATGTGCTTAAGTGTCATGTTGAATAGGAAGACAATTACTGAAAGAAGAGCAATAAAATCTTAAACTGAACTTCATAATGGGAGTCCTGCAGAAGAATGCTAAATGTGCCAATGTAAATACAATGTCACATGACTTTAAAGAAAATTGTTGGGTTCTGTGGCTGGCTCTGGCACAGATTTACATAACAATGTATAAGTCACTTAATCTCCTTTAGTTTCTCCATCTGTACAATAACATCAGCTCTGGGGCAGTGTTGTGAGACTTAGTTAATTGCATAGAAATTATTTAAAGATCCTTCAGTGAAAAGTTGTATTGATGCTTTCAGAAACACAACCCTTTTTAAGCTAACGATTGTCTTTTATCTTCCCTTAGAAATGACATGAGCCAAAGAAGTAATTCTCTTTTGACCAGCACTCATTGCATAACTAGATTTTGAAATAGCCTAAAGAATTTTCACAAGCCAAATACTCTGGATCCTGGGGAGGGAGGAAGAGAAGGAAAGCGAGGGAGAAAGATGTTTTCCCTTTCGTTCTTCCTGGGACAGCAGAATTTGGCAAAGCAGGTGTACATGCACATAGAAGGGAAGGACGTACAGATGTGAGCTTCCCCCTCTCCCCGACTTTAGCCGCTGATTCAACAGAGCAGCCCTAATGATATCTCTGGGAGTGGTCGAATGTCCAACCTTCAGTAGGGGCAAAGAGTTGCCATGGTTGCAGAGCGAAAAGGAAGGAATCAAGGGGGGAGGGCAAGGGGATGGGTACCGAAGAGGTAAATCCATGTGAGAAGCAATAATAATAATCCGAGGTAAAGTGGCACTCCTGTAGAGTGTTTTCTCAAAACAACAAAGACCAAATTTTTCAACAAAAATTATTTTAAATATTTTGCTTGAGCCCCTTCATTAATTATGCTGCCATTCTGCCTGCTGCTATAATTAATAGTTTTACAATTCCTTCATTCTAAAATGCTTTCCCTCTCTTAACTCCTGGCTGAGGACAGAAGAATGTTGACAAGAAGAATAGAAAGAAGAAATGACATTAATGAAGATTCAAAATGCATAGTTGAATGGCAGAGGTTTATCTTTACAACCACAAGAAACTGAGGAGGGTGAATATTCCAGGCAAAACTATCTTGCTTGTTTGTACCAAATATTATAATATGCACATATGTATGAATACACAAAAAATACCAAGTGGACACAGTTGTGAGAATACGCTAAGATACCATGGTGACAGGAGACCTTATAAAAACCCAAACAGATAGCAAAGAGCTCCTGAATGTAATGAGCAGCACGGCTGATTAGGCAGAGAGACCACACTGTGCAAGAATGAGGCCTAAAGCAAAGAGCAGCCTGAAAGAAAGCCATGAGAGAGAGAGAGAGAGAGAGAGACTTGGAGGAATGAGATAAGTAGACTTACAGCTAGAAACAAAGGCAGAAAGAGATCTGTAGGGCTTGTAGGAGAAGGAGTTTGGTATGTGGCAGACAATAGAGGGCTTAGAAAGGAGCAGTTAGCCTTGGGCCCTCAAAGAGTGCCAAGAGCTCAGGGAAAAAGAGACTTAAACAAGGAAATGTGCATGTGGTAAAGACGTGGGCGAGAGAGACAAGGGGCAGCAGGGCAGCTGCAGGTGACCCCTGCAAAAGAGGGCAACGCATATTGGAAAGGCAGCATGAACCTACAAGCACAGTTTAGAGCTGCCAAAGGCTTCTGCCAGTGAGGTGCAGTACCCATCTTTGGTCTGCGTGCAAAAAATGCAAGTATTTCTATCTTCCCCTTAAAAAAACAACCAGTGTTTTTGGTGAGCACTATTTGTCTTCCTCTCAGGTGCTGTTTTCTTAGCCTTAGGTTCACAGGAAGAGTCTCCTCTTCAAGGGTGGGTTTTGAATCTTATTTGCATGTTTGACCTGAAGTTAGGGTGAGAGTGATCATAACTGCTACAAACTTTAGCAAATGCTGTACAAATCCTTATTCACACTCTCTTCCACGTTTTTAGTTTTAAAGGCTCAGAGGTGAAATCCAATCTGGAGCGCAAGGGCTGTATGACATATATATGTCTCCCTCTTTTGATACCTGGTGGTTGTCAGTGGGTAAATGTCATCCAACAGCTCTAAAACTGAAAATTTCACTCATCACATGAGCGCATGTACACTCACACACACCCTCC
>NW_008825554.1:103397-106871 GCF_000699105.1 Pygoscelis adeliae
CCCCCCAGACGGGTGAGACATTTGAGCATCCTGAACCCTCATCTCCCTTTGGCTGTCCTCAGACTGTGGTTCCGTGCTTGTAGCAGAAGCAGGAGATATTGTCCAGAGTTACACATCTTTTTTTAACGTGCTGCACAAAAGGAGAGGCTGATGTTAGCCTCATGGAAACATCTCCACACACAGAGGTCTCCACATGCAGAAACAAATCTGCTATAAAATGAAATACGGCCCTTGCCATTGCAACTTCAGTTGTCAGTTGCCAGTTACAGTCGGGTGTAAGACTCGTGTAAATCACCTGTCTTTAGTTACTGTAATAACAGTGAAATCTTAGAACTTAATTTTGTTCCCTTTTCCTTGAATCTCATTATAAAACTGCAGTAGCTGATGAATTTTCACACTTTTATCCAATCACCAATGTTGGTGCAAGTGCTGTACTTCACCAACACAAATGCACTGGGTAATTCTGAGTAAAAATTCACACATTTTTCAGGAAAACAATTAGCATAAACTTATGCAAATACTGGTGTTTCTATAATTGATATGTTTAGGAAATTCTCAGTGTTCATGGGTTTAAAAATCCCATTTACAGTCTATGTAGTTTATGGCTGAATTTCTTTTGCTTTGTATTGTCATAATATAAATTTGAAGAGGAACTCAGAGTTATCCAAAAACTGGCAGAACTAAAGAATTTGTTGACAAAGACACTGAAGCTGCAGTTAGGTATTCAGCCAAGCTCTAGGAGATCAATAACAGGAAAACTTTTGTATTCTGAGACTCCAGGTCAAGACAACATCTGCCCAGAGAAAATAAAAATGAATCATAACTTAATCAATGATATATCAGAAGATTTAAAGAAGGTGAAATTTTGAACTTTAATTTCAGATCCAGATGTCTTTTCGTGGGAGAGGAATTCGCTGTTTAACTGGACTTTTCCATCCTTTGATTATGAAATCCTTTCAAATAATGGATACTGTAAAATAACAGCTGAACTGAATCCATATAGCTAAGGAAAAAATCATTCTTTGAACTCTAGCTTCTCTAAATCCATTTTTGAATAACAATCCAGACAAAAAACCCAGGTCTGTATCATCTTCAGGGCTCTATTCAATGCAGCTGATGAGGGAGGAGAGGGAAAGTCATGTCATGGTCTTTATTGGCATCCCAGCAGACAAGGTTCCTGCCCTGAGGAGTTTACACTACAAAACCAATTCAACCAGCTACCGAAGCTAAAGACTTGATTTGATGGGAATATGCTCGTACTAATATTGCTGCAGTTGGTAAAGTACTTTGTACAAAATAACATACATATTCATAAGCAAAAGTCTTTGCTAAAGCAATTTCAGATGAGTAGCTTTAGCTAGCCTCAGCTAACTTCTAAAAACAACTTTAAACTTTGTGTCTGTAAACTCAACACATTTGAAAAAGAGTAAGTATTCTATTGAGTGGTTCTGTATAATTCTCAGTGTCTGTGATAACATTTATGACTAATCTATCCAATTTGTTTCTACCCTTGATTTTTTCCCTTGCTTTGTTTTTGTAGGTGTATACACCTGGTTTTATAGTGTGTTTTTTAATTAGATATGTAGGAAATATTTTGCAATCAAGAAAGTCTCATAAAACATAAGTTCTTATGGAGGTTCTAGACATTTTATTTTCATTTGTGATGGCAGAAAAATGCTACTTTATGCAGCAATGACATGAACGGCCTCTTTGGTGCCACAGATGTATTGGTTATTAGGTATTCTTCATTCATGTAAATGTGAGGAAAGCTTTTATGTTTCTAACAAGAATCTGATATTTAGATGGAACTGGAATAACTAGGTACAGGCTTATTTAGCAAGTTATAAAATAAAATTTAGTGCTATGCTAAAATGGTATACATCAGCTAGGAAATATAACATAATCCTGTAGCGCTAGACTCTGTGTATGACAAATGTTGAATGACATTTTCTTGAATAATGAATTACCTAATAGCTAATAATTAATTAGATCATTAATTAGTTGATTGATTAATTCATTCATTTAAATTAATTTTAGTGGATTCATTTCCAGCATGCTAAAGCTCTGAAAATAAAGGCAGGTAGGAGCTGACTGTGTGTCCAGAGCAATATTGTACCCCATTGACACGAAGGCAATGTCACTGAGGACACCATGGGAGCTCTGATTTCACCTGCAAGGTGGAACCTCATTCTTATATTCTGTATATTCCTGTGAAGGACTGTTATTCACCTAAAGCAAACAGGAAAGGAATGCTCAAGTCAGCTAACAAATATTGGATTGTCAGGGGGTGTGTGAGTGGCCCAAACTGCCAGCCATGTTCATTCCCCGCATCAGCACGCTGTTGGGTACACTGTCATGCTATTGTAACTTGTAGTACGTGACAATTATACAACATAGCCATTAACAACTGAATTGAAAAGGTAGATATTATGCAAGATGTTCAGTTTGTATAAATTGGTGTAGCTCCCTTTGACTTAGCTGAGGATCTGGCGCTGTACGTTGTCATATTATTTGGAAATGTTAAATTGTGTAAATATTCATATTTTCTGCTGTGTGATTTTTATTTTAATCTAGCTGAGCATATTCTATATTAAGTTACATATTAATATACCAATTAGTGGATTTTTTAATTATCTGATTAAATTGTCTCTTTAGCTGCTTAAGATCTTGTTTAGCAGCAAATCTAGTTTCTCCATGGCAATAGTAAAATAAGAGTTGAACAGAATGGTCTTTGAAAATATAGTATAAATCTGAGACCTTTATATAGAATGACACTCTGTTCACTTTCTTTGATGATAGTTCTTACATATAAATGCAAATGTACATCTCTTTCATTGTTGTATGTAATGTGATTTAGCTTTAATTGACTGAAAGTTGTGGAAGTCTGATTTAGAACCGAATATGTAGATTATAGCTAAATACACGACGTGAGTCTTTTAAAATATGGGAATATATTTTAAATTCTCAGCTCTTTGCTCTCACTCAGAAAAAACCCCACATAACTTTGATCTGAAGAGTGCTGTACCATGACCATTACACAAAGACGTGAATACATAAGGTCATTGTTTCTCTGCTTGCTTTCTTTTTTTTCTTTTTTTTTTTTTTCTTTTAACTGTACCCAATAAAACCAGCTCCAGAGAGGAACACTCTAGTATTAGGTGAAATCTAATTTGAGTGTGTGAACCATGCTGTGGCCATTTCTCTGAGAAGGCAAAAACTTGCAAGGTAAAATTTCAGCTAGAGAAGTAAAAGTATGAATGTTTCCCCCTTTCTTTTATTATTCACTTTATGAATTAGTCCTAGTTTACTTGTTTCAATTGGTGTCGACATATTTTTGAATACTATTAGCATAGCAATCAGGCCTGTTCTCAGGTTATTGAATGGTGTGTTGACTTCTGAAATAAATAGATATGCAGTGTGAAGGACGAGCTGTCATTTTGGGAGAGCTTTGCTGATCTAAATTAAAAGGAACAG
>NW_008825554.1:106912-129732 GCF_000699105.1 Pygoscelis adeliae
CGGTCCCTTTCAGGTTTCACAGGGCTGTGATAGGAGATACAGGAAGAGGAGGAAAATAGGTATATTATATGACAAAGTAAGTAATAGCATTAACTTAGACTAAAATAGCCATATCACAATAAGGTGTTTTCATTACTTTCACTGTAACTCACTTTTTCCTGGTTTATTCCTACTTTATGGAAGTGACCTGAGGAAATCTCGGGTTCTTGTGATTTCCCACCAAACTCAGTTGTAATTCCAGCATCTAAACCAAGCCTCAACTCAATCACCCAGTTGCAATTCAGTCCAGGTTTGGTCTGAAGAAGGCCGTTGAGAAGAATGCAAATATTCCCATTAAGTTTAACAGGCTTTGTATTGCTTTCTAATGACCTAACATTACAGAGTTCTGCATAGTCTGTTAATGACACTTGTGTCTTTCAAGGGAATCTTGTAATCTCGCTGAGGGACGTTCGCAGGGCACCACTGTAACATATCATGTCCAAGACCATGTGGCAAGCAGCTATGTGTTTCTCTCAGTTTTCCTAGCTGGATATTTTTTCAAACAAATGAGTAAGTTCAGTGAAGCAATTATGGAAAGTTAAGACCGCAGATTAAAATAGTTTACGATTTAACTTATCTGAAGCTACCCTCAATCCAGAGCTGTGTTTCTACATTTTTTTCATTCTTGCCCTGTAAGGGTTAACAACTGAGGCCTGTCTATAGCTCATTTCTATAGTAACAGCAAGACTGAGACTTTTTTATGGGCACCTAATAATTAGAAAGTGCTAGAAGGTATAACAATATAATGAATCAAAACTGATAGACTTGTGGGTTTCCATAGAAACATGTATAATTATGATAATCGGTCCCTGGCGTACCCTCAGAATCGTATACATTCAGTTAAATGCAATAAACATTAGGCACTATTTAGTGAGCTGTGCTGCAGATTAACAGTGTGAGATACAGGGAAGGTATGAATAAAATTGCTGTACAGTTTATCTCAAACTAATTTCCCAGATTGCTTTAATAGACGTGCTATGTGGATGTGAAGAATTGAAAGTGTATTTTTGTTAGTGGTAAAGCTAACAAAGATAATATTTCATAAAGTGGCTGACTGTTAATTTTGATGCAGATCAGAATGTACTGTGGCATGTTATTACATGGGAGATCACTAAACCCACTGAGAAAATGACATGGTGGGGCTCAGCTGAATTATTTATTTATTTAATATGATATGGAGATGTTCGGGTTTCCTGTGTTCCCCTTGTCTCACTGGTTTATTTCTCTCTTTGCTTTACTCCCATTTTAGAAATATGCTCGCCAGTGCTCCTGGTTTAATTCTACCTCTAGTTTTTCCAAAGCAAAACAAGTTTCTAGTGACTTCAAATGCAGCTGCTCAGCATTACAAAATTTGTATTCTTAGTGTCCCATGGAACATTGTTGTTGGTTCTGTTGGTTTATGATTTATGGATAAAAGGGGAATTATAATTCTGTGGTAGTCATTTCAGGGGCATTTAGAACTGTGTGTATCCCTGGATTGGTTAAAAAAAAATCAGATGCCCAGCACTCCATTTAAATGATAAGCTCTTTATAGGTAAGAGAGGCCTACAGGTATATTATATTTGAGATAGAGTATTGATGGTGATGTTAGAAGATGCATTGTGGATCAGGGGACTCATCTGATCATTCCTGTGCATGCTAGAGAAGCTGTACAGAAGCATTTAACTATGCTTAAATGCTTCTTAATCTTCTTCTTTGAATGCCCAAGTTTTACTGGAAGGGTGAATTTGGCTTGATGTAGTCCCTTTGTAGAAGGCAAGTTTTGCCCTAATGAGCACTTTGTTTAAAAACATTCATTTCAGAAGGGGAGAAGATGGGCTGTGGTAAAGCTGTTGAATATTAAGAACCCAGACACATGATTTCCAGACATCAAAACCTTAGGATTGAACTTGGTGCCCATATAAAAATGTATTTATCTTAAATGCACTCTGTCCCCTATGTAAGCTCAGGGAAAACTGTTTTTCCTAATATATCCCTCTGCTTTCAGAATGAATATGTTTGGCCTGCGTTTTTTGTGCTTTCATTGTTGTGGCTTGCAACTCAGTTACAATAATGGTTGTGTGTTGTCTGTTGATTCAGTCCCAAAGACTTGGCTTCTCAGGATCCTGTGCAGTGGCCAGGGATCTGGGGGCAGCTCATAAAGTGTTAAGTTCAAAACTCTTGTTTTGAACGTGAGGCTGCCTGTCTTTGTTACTCAGTCTTCAGGTTCTTGTCTCTGCTAAAAAGACGAACATTTTATCAAAATGTTTTTCACATCTGGTTTCCCCTTCGCTCTTACTGCTGTGCTAGTACTGAAATGCCAGCAGCTGACAGGGGTTCAGAAAGCTATTAGACAAATTCATGGAAGAAAATCTATCAAAGGCTACTAAACATAGAGATAACACCTCTGGGTCAGGATGTCCCTGAGCTGAGGATTTCTGGTGGCTGAAAGCATATACCCAGGGAGCATCACTGCATGTCTTGCTCTTATATTCCTCCCTAGGCACTTGCTATTGGCCACTGTTAAAGACAAGATACCTGAGTTAGATAAATCCTTCATCTAACCCAGAACAGCCGTTGTTGCATTCTCATGTAAAAAGATTTGGCTGCTAACACTGATGTGATAAAACATTTTCAAAAGCTTTCTAGAAAATATGATACCCAGGCTGCACTGTAAAATCTTTTTTGTTTCTTCTTCTTTTTTTTTTTTTTAGGAAAGAGAAATGTGATTTAATGCTGACATTCAGCCATTCTGAAGCTGGAAAATCTTCCTTCTTCCTTCCTCCTACTGCCTGTGTGGAGGGTCACTGGCTCTCTTCTGTCTGTCGAGGCTCCCCAGGAAGAGGAACATGAGCCCAGGCTGGGGCAGCACTAACAGAAATGCTCAAGTGATAGGGGAATTTCCAGTTATCCCAGACTTTTTCCTTGACATTTTTCATGCCATGTGGAGTGTTCTTATTTTAGTATGTTCAGTAAACTAATAGGTAAATTAAGGCCCTGCACATTTAGTTCAACATCTTTTTCAGAGAGGTAGTGCAGAATAGCAAGTGCTTTATAAACTAGACACGAGTTTGTGCAGACTACTGCACGCTAACCTACCTGTGTACAAGACCTTCCCCAAATTCAGAAGGGAGGACTACAGTATATATGATGAGTGCCTTTGCACAGCAGCCCAGGTAGGTACAAACACCATTTAGACTGTTTTTATGCTGCTGGAAGGACAGTGCCATAGCACAGCCACTCCCTTGCCTGCCGCTCGGGTGTTCAAGGATATGCATTGCAGCCTTCAGCGTTCCCCATGCGTTGCCATTTTAGCAAGGAACAACTTCCTGCTCAGACAAGTTAACACTGCTGGCGTGGGCAGGGGCTGGGTATTTTTGACTCACCTGGGGGAATAATAGGCTGTGTCAGTGCTCCGAGAGTACCAGGTGTCAAACCCCAATCCCATGTGCAGCTGCAGATGTGGAAGGGAAATGAAACACGCAGAAGGCAACAAACTTGTACTTGTTTAGCACAGCGGAGGGCAGCTGCTCATTCTGCCGTCTTTTAACATCCGTTTTTACAAAGCTGCATCTGATCTCTGTTTTCATGCCTGCACTTTTGTATCTGTCCAGTGAACTAGCGAATCCTGGTGACTTAGTGACCCGGCCGGAGGATTTCCTCTTTTAGGCTTTGTGCTCCTCGGGGCCAGCCCTGAGTCCTTGTGTGCTTCTAGAGGCTTGTGCAGAAAGGGGCTTTTGTCTAGGTGGAGGTTTACAGCTCCTACTGCTATCTAATTAATAAGTAAGTCATCTTCATCCTAATATTATCCCGTGCAGCTAGCTGATCTTGCAGAGCTGCACCCTTGGTTGAACACTATCACAAAATCAGAGGTGGTTTTTGAGAATTTGGTCCATCAGAGCCTGTCAATGGGTGGAGGATCCTATTTAGTGATTAAGTCTGCTCCAGTGACTGGCCTCCAGTTGGCAGACACAACAATAATCCCCTTCAGTTGTGTTTCTGCTTGTTCTGTGATAACGTAAAACAAGGGTCTCCTCTCGGGGGAAGTTTCCTGTCGCTTTATGAATTAAATTTATTTTAGAGCACCCGTACACATCAGTTCTTGACTTTCACCTCCTGCCTGTTGCTAGATTTCTTTGTGCTGGCAAGCATCATGTTCCCTTGTGATTTCTTTTGTCATGGCAGAGTGAACTCTTTCTTATAGGCTCACTCAGACTGTTCATAGCCATATTTTCATCTTGCTTCTTTGAACTCCCTACAGCTCCACTTGGTGTTTTTCTTTCACCTGATGCTGAAGTTGATTACCTTTATATGAGCATGCATTTCTAACCAGGAGCTGTTTATTGCATATGTATAGCTACTGACTCAAATTCCCATAATTTGATAAATATAAACTTCAAAATCTCCCCTGTAAAGTGCTTTTTCTGTGCTAAGTAAAAAAAATCCAACTCAATATTTAAAATAAGAGCACTTGGATGACAGACAAATCAGGATATGAACACATTATATTTCAATTTTTTGTTGAATTTATCAGTTCTGATTATTTTATTCATTATTTGCCCATGTTTACCAATAATTTCAGACACCCACAAATGCTAGAGCTGCAAAAAAGTTTCCTATCTAGAAAATTATGCATTTTCTTTCTTGTTAAAAAAAGACATTTCTCTTTCAAGGGTAAGTTATTTTCACATAGATATGTACATAGAGTTTTGTGGGAGATGTTCTGAATCTTATTTTTACTACATTTTGCTAAACTGGAGATATCATCTTCCTAACTGGATGAGATGAATTCAGGTACTTTAGTGTCTGTCAGCTTTCGGCTCTCTGGAAGTGACTACAATTGCATGTGACTGGACATACAATCTCATTGCCCATCTAGCTTAAAAGTTAAATCCTGAATGAATATAGTTACTGATTAACCTTAAAATTCTTGTTTTCCTGTGGTGGGCAAGCTTAAACTGTTTTCCCTTTCACTGTAGCATAAGTTCCCTCTTTACACTAAGAAAGGCTATCAGACTGGCTGTGTAGAGTGACATTGTAATTTATGTATGTGGAAGAGATAGAAGACATTAACAAATACTCGATTCTTCCTGATTTAGCTAAAACATTCAGGTAAAATATGTTTCTGTCTGACTTGTGTCCCATTTCAAGAAAGGGCCTTGATTTCATCCCATAGGATATGAAACGGCCCATGCTTAGGCCATTGTGTGATTTAGAAACTCTACTTCTCCCTTCTTTATTTGCTTGTTTTCCCCATCCATCTTCAGAAGAAAGGCCTCATAAATAGTCTGATTCTAGCCCAGGAATTTTAAATGCTTTCTTGCTTTTATAATTTTAACTCACGAAGCTCAGGTGGGGAAGACCTATACAGCCCTGCTAGCTTAACCACTGGGCCTGTGGGAGATAGGTCGTGGGTGGACATTCTTATGAATCATACTTAGTGAGACAGCAATGAAATAACTATTTTCTAAATTGCCAGCTGGAATAGCTGTTCCTGAAAGTCTCAAGAGCTATTCAGAGACGGAGAGCTGATTTTTGTCTGATCAGAGAGCAGGTCATTATGGATGGCTTCAACATGTTCTGGATAATAACCTGTAATGGGTGACCTGAAGGAAATATTGCAGGAAAAAGTGGGATATACAAAAATAGTGCCACTGGGTTTTTGGCAAGAACTGTAAGAATATGCAAGCTAAATATGAGAAAAGTGAATGCCCTTACAGAGAGACATGAGACTCTGAATGTGTGAAACTGGAATGGCCAATGCAGGGACACATCCAGCTCTCAAAGTGAAATTGTTCTCTTATGTCCCCATTAAAGCACAAGAATTGCAATAGTCTTGTACTATTGTAAAACCTCATGTATACTTGCACGTGGACACATGCAGAACCTCTCCTGTTTTCTGTCTTCGAGATTATACCAAAGTGGTATATTTTCACTGTTTGCAACGTTTATATTACTGTCACAAGACAGCATAGTACAAGAGAACTGTTTTGCCTGTCTGCAACTTTAATAAATATTTGGAGAATTTTTAGGAAAATGAATCTATCAAGTGTTTTTAAACATATAATTTACTTTCCCTTTCAGGCTCACAAATTAGTTTCAGTATGTTGCAAAATTCCATGTAACACAGCAAAAGGAAGGTTTTTTTTTCATTCAAAAGGCCTCATATTTATTCATTTAAAACTATTTTGTCTAATTATTAATCCTTTTAATGACAGTTTTTAAAAATAGATATGAAGCTTTCACAGTTCAAACCAGAAGTTATACTTATTGTATTCTAGGAATTATGCAAAGGAAGAAACTAGAATAAAATTACCATAGTAAATTTAGACTTTGTATTAAATAAAACCCTATAGTTGAACTGTAATTATTATAATAGTATAGTAAATATACAGATAACAAGTTGCAGCTATTATTCAATATGATTACTGTAGTCTTACTATTATTAGGACTGATTTACTATAGTTTTAATAAACTACAGAATAATTACAGTGGTTTCGCTATAATAACTATAGTTCAGTTACAATTTTATGCTGAGATCTGGAGCTTTATTATACAGCAATATTTCTTGAGAGGAAAATATAAAGAGAACAGCCATTAAAAATAAAAGTTAAAGTGTGATTTAAAATAAGTTTTTATCATTTATTGTATTGTATAGTTATATAGAACAAGAACAAATAATAAAAATTAATTTTATTTCCAATTGAAATAAATCTCTTGCTTTACTTTCTTTTGAAAATGACTAAAAATACAGGAACAAAGATCTTTTTTCCTTGTTTAAGAGCTACTTATGTTCACCTCACCATCCTCTTACACATACTAAATACTCAAAATTTTATAAAGAACATACATAGCACATTACTTATTATTATTATTATTATTTTTACCATAAACAGAGATCACTACTTCAAATGGAAGCTTCTTGGGATAGTAGCTTGTTTTCCAACATGTTTGCAAAATGCTGTGTATATTTATAGCTCTCTCTAAGTAACACATCCTCCCCTATACTGTCATTATTCATTTTTAACCTCATTCTAACCACTACCAAAATGGTCCATAAATTTGTAACCACGTCAAAAATGTTAGGAATGGAAGATAGTATATCAGGAGTGAAGTGATGTTTACAATTGGCATTTGGAGCCAAGAGGATATGTTGCTTTAAGATTTCTGCATCAGACCTTTGTGCCTCCATGCTATGGTCAAGTTGGATTCCTGAGCTGACAACTAAATGCCCAAAGGCCAGATATGCTCACCCTCCTCTTGGGCCATTGCCTTGTAATCCCCTTCCAAAGCCAGTATCAAATGGAACCCACATGAGATCTTCCTCGTGTCATTGTTACATAAACGTGGTGATACAAATGGGTAACACTGGTATTCTTATACGGCTTGGTCCTTTGTCCTCATATTAGCCCACCCTGAACCTGGTACTACAGTCAGGCATTTTCCCAATAATAGTGAGAAAGGGAGATCACGTCTTTGAAATTTATGTTCAGACTGAAGGTTGTATGGGATCAGATCTAGGGGAGGAAGACCTCCGCAGCTTGAACATACGCTATTGAAGTCCCAAATGTGGGTCCCTGTCTGCTAACCCTGTGTTTCAAAATCTACTGCTACCTGGGGATCAGCAACCCAGTTAGGGAGCTTACACTAAGCTCAATATATAATTAAGATGGACTAGTTGAAAACTAGTCTGCTCTTATTCTAAATTGTTGCATGGCATTATTCCTCTGAATTCTATCTTCTTCCCTGCATTTACCTCTAGACAAACCCCAGCTCTCAACCTCACAAGTAGCTATTTGTCACTTGATAAATTATTAAATGAAATCTCTGGTACTAAAATAATCTCATAGTAAATACCTAGAATTTTAAAATAAGATTTTATATGAACTGAATATGCCAATCCTAGCTATGCATAAAAAAAGGCAATTGAAATTTATATGACTGCTACAAAAGGCTACCAGGACATCCACCTACTGCTTTCCATCATTCATCATGCCCACTGTTGCAATTTCCACCTTTTGCTATGTAATCATTGACACTTTCCTCATAGTCAGCAATTCATTAACATGACAATTAGCAAATGAACAGAGAGTGGAGGCCTACAACCACTGTTTATTTTATGACCATACAGTGTTACCAAGCACTTGATAATAATAACCAGCATCAGTAATGGCCACATGCTTGTATTTCTGTATTTGAATGCACATAACTCCAACTAGCAAAGCAATTTCAGCTGCAAAATTTTTTGCTCAATGTAGTGTTTCCCAACCTGTACGTTCAGTGTGAACATACCCAAAGTTGATGCTCCTTCCATGTGAGTGGATGTATGGGCAACGGTGCATTTGTGTGTGCCCCACTCAGTGTGGTTTCTTCAAGTTCAAAGTAAAAGACGGAAAAATGTTAAGGCTTTGATCTTTTTGAGGAACTCACCAGTCTTAATAAAGCCTTTACTTTATTGGCAGGGAAGGTGTGTCTCTGCAGTGATTACCCCATGTCCAAGGGACACGGCATATAGATATTTTCATAGATGCATGCATTCACCCTAGAAAAGATTTTTCCTAGAAATGAATGTTCAGCTTAGGAACAGACCTGGTCCCAGCATATTGTTTTTATTTTCCTGAGCAGCAGATGATAGCATTACAAAGCTGGGCAATGGTCCTTTATAGCAATAAATGGAGTTTCACCTAGTTTAAGTGAGTTGTCTTGGTTATCTCGATAGTTAAAGGAGAAAAAGCAGGTACCTCCAAAGGATGATTCACCTTACTGCTCTTGGAAGTGTATCTTAGGTTGCAAAGACTAATGTTAAGTGGAATTGATCCAGAACAAGGAGGGTAAACTAAAGCAAATCAAATTAGCACCAAAGAACTTGATGAAATTAAGCCAATTACAAGTACTATGGTAACGATGAAGCTTTTTAATTGTTCAGCTCCTTTCACCACAGGTTTTCCATCTGCGTCTACATATCATACAAAGATACTGTGGAACCTAACATCCATCCATAGATCTTGTCTGGAGTATTCTGAGACCCTTCAAAAGAGAAATAAAATAGTTAAATACTTCTTTGAATTCCTAATCTGACCACATAGACTTTTACATTTAATATTTAATCCAACATACAGGACAACACAATCTGAAGTATCTTCGCTGTTCTTGGACCTCAACTAAGGTGAGTCATCAACTAGTGTTAATATCTTAAATCTCATCTTTGCCGACAATGTAAATATTGATTCAGAGAGGGATAAAATAATGAAATTTACCAAGAAAAGTCTTCAAAGCTACCTTCCCTTATCACTTCAACCAAAGAACATCTGCAAGGTCCAGGAATCTGTCTGAAAACAAGAATGGAATAAATGGAAAGGAAGAGGAATTGAAATGAAAGGGAAGAGGAAGAGCTGAATAAAGCCAAAGCACAATGATGGAGTAGGCAGGAGGCTTCTTAGGTTTTTTAATTGTCCTTTTTACCTTCCCTGCTCAACCAGACCAAATTGATGAAGAAGATTTAACCTTAGAATTATGAAATTAAAGCATTAACTCTATTTGAAAGTTTTAAATTAATCTGTTCTTGAGGTTTACATATCTCTGTTTAATAAAGAACAAAGTTGTGGCATACAATATTTATCTGGGAAAGGAGAATCTGAATTACCCTTTTGGGAAATGACATCATTCACTCCACTGACTGTTATGCCAATTCTGTTAGAAAGTACTAAATCCTTGAATACTGAGAGACCAACATAAAACTATTACATTGAAATAACTCTTACTGCAGAACCTGTTAAATTCAGCAAGTTTATTTATTCTGGATTTAATGCAGAGGTCTTTTTTCACACTAACTTTATGGAAATATTGTGTTCCTTCTAAACAGAAAGCAAAGATCATTGAAATTTTTCTCAACCTTCTCCAGTAGCACAAATAGGCTTTAATAAATTTTTTTTTTTTTTTTTTTCTGAAGAGACAACTTATTTTGGAATGTGTGAGCTGGATTTCATTTTGATTAGCTATTTCTGCAACAATACAAGTCCACGATCAAGCTGAAATTCTACTCACAAACACATTCAGTTAAAAGTATTAAGTTAGTTAAAATGTGACCATTCTACATAAAGATAATACAATTGCAAAGTCAATGGAGTTTGGCTTGTAGGTTCATTTTTATTCATGACCACATGCAGGAAAGAAAAAAAAAACACCACATGGTTCATGAAGAATTTGTAGCACCAACAAAAATGCCTTCACCTTATATATATTTTGTATAAATCAGATTTTGATACAATAGATAATATATCATTTTTAATGTATTTTTCAAGGCTATGCCTGCACCTTAACTGATGAAATCAAACAAAAGAATTTTTTTTCTTTACAGATGAATAGTTTTTATTCACCTATAAATACACCTCCTGCTAATTGAATTTTCATGTTAAGTTTTTGTTAGTATTCCAACATTAATATCATAGAGGTGGTATAAGACAAAGAGAAAGACAGAAAAGCAAAAACTAAAGAGAGAAAAAGTGCCTGGAAAAGAATTTGGAAGTATTTGGCAGAGAAAAAGCATCTTCTTTTCTGATTCCTATCATGTCCAGGGAAACAGGACTTTGTGTATATTCCTTGTCCAAAAAAAGGATTCCAAAAAGGAAGTGTCTACCTTCATAAATAATTTCTTCTTTGACTATGAAAAAGTTGCAAGATCCCAAATGTTAACTAACTGTTTATATCAGAAAGAATAAAACCACGGATCATAGAACCATAGAATCATAGAATAGTTTGGGTTGGAAGGGACCTCTAAAGGTCATCTAGTCCAATCCCCCTTCAGTAAGCAGGAACATCTTCAGCTAGATCAGGTTGTTCAGAGCCCCGTCCAACCTGACCTTGAATGTTTCCAGGGATGGGGCATCCACCACCTCACTGGGCAACCTGTTCCAGTTTTTCACCACCCTTAGCATAAAACATTTCTTCCTTATATCTAGTCTAAATCTACCCTCTTTTAGTTTAAAACCATTACCACCTGTCCTATCGCAACAGGCCCTGCTAAAATGGTTTTCCCCATCTTTTTTATAAGCCCCCTTTAAGTACTGCTAGGCTGCAATAAGGTCTCCCTGGAGCGTTCTCTTCTCCAGGCTGAACAACCTCAACTCTCTCAGCCTTTCTTCATAGGAGAGGTGTTCCATCCCCCTGATCATTTTTGTGGCCCTCCTTTGGACCCAATCCAACAGATCCATGTCTTTCCTGACATGGATGACAAGGATGCAAGCTGTGAGATGATAACTCTGGCACGCAAGTATGGAAGAAAGAATTAGGATGCCCTTAGGAATAAAAACGGTCAGAAGAAATTAACACAGGATCTAAAGCAGAACTCAGAGAAAAGGAAGTGAATCCAGAGCTGTCACAAATCCTTGCTATACTGTTTGGAGATGACCATTAAGTTTCACTTGAGATTTATGTGAGGGAAAAATGTCATTTTTCCACTGAATTTAAGTAATTCTTACTTACCATACTAAAAAAAAAAACAAACAGTAAGTAATGCAGAAGAGTAAACCTAAAAATCTGAGCTCTGTAAAATAACTTTGTCTCAAATAGTTAGAGGTAGAGAAAAATTATAAGGGAAAACTTGTAAAAAAGAGGTCTTGATTACTTCTGTAATTTGTAAAGAAGGGAAGTATATCCCACACAGAGTTTAGAATGTTTTATATTAAACAGTAACATGGAGGGAGGAAGGGATATGATAAGGCCTATGAATCATGGAATCATATACCACGTTGGCTTGAGTAAATTGAGTGATGCGTAGGAGATAGCTGACAGCCAGGTCCCAATTTATAAGCGCCAGCTGAAGAGGCAACACAGAGGCATGGTTTTAGAAAAGTTGCCTCCCAGAAGCTGTAGGATGACAACTGTGGAACATGAGGATAAGGGAGCTGCTGCTAAGATGAATGCTCTATCAGAACAGAGATGTAGGTGCTATCAGCAGAGTTTACAGAAACAAAGAACTTTTCTCAGAAGCATATTGGAATAATCTTTTCTGGGTAGCTGAAACAAAAGGGAAAAAAAAAGGGAAAGAAGAAAGAGATTAAGATAGGAATAAACATGACTTCATTTATTGATGGAAGAATGTCTGACAGCAAAAGGTAACCATACCTCATTTGTAGCTCTTTTTCTTTTCCTTCTGTTTGTGGTGGGTCTTAGATGGCAACAGCATTTTGGATTTCCTCTGTGGGTAGAGCTTTGGTGAGAGTTGCTGTCATGCTATGAGAAATCTTGTAGAGGCTAATGAACCTTTAAGTGCTAAAGGAAAAGAAACATGTAATAAAAGGGATGAACTTTACCGAAATTCTTAACCTTGTTCCAAGAGCTGACATTTCCTGTAGAACTGCCCACATTTGTGAAAAACATTGTGTCAAAGTGTTCCTTCCATGTCCAGCAACATGGAGCTTAGTACAGTTTAAAAGAAATAACTCTTTCTCCCTCCTGGCAGAACTAACTGGTCACTCAGACTAAAAAATTCTAAAGCTCTACATGTGTTGATATAGAGGTATTTCATATTCCAAACTGATGTATCGTCTTGTGTGGTAAAGACAAAACCCAAAATTGTTGTTTACTAAAGAAAGAAGAATGTTAAAGCAACTTCTCACACTAACTATCAGCCTTGGCTTTATAGTTTATACCATAAAGTGTTTTGGGTTTTTTTATAAACCATTATTAGGATCAGTTTTTAAACATGAATATGAGCTCATAAATTTATTCCCATCATCGCCAGAAGTTTCATCTCTAAGCTAAAGCATTCAGATCTTCAACCTGCACCCACCCAATTCGATGCAAATATTCCTGTGTATTTACATGGTACGAAAGTACCCCTCAGCTTGCTTTCATATCTGAAGAAATCAGTATCTTTAACAAAATGTCCATACCGCATACTGGAAAGCTGCAGTATAGCATGAATAAAAAAACACACTTATCTTTTAGGATGTGTTTTGATCTCTCAGTTGTGAAGTTTAATGTTCTGCAATTTCCTGGCTCACTTTGCACATAGCAGCTTAAACCTGCAGCTTAAACCTTCTGGCTATGATCCAACAGAGCATTTGTGAGTGAGCTCTGTGTCTAAAAGTGTCAAGGCATGTCTCCTCCTTCACCCAGAGAGCTGGAGCTACAGCTTACCATGGGGTAAGTATTCCTTGCAGCATCCCTCCATCTGAAAAGAAAACTAGATTCCGGCTTTGTGGCTCAAGAAGAATAAAACCCTGGTTAAATCAGTAGTTCACATGCATTACATTGTGCTATGCTTCCAACCTGTAATTAGCTTAGACAATACAAAATTCAAAACACAACAAGTCCAATCAACACAAGCTATTTACAGCAACACCACAAGGAAATTCTGCTGAAGTCGTACCCCATGAACTGACATTGATACTGACATTCCAATAGAAGCTGCTTTCGCTCATGAATTCTCTTCATGATAAGACAAGAATACACCGGGCAAATGATAAGATCCATTGTAGATGCTGTGTATATCCTCTTTTCTTTTTGACTTCTTTTTTCCTAAAGAAATAGAGATACTTTTTCCTAATTATATCCTCTTTTCAGACCACTATTAGACAATCTAAAAACTGTTCTAGAAAGCATATTTTTTGGGGGGGAGGAGGCATTTTGTACACCTCAGGAACTTAGGAATGAAATATTGAATGCTAGTCTGTGTTTGTTTGGCTCAGGTAAGTAATCACCGAAATTTCTCACCAGCAATGGCTACTTAGTAGCTCACGTAAAGTACGCTGATACTTTCACTACACCTTTTAACATACACAATTTTTTTCTTTTTGTAACTGACACCAATGAGGACACATTCTAATGATCCCAGAAGAGAGGGCCAAGCCTGAATGAGTGCAGAAGCAGAGCTGCTCTCCTGTCTTTTCCATTACTTAACCTCTTGTTTAGCTCCAATAGACTCTTACTGAAACTAGTCAACAGATCAGTGCGGGACTGCCTGATCTGCCGGTCTTTTCACCATATGCAATTGAGTGAACACTTCTAACTGTGAGTTAACCAAGAGTAGGCACTGTATAAATCTAAAGGTAAGTGAAAAGGTAGTTTTCATGTAAAGTAAGTTAATATAAATTAAAATAAAAGTAGAAAATAATAAAAAGATGTGTAAGAAAAGGGCATTTTTGACACTTGCTATTTTAATAGCAATAATGAAGGGTTACTCACTGCAAATGAAATATTTTCAGGAACCCACTTCTAATTCAAATCTCTATACTCTGTGAAAACTAAAGTACTATAGTTTTTCTTAATGAAACTGAATAAACGAGGAGAGATGGAATCCACAGAAGAAAATGTGGAATGATTATAACAAACCCTGCTAAATAAACATATTTTAGTCCTTTTAGCAGTATTTGAATTAACAGTTTGGGACACATACTGTAAGATAAGCCATTGCAGACTTGTTTTTTCTATGTTAAAAATACAAAAAAAAAGGAAAGAATTTTTTTTAAAAACGAAAGGGTGCATGCTAAGAAGGAAATCAGCCTTTTTCCAGCAGCTATGTTACATTAGGTTACATTAGCTGTGTAGCACTGGGAAGTCTTACTGAGTTTTGTTATATGAAGGTTTTGCCTAAAGAAAGTCTAACAAAGTAAAAAATGCTTGAGTGGAGGAGGAGATAAGTGGTAATGAGTACAGCAAAAGCTAAGCACAAGGACAATTGTCATTATTGTAGATCAGAGTTAGAAATGGTTTACAGCGTGAGTTGGAAACCGGTTGTGTTATCTGACTAGAATCTTCTGTGATTCTGTGATTGCACTAAAAAACAACCCTGCTAAGAACAAAATTTAAACATTAAAAAAAAAAAAAAAAAAGAGAAAAAAGGTGTAACCAAAAGGGGAGAAATATTTTAAAGGATTGAGAAACAGACTGTGTAATAACAATAATAAGTTTGTATTCTTATTCATTAATTCAGAATGTGTTGGAAAACATGACGTTTGAAAAGAAAATATCTGAAATATGTAAGGGATTAACTACATTTCAGTGCAATTGCTTGTTGGCCAGGGAGCCAATAATTATTCAAAAAGGCTTAACTGCTGGACCCAAAGGGTAGGAACCCTGTCTACAAAGTACTTTGAAGGACTTCTATTGTCTTTCATGGGTTTTGGATGAGACCTGTGTCAAGACAAGCTCTAAGCTACATTTTTTTTATCTGGAATTGAGAACTTGAAGTATTTTGCTTGCACAATTACATCAAAGTTTGGTTTGTTCCTTACTGAGCAAAAAGAGTTAAAAGGTCTTCATCTGGATTTTCCTAAAATTTAAGATCCTCCTCCTGTAGTTTGAAACTGGATTTAAACACAATATTCATCACTTTGGGTAGGTCAAATAGGGGTTTTATGGCAGCAGTTTTTATCAAGTATGTGTGAGGGGGCAGATCTCTGTGAAAAAATTGCTGTCTTCTTGTAAACAAGGCAAGGAAGGAAAATTTTCAAAACCAGCAATCAGAACTTGGGATCTGAAATCCACAGTAAGGCACAAGCACTGTAAATATTGTATTTTCAGTATGCAGGCAGACCCACAGAAACTAATGAGGTATTCCCACCCAGATGCTCAAAGTCAGATGCACAGATATATCTGCAGATCTGGGGTTTGTTCCTAATAGCTCATCTGGCTCTCATAGCTAAGTTTCCAAAGCAGCGAGCATCCAGCAGAACCTTCTGAGCCTGCCAGGGGCACAATGCACTTTGTATATAAAGTCACCTGTTCAGAAATTTGCAGCAGGATTTAAATTGCATGCTTTTTGACTGAAAAGTCTGTCTCTTGCTCTGCATACGCTCACTGTCTGGTTCACCTCTGCCCAGTTTCTGCTGGTGCCTTGAACTGTTAAAATATTATTACAGTTATTCCTTGCTTTCCATCCCTTTGTTTTTCTCTCCTGACTTTTTCTCTTCCCATGTAGCTCCCTATGTCTCCTTTGTTTAGAAAATCACGTAGCCACTTAAGTTCAGCAGCACTTCACGCTTCAGTGAGTTTTTAAAAGAAAAATAATTCCTGAAGTGAATTTTCTTACCAAGGCTTTTGTTTTCAACCTTTTTGGTACCTAATGGTGTGATTAAAAATTCTTATTTTTGCTCCTTCTCAGTGCAATTAGTTTATTCTCTGTTCTCTGATCATTTATTTTCCATTGTGTTGCAGTCCAATTTTGCACTCCAGCGTGTGTGCTTATTATGGGATGCCCAGAATTCAGATTCTTTGCCTTCTTTCCTGAAAGCCTGTGGCCAGTATGATGCCATACCCTCAGCATCTGGATCAATGCATTATGCAGTCATGATTCTAGCTTTGATTTGTATACATCTCCATATCTTGATTGAACTCATCGATGTGCCTGAACACTGGGTTCGGGGATACAAAGATATCATTTTTCAATAATTTCCTAATCTTTTCTGTGTTCAGGATGGCTCAGTTTCTTCCCATTTAGAAGGTATTTCCTCCCTTTTATTGTTTGTTTAAAACTCATCATTTTGCACTTATCATCAATGAACCGTATTTGCCATCTATTAGTCCAGGCACTTAAATGTTCTCAGTCCTCCTATACTGGACTGCAGTATTTCTCATTATTTACTCATCTTCTCAATTCAATATAATCTGCAAATATTGAATGGTGAAAACATGGTAAGTGCTATGTGGCTTTGTTTATGTTTTTAAACAGAAACAGGATGAGTTGTCAGTATAGCTGTGTAAGGATATAATGAAAGAGTAATCAAACTATTGGTAATGGCCTGCTTCTGGCCTGACATGACCCATGCTGTACAGAATGTGCGTTTCAGGGCAGAATGGGGTGCAGTCTTAACATCAGACTCAATGCCCGAAAGCAGTAAGTGGATTGTACATGATTTAGAAGCAGATTTTACCAGCCTATAGAGTTCCTATGATAATACAGGTCCAGATAACATCAAAGTGATTTATGAGTTTCATGTAACAAACACATGACGTTCCCAGGGGACAGTGAACACAAAGCCAGATTCTCATCTGGTGCCACTCAATAGGGCTCCCACAAAGTCAGGTGAACACATTTTTGGGAATACAGAATGCTAGCATTTTCAGCCCTGGTGATGGACTTGGCTTTCATTACCAAATATCAAATTTTGCAGGGTATGTATGATTTTTTGCAAACTGATATAGTCTGTCTGAATGAGAGGTGTTGCATAACCAGGAAAGCAAACTACATAGTTGTGAACCTCTAAAATATATAACATCGCCAATATTGGACTCCTTAATTTCCATATAACACAAAGATAACTACGTTAGCATGGTGTACAATAATGCCAGCAGAAAGTATGTAGCAGTCAGTCAAAGCGACTTTGTGTAATATATTCTCAGTTCCACACAGCATTGCATAATTAAATACAAATTTAATTTCCCAGTCAGCAGCATATATTGTAAGATACTTAGGCATCATTGATACTTAAAAAATGTGGTATAGAGGTTATCTGACCCACTCAAAATAATACAACATGCCACAATTACACTCTCTCTCAGAAATAATAATATATCTTGGTAATACTAGAGGTACTGCTGAAAAGTAAGACAAAACACAGAAAACTACAAAACTGTAAAGACGACTTTGCAGACATTCTTACCACATTCAGAGTTAACATATTTAGTTAACACTTTCAGTGGATTCACAGGAAGAAAACAGAAATATTTTAATTTTCCATCTTTTTGTGAAAATAACTGAGGAAGTAGTTACTTTTTTATTTTCATGATTCAGCTGTGATTTACTGAATATGTTTCATTCAGGTTTATCTGTTAGATCATGAATAGACCATTATAAGAGCAAAACATTAGAGCTGGTCAAGATATACAGCTACAGAGAGGCGTCTCCTTCATGTAACTTTATCTCACAGCCTATAAATTTAGCCTTTGTGGGTCTAATCCAGAGTATGCCGCGTTAAACAGCTTCCACTGTTTTCAAAAGTCTTTGACTCAAACCTCAAATCAGACACCAAATTTATACTGACAAAGAGTGACAAGTCCATTTTACACAGGATTTTGAAATTTAGAAATCTGGTTTCTTTTACCTAGAATAAATTCAGTAGATATCTAATTCTCTGAAAGAAAAATGAAAATAATAATGATAATTTCAGCTTTTCTCACAATTCTGTTTCAGTTTTTGAAAATTTCATATTGTAACACATTTCATATAGTACAGAATGAAAACCTTCAAATTACAAAGTTGTTTCAAAGTGAAATCATGCATTTCAGCTTAAATGTAAGTCCTTTTTCTTTACAGTATTGTTCCAATGGTCAGCTCTGAAGGGTAATAATAAGTATTAGCAGTGTGTGATTTTAGAAAAGATGATGCTCTCATAGCTTTATAGAATTATCACTCAGACTGTGGAGCACTATAATTCAAGAAAGTAAATTCCAATTTCCTATTGTCATCCAACTAATGTATCTTAAAAGAAATAAAAAAAGTATGTGCATTATCAGAAACAAAGCATCTGATATTAAAAGTAAAACTTCTTCCATTACCAGGACTAGGTGAGTTTCTGGAGCAGCGTCTGGAAGAAGCACAGCTGGGAATAACTTTCTCCATCCATTTCTATCTTGCCTTAAAGCCAACAGTCATCTGGTCTGACTCACACTGCCTCTCCCTCTTTCTCATTTGAGACTGGAGCCCCTTGGCCACTTGTGCTCCTGAACAAAGCTGGTGGCTGAATTACGGAAAATTTGGATGATGTTCCTAATAGCCATTTTAGTACTCCAGTTACTAGGCAAATATGCTCCTGCCATGTTTAATGTCATAAAGTTACCCACAAGTTCATGAAAGGATCATGGCAAATGAAGGCAGGAATATGATTTGCACTAGCTCTGCTTTAACAATGAGACAGCTCTGCAAAATGCCAAGTCTGAGTATTGAATACGAGTAATGCTCTTACACCTTAATAAAACCTGCTGATAGATGCACATTCTTGAAGCCTGTGTGTCTTCTCTTATTCCTTTTTACAGTATAAATAAATACATGTATATATAATATGTATCTTCACACTGTTTCCTTCCATGAAGATGCAAAACGTGCTACATATTCTAAGTTACATGGAGCAAAGCTGTATTTATGCTAATCTTTTTACTCTGTTGGCAGAACAAATATTGAGACCTCTGAAGACAACTTCTAGGAAGAAAAGGCATGCGGCATTCATAATATCACGATGATGAAGCTAAGTATGCACTGCATACCCTGCAATGTGTATAAATGTATTTTCCTGAAGATGTTTTACAATTTATTAAATGCAGCCCTACACAGTGGTGTACAATGCTCTCCATAGGAAATAAATATTTTCTATGGAGAACATTGTATATAAATGTGTAGGGCTGTCTTCAAGGACTGATTGTTTTGTTCATCTCATGGCCTTATTCCCTGACTCTCTCTGTGGCTTTCATCAAGGCCTTTTCTTTTTAATTACTTTTCTAGAAAAGAGCTCCTGAGGGACGAAAGTGAAAAATGTTTCTGAGGTTTGGTTTGGCGCCATATTAGGAGGACGTATGGTTTGTTTACCCACTTAAGTCTCTTTTCTTTATAGGAAGATTTCTTGCTCATAATTTTTACTGACTTGCTGCTTTTTCTTCCCCTTGCCCTGCTACTTTCCAACTTATACGTGGTTGGTGGCTAAGTAAGAAGAGAGGATGCCAAATGGGTAACAGCCTCAGGTTTAGGAAAGCAACGTCCAGGTCCTGTGACAGACTTCTGCGTGGCTTTGAACAACCAACTCAACCTTTTCTCGTGCAGTTAAAAGAGTATAATGCCATGCTGCGCAGCATTGGCTGAAGGAACCAGTTGGAGTAGTGGAAGCAGTACAGCTAATTAAGCCTGGTGAGCCACCTGGATGTGTTATAGGACCAGGTTAATCCACCCAGCTGAATCAATGCACTAATGCAGCTAAACTGTTTCCGACACCCTGAGTAACCTGAATAGTTCACAACAGTGTGCTCCGCTGGCAGCTGTGTCTCAGGTTAGCAAACTGATAAATTGAGCCCTTCTTCAGAAGGTGAAGAAAAATTGTGAAATACTTAGACATTGTAATGATAGAGCTGTTATAAATACTTAAAATACTTTTGTAAAATTTGATTAATTTCTCTTTGACAGAGAGCTAGAAGTGAGTTACAGATAAACGTTGAATTTCCACACGCTTTGAGGATGGTTGCATCTGGAAAGTTGGAGTCAAGTCCACAGCTACTTTAAATGCTTTGTTTTGTTGAGACTTATTGATATAAGATTAACTGTTGTTGAAGGATGAACAGAACTGTGAGATTTGATATTCTGATATATTTTCACATACATAGAAACCCAGTAGATGTATCATTTCAGCTGCATGGTCTTTTGTCTTTGCTGTGCCTTGGGGACTTTGCCCTACAGTTCTGCAGTTCTAAAACAAGGGAAAATGTATGAAAACCAAACTTTTTTGTTTCTTTAGTGAACAAAGAATCTACCAGGATTTTTCAAATTATTGAACCCCATGAGTCAAGAGGAATTAAATCAATTGCACAGGAACTGGCTCTGTTTATATGATTCAGGATTCAGTGGATGAAAATGTAACCACCCCTGTCTAAGAAGATAGTATGCAAATTTACATTCCCAACTAAACATGCTAAATGAACACTTAGGTGTTTAGAAAGCCTGATGATTTTTGTTTAAAACTGTTATTGGTAAACTGTAAATCAAAAATTAGAAGAAGTTTTACTGGTTCTGACAGCTTCTGAGATTTATATTCAGAAAACAGAAAACAGTCTTTTTGAGAATCATTGCTATTTTCATAATGAATTATTTTCATGAAGCTAGATGAAAGAAAACTGAAAATCTACAGCACATTCTGTAGTTTTGCGAGATATCCAAAATGTTGTATTTTGTTTTTTCTTGACTTTTTTTCCTTGTGTCAGTAGGGACAATTTCTCTCATATGCTTAATCTCAATCTTCTAAACAGAAGGCAGATAATTTATCTAAAATGCTTAAAAGTCTTTGATTAATAACCATGGGAATTGCAGGTATTAAAATCACCCCCAAGTGACCCCATATTGTTCCATGAATCCATTAGAAACTTATTCTGAATTACAAAGAAAAATTAATTAAGAAGTATAAGGACTACAGAGCTCAAATAAAGTATGCTCCCCTGAGTTCATATGAAGATTTACATGCATGCAAAATGTCATAAAATCAGATTTAATTTACAGTATAATTTTCTTCTTTGACAACAAGAGGAATACAAGAACAGCAATTTTTGTATTTTTTTATTACTATTGAGTTCTCCATAACAAGCTTACCTATTACAATGACTCTTGCATTAATGTCAGAGAAAGAGGGATTACAGAGAAGAGCCAAATGTCATTTCGGTAGTTGGAATTGTAGTAATGGGTGAATCCCATCTGGTTTAGTTCAATAGGACAGTAAACTGTAATGCTCTTGTCTTGAGCATTTGCAAATAAGAATTTTTGCAAATCTTGCTTATGTACGTCTTGTCTTAATTTTATAAATATTTTGCTTATTTTGTTCTTCTCAGTTTGTTCACTTTTCTTAGTAGGTCACGACCACATTTTCGTGTGCTTTTTGATGCTCAGGAAATTAGCTAGGTGTCACAAATGGGCTTGTATTCACCATCTCCTGTACTTTGTGCTTCAATGTTAACCAGGTATGGTTCTCAGCTCATTTTCAATAGTGTGTGATCAAGATAGCTATGAGGATTGCTATGGACTTTATAGTCTTGTTTCCTTAGGGCCTTGTAAAAAAATGTGAGACTACAGCTGATGTCTGCCTTCTGAACATCTTTGAAAATCTTGTACAGACACCCATCAGCCAAATCACTTTGGTTTGTGAGCTGCTGTGATGGTCTTACCATCACAGCTTGTTTAAAAAGAGCTTGTTTAAACCCACCCTGCTGATGCACTTCGAAGTGTGAGTCTTTAAGTGTTGTCCTGCACAAAAGGTGGCGTCTTGATTCTGGCTCATTAAAGCCAGAGAGTCTTAATGGCTAAATGTGGTTAAAGTTACCCATGTCCTAAAGAGCGCTAGAGAATTATGAACTTGAATACTATGAGCAATAATTATGTCTGTTATTTGCAGACATGTCGGAAATGCAAATGCAAATCAGCTGAAAGAATTCTGCTGCAATGTTGCTGATGTAGTGTAAAAATGAGCTACCAAAGTACCACACAATCACAGAAGAGTTGAGGTGGGAAGGGACCTCTGGAAATTGTCTAGTGCAACCCCTCTGTGCAAGCAGGGTCAGCTATAGTAGGTTGCTCAGGAGCACGTCCAGTCAAGTCTTGGGTATCTCCAAGGATGAAGACTCCTTGACTTGATGAAGACTCCTTGACAAGGATGAAGACTCCCAGAGCTTTTGCTGGGACTCAGGAAAAAAAGGAGAGTTTATTGCTTGTGGAAGAAGGGGCAGGCGACTCAAGAAGAGTACAGGGATCTCGTTAGGTCGTGCAGAGAGGAAATGAGAAAGGCAAAAGCCCAGCTAGAACGCAACCTGGCCGCTGTCGTCAAAGACAACAAAAAAAGTTTTTACAAATACATCAATGACAAGAAGAGAGCCAAGGAGAATCTCCATCCTTTATTGGATGCAGGGGGGAACATTGTCACCGAGGATGAGGAAAAGGCTGAGGTACTTAATGCCTTCTTTGCCTCAGTCTTTAGCAGTCAGACTAGTTATCCTCAGGGTACTCGGCCCCCTGAGCTGGAAAACAGGGATGGCGAGCAGGATGAACCCCCCATAATCCAAGAGGAAGCGGTCAACGACCTGCTACGTCATCTGGATACTCACAAGTCTATGGGGCCGGA
>NW_008825554.1:129938-137597 GCF_000699105.1 Pygoscelis adeliae
TCGCCAGCACTGAGCAGAGAGGCAGGATCACCTCCCTCAACCTGCTGGCAATGCTCTGCCTCATGCAGCCCAGGATACCATTTGCCTTCTTTGCAGCAAGGACACATTCCTGGTTTGCATTCAACTTGGTGTCCAGCAGGACCCCAGGTCCTTTTCTGCCAAGCTGCTTTCCAGACGGTCAGCCACCAGCCTGTGCTGGTGCCTGGGGTTACTCCTCTCCACATGCAGGACTTTGCACTTCCTTTTGATGAACTGCAGGAGGTTCCTGTCAGCCCATTTCTCCAGCCTGTTAGAGGTCCCTCTGGATGGCAGCACAACCCTCTGGCGTATCAGCCACTCCTCCCAGTTTTGTATTGTCTGCAAACTTGCTGAAGATGCACTCTGTGCCACTGACCAGGTCATTAATGAAGATCTTACAGTATTGGACCCAGTATCAACCTCTGGAGTACACCACTAGCGCTGCTGATCACAACCATTTGAGCCTCAATAAGCAGATATTTGTGTCTTGTATTATTGCTGAAGTAGTTAACTCCTGGAGCTAAAACCAAGCAAGTTTGCTTAGGTTAAGAATTACCGGATGAATTCAA
This sequence comes from Pygoscelis adeliae, assembly GCF_000699105.1. Lineage (NCBI taxonomy): Eukaryota > Metazoa > Chordata > Aves > Sphenisciformes > Spheniscidae > Pygoscelis > Pygoscelis adeliae. Next base: position 130,526 of record NW_008825554.1, read on the forward strand.
CAATTCTTTGCTTGTAAAGCTTAAAGATTATAAACATATATAGTAACAGCCTGCATTATTTTTTTTGTCAGTGCTGTCATTTATGTTCTGAGAAAAGTGGTACTTTGGAAGCATGCTAATTCAGAAAATATAGGCATACAAAATTTGTCAAAACAGGTGCTATTTATATAAGCAAGAATTGTGATTTCATTCTCTTTTTTCCCTTTTTTACTAGCTCAGTCTGAACCCAAATCAAGTTTATTTTCATTCCTTCTGCTGTTTGTTGTAATTCCTATCTGGATCTATTGGAACCATGGTTAGAGTTACAAGGCATGATTCTCTCATCCTTATACTGAAAATTAGTTTGGAGATGCAGCCCCACTGAAACTAAACAAAATTGCTTGCGGAGTAAGATGTTAATCAGGAGAAGCCAGAGTGGCAGAATCTGGATCGTTCTTAATAATTTCGGGTTAGACTGTGCCACAAGGATGCAGCCCATATGAGTCAGCGGCACATTGTACCGTTCCAGAAAAGGAAGGCCTTAATGAACTTGCTACTTACCACTGAGGTCAGCAGTTCTTTGTGGACATGTCGTTCCAGCAACACACTGCTGGCTGGCTCTAGAAGACTGAAAAATGGGGGACAGACCATGAATTTTAGCCAGACCACAACTATTGGAATGCTCTCCACTTTTTCTTTTCCTCCCCCCCCCCGCCCTCTCCCCCCCGCGAGGAAAAGCAGTAGTTGCAAAAACCCATTTCATATGGAGCCATGTGCTGGGTGCCCTCAGGATATACCACCCTGAGATGTAACAAGGCTTCTAACTCACTGTTGTGAGAAACATCAGAAACATCCTATGTCCTGAACTCCACTACCTCGTGCAAATAAATGGATGAAAAAGCTAACTATACGTGAGTTATCTAGCTAGTGACATACTAGAATGTCATCTATCCTGAAGTCCATCACGTTACACAGTCCACATATCTGACTTCCAGGACGACATAGGATGGATCACCTGCATTCTCCTCACCATTCCTTGCAGATGTTTTTCTAACTAGTCCTCATCAGTTCCAATGAAGGAAATTCTTTCTTTGATTTCCTTAGCATCAACCCATGGCAGTGTTTGATTGTGGTAACAATCCAGAATGGGCCTTGGATGATACTGTGTCCCAGAAAGCTGGATATGTGACACCATCCACAACAACCTCTTGTGATCTATGGTCTGCTCCAAAATCAACTGACTCACTTTATATTATTTAGAATAGAATAGCAAAGAATGAATGTGAACAACATACAAATCAAGTCATGTTTCCTCTTCTTTCAAGAGGGCAGATAAATTACTGCATCCTCAAAAGGCTGTAGCTATTAGGACTGAGCAGCTCTCAGTGTGGGGAGAAGGAGGCAAAAAAAATTAAAACTCCATGCATTACCTCCCCTCTCCTCTCCCTATCTTTTTTCTCCTGTGAGGAATATTTGTCTGCAGAAGGCAAATTCGGCTCAGCTTTCAGACAGAGAATCAGGTGCATCAAACATTTGGCCATGTCAGAGACACCGTGGAATTGGGAAATAGTTAAGGGTAGCTCCTTCTCTTAAAAACTGCAGACTGCAGAAAGCTGGAAAAGAACAAGACAAGGGCAAGGGCAAGGACAAGCAAAAGGACAAGTAAAAGGAAAAGAAGGAAGCTCTACATTTTGAGGTTTAAGCATCAAACTGACAAAAACAAATGTTTACTTAAGACAGAAGAGATAGCAGTTGCCTGGAGCATTTTGCCCGGGTTTTCTAAGTGCTAAAAATAATGATGTGTGTTTGAATTTAAAATCAAGTTAACTACAAAGCACAAAAATGCAATTGTTTCAGCTGCTTTGCACATGCTCCCTCCTTACTTTAACTGGCACAACATCCCTCTTCAGTTTCATTTTTAGCTACCTGCAGACTCGGCTCTTGAGTAGACTCTGCTTCTCTTCCTTCCAGTCATGTTTCTTACAAAACTTTGGAGTTGTTGTGTGTCTCTGTGGCACCGGAGCCCATCGCCTGCCCCCAGAACAGGCTGCAAGGACAGGCAGCATTCTGACCCATCTGGAAAAGTAAATTCCAATAGAGTAAAGCTGGAGGCTTCCCTGCACAGTGTAAAAAGCTTTCCCCAACTCAAAATACAGTCCCAGCTTCCATAGAAAGTCCATTCCTCTGCAGTCAACTATCATTATGTAACAATCAGTTGAGTGTTTCTCCTGTATATCAAACTCAGCTTTCAGAGATCCTTCTTCAGATGACTCTGAACAATAGTAATTTACTGGATGTGCCTTGGCAGCCTCCCTCTAAATCAGTACAAAGAAACAGTCTCTCTCTTTTCTCAGTATGGGCACTGCTGTACTTCGATACCACATAGTCATTTTCCCTACTTATTTTATATTGCTTTTGAATGAGTCCGTGAATCCAGAACCTTCTACCCTTATTTCTTTCTGCAGCATCAGCATTTTAATACATTGCACTGACAGTAATATGTTGGCTTTCATTCTGGGAGCCTGATTGTGAAAACCCCGGCTGTACAGATGAGGGCAGTCACCTTGAGAAGTTCCCCTGAAGTCTGGCAAGGAGAGGCTGCACAATCTGTGCTGTACCACAGTGACTGAAGATTTTGGCTGCCATCCTCTGTGGGGAAACAGAGGCACAGAAATGCTAAATGGCACACCTTGACTTTATTATTTGCTGCATGCTGAAAGTAGGACAGGTAAGGACTCCTTTTAAAATGGGTTCAATTTTAGCACTGATCTATTTGAATCCTCAATAGTTTTAATCCTCAGCATCTCATAAATCCTTTGTGTAGGATTCTACCTTAGGAGACAAAAATGTTTTACCTGAACGCAAATGAATCCAGGCTGGTGCCTAGCACCTCTTTAGATGCAGTAATAGCTTTCATTTCTGTATCAGCTAGAAATGACTTGCAGACTTTTAACAGCAAGGTAACTGAGATATTCAGTACTCAGGTATTGAATAGGATGGATTCATCCTACAATGGGAGCCGCAGACTTTGAATCTCCTCTTCCTTAGGAAATGTCCTAGCCCTGGCCTACGCTGGCATCATTATGCCCCAGGAAACTGTTTTAAAAAGACCTGTTCTGCCTAGTTTGATGGCTGGCCTCAGAAGACAACCAAAAGTTCTGTGTGCCAATGCAATGGAAGTGATTTAGCTTTGAATGGGAGGCAGGAGTTTCACAGGTACCCCTGTGTCTGCTGTTGTCTGTTCATCAGTGGTAGGTGTGTGCCTGGTGAAATGGGGGGGTGTTATGGATGAAGGTGAAGATGCAGCTGACAGTGCCAAGGCAGCCCACAGGGAGACCATCTCCGAAGTTTTATCTTTTTGTGATACCTTGTTGGGGCCAGGGGCTCATTCTTTCAGTGCTTCAAGTGGAAGGCATCTAAGTAATCTCTCTGGGTTTTCCTAAATTGTATTAAACATAGAAAAGCACACAAATGCACTTATAAACAAAGTAGCCAGCCAGACTTATTACATGTTTTAGAATCATAGAATCATTAAGGTTGGAAGAGACCTCCAAGATCATCGAGTCCAACCGTCAACCCAACACCACCATGCCCACTAAACCATGTCCCTAAGCACCTCATCTACACGTCTTTTAAATACCTCCAGGGATGGTGACTCAACCACTTCCCTGGGCAGCCTGGTCCAATGTTTAACCACTCTTTCAGTAAAGAAATTTTTCCTCATGTCCAATCTAAACCTCCCCTGGTGCAACTTGAGGCCATTTCCTCTCGTCCTATCACTAGTTACTTGGGAGGAATAAAGTGGAGTTTGTTTAAAAACAAACATACAACTGTAGCCTGATGCTGCTATAGAAATGGGAAGGACTTATCTTTTTTCTCTGTTTTCACTTATCCTTATGTTCCACTGATTTCAATAATACAGTGGAAAGAAAAAATGGCTTTATATTTGTCTGGTACATACTGTTGGCTGTCTGTGACTTATGCATATACAGGCAGCATTAAAACTGATCATGAGCAGGGCAAAATTCAGTATTGCCCTGAGCTTTCTCGTGATGCAGGTTTTACAACTGTTTGATTCTCTCAGACAATTACCAAATGTTTTGGTAAACTGTGTATCATGTTTGTACACTAGAAATGACCAGGCATAAAAGAAAGGGGGAGAATGAATTACATATAAAATAGACTGTGAGTTGCTGCTGTGGAATTTTCCAATGCAGCATGAAAATCCTGTTTGGATATTTATAGGAGCTGAAATAACACAACTTGGAGAGTTTTCCACCAGGCAAAACAATCATTAGCCTTGTTTCTTCTTTTTCATGTACTTAACCTTCAGCAATCCCATTTCTGTTCTTCAAAGGAGGTGTTTAACTGGAAGTGTGCGAGCAGGAAGACTTGCATAACAAGGATGTAGTTTTTTAGGTTTTAGGGTTGTTTTTTGTTTTGTTTTGTTTTGTTTTTTTAAATGTTCTTACTGCTTTGCTGACTTAGAAACTAATTCAAGGGACTAACAAAACTGAATAGCCTTGTGCAATGAACCAGACTTGCATAAACTCATTTCACACAAGAAAGGGTTGAAGATTGTACAGTACAATGCGTTGTTGCCCTAGAACTTTGTTTGAATATATTCTATCTAAACTACAGACTTTGACTTCCTAGATTTGAACTCATGCTAGATGATTGGACATACCAAATTGCTCTGTTTTGTGTTAGTCCAAAGACAATTTTCAAAGCTGTCAGAGGTTAATGACAAACAATTTTTACTCAGGCAAGGGGTTCTGAAAAGTAAAAAACAACCAGGGGAAAAAAAAAGGTGATTAGCAATTGAGCTTGTAATGTTTCATGTAATGTTGGTATTGTAATAAATTACAACAGAGTAAACAGCTGCTTTTTTTTTTATTTATTTCTTGAGAAAATGATATGCAATAAAGGGTGGCAAAAACAGATTTTAGGAGAAGGAAATATTTGACCATAAGTTTTAGGCTGTTGTTGAGTAACTTTTCCTACCTGGTGGTTTTTTACTTATTTATATGTGAATTCTGCTGATATTACATTTTCTTTTACTGCTTTTGGGAAGCAGTTATACAAACTAATAGGCAAGTCAAGAGAATTCTTCTTATTTTCCTCCCATACAGCTAAATGTTCTCAGATATAGGGCAGAACTGCAGCACTCCGAGGCATCAGAGGTCAGACTATACCTCAGCAATGTCAGCCACAAAGCATAGTGAAAGAGGTGTTTTTACAGAAGGATGAATGCTGTGAAATGCTCGGCATCATTTTTCTTGGAAACAAAAATGAAATTCAGGAAGCTGGAACAGGAGAACAGTGCTCTCCTGCCTTGGGTCTGTGTCTCCTGGCATTTACGTAGCTGGGGGTGAATGCGATATCTGCATTATAACAGTGATAGCCACAGTGTAAAAGCCCAAATTCTTCTGCAGTGCCTTCTCATGGGATTTTAACAGCCACTGGATCTTGCCTCTATATTCAAGTCCAATCTGATGTGAACTCCTGCGAGTGAAGCACTGTTTAATTAGTCAGATGATATATTGGGATAGATGTTTTCAATGTACAGAGGGACAGGAGCGCACATCCTCTCATCAGTCTCACTGCGCGTCAGTGGACCATGTGCCTATCCATCCTTGCTGCTCCCACCCATGCCTTTGAACTTCTGCCATTAATACTTGTCCTCAGTTCCAGCTGAGCTTCCTTGAAAGCTATTGCTCAGAGAAAATGTTGTGCCTCGAGATACAAATCCAAAATCAGGCTCAGGCCTTTGCTCTCTCAAATCATCTACGCATTGGTGTATTTCTAAAACCAGACTCATGAGAGTGAATTCTACAAATTACACTGTGATATTTTTGAAGGCTGTTAAAGGATTTTACAAAAATATTTGGGGATTTATGCCTCATGAACTATGTAATCTCAAATTAAATAGATACTGTATTAAGGCATCAAAGCAACAGCTTTAATCTGTTTTCCCTGTTTCAATAGTTTAAGAGCTGAGCCTTATCAGAAACAGCTGCTGCTAATGACAACCTAACATTCACTATATATTTTCCATTATTTTTTCCTCCTGTATTTATCTCCCATAACCTATTTAACTTATGTGTAACGAGTGACAGTTTTGCTGGTGCCTGACGGGGAGGGAGTGCAAATTCACTTGTTTTGTACAGCCAGCTTACATATTTAAAAGTCTTTATTGTGGAACTGGTACCTGGTGATACTGCAGAAAAAACTAACTGATGTTTACCTGCAGTATGAATCAGATGGAACTTTAAAAATTCCTCCTGTAAGTGCATTTCAGTGATTAAATATATACATGGCTATGTGTTAATTTGTAAGTCGTTTTATCTAGGTTTGGGACAGGTGGTATTCAAATTCGTACAGTTGCAGCTATTGATCTTTACACCAATATGATTTTCCCCTGCCCAAAGAGCTGGCAAGTAAGGAACTTTGCCCCACAGCCCTCAATTGCAAAAGGGTAGGGAAGGCCCAATTCCTTGCTTTATAACTTCCCCCAGTTGAAACATTTACCTCACAGCTCCTGGAACTTGTGGTTTTCTGCCTATTTCTTTGGGGAAGGCTGTATGGGGCACCATACAGAATACCTTACAGATTTGGTGGTTTATGCTTAATGTCTGAAATAGATGAGCTAGGAAAACATATGAGGATATGTGAAATGAAAATAAGTTTATGGAAGAACAAAGGGACTTCACCCTTATTTGTACATGATTTGAGGCTTATGCTGATGTATTTAAAACCCCAGCATCATTTTAAAAATATAATTGTCGAGACTGCATGATTAGAGAAGCAGATCCTGTTATCTTGTCTGCAATTTTTCTTGTGTTTGGCTCAACTAATGAGGGTGAACTTTTGTTCATTTTGTTTTGATTCTGTTTTGATGATGTTGTATAGTACCCCAAGCACCTCAGTCATGCCAATGGAGCTTTATAAATAAGTTAGTAATTATTATTTACGTATATTAAAAAGGGGGAAAACTTCAGAAGCAAAAATAATCTTCCCTCTCAGAATTGCTTTCCTAGAAGAAGTCTGATTAGTAAAATGTTTCATGAATTTTTAACTGCTTTTAAGATGA
>NW_008825554.1:137622-140195 GCF_000699105.1 Pygoscelis adeliae
AGCCATCATCATGGGATCTGTCTCCTCTCTAAAGACTCTAGTAGCAAGCCCTCTGCAGGACACAGATGGTCTGTAGGCCAAAGTTTCAGAAGCAAAGCACTAATCAATCAAGAGAAGACAGCACCATCAATCATTTTGGAGAGCTCATCCTTTCATTCACAGAACTCCGACATTGGTTTCTCTTTATAAAGAATCGCCCCTTTAAGAAATACTTGAAAAAGCAATTTTCAGTTCTCAGTGGAACAAACTTTTATATATCTTAAAGGTTCCCTGTAGAAAACTTTTTTTTGTCAAACCTAGACCAGAAATGAACGAGTGGAAATTCTGCTTTATAACATGCAACCTCACCACTGTATGACAGCAGAATAAGGTGCTAATCAGCTCAAGGCACCTATTTCGGAAAGCTCCTGTGCAAGTCACTGTTTGGCTCACTAATAAATGAAAGGAAAATATTAAGAAAAAAATTGGCTTATCCGTTTTGAACTATCCCACCACTAATTGGCCTATCACAATTATAAACTGTGTGGAAAATAAAAGATTGGAAAAAGAAGGAATAAGTGACAGAAAAAAAGGATAAAGCAACAAAAAGAATTCTTCAAAAAATAGAAAGCATTAAAAGTATTCATATAAGAATAAATGCAAGTAATTTTTTTCAGAGACTAACAGCAGTGGTTTTAAGACTTTGCTTTCAATAGTTGCTCTCTGTTTGGCCTTCAGTTTGGCCCTGTATACGTCCCAAGATAACTAGCAAGCACTTATTCCTCCATCAGGAAAAGAAGAGGAATAAACTGATTTGACCTGATAACATGGTGAGTATGGCCTGGCATCCCATGGGAGCAAGGAGTCATAGGTTAATACCCACACTGCTGTTTCTTCTACTTCTTATGTGTGTACCTGGCTTCCTGCTGGCAGTGCTTTTACCCAAATTAGAGTGGAATGGAATCGAACAGAATATTCTGAAGGTTGGGACACTTCCCATATTATTTTATTTTAATTTTAAATGGCTCTTGCCATCAAAGTATATAATGGGCACAGACCATTTGACACTGCATTTTGTCACGCAGGAGCCTAACCTGAGAGTCTGGGTTAAGAGCAGAGCATTTGTTTCCAAGACTGCCTTAAAACAAGAGTGCCTGCCTCAGACTGGCAATAGAAATCTCCAGGGCAGGAGGATGGCTGCCTGAGGCTGCTTGTTGCACATAGACCCGTGTGCTACCTGGAAGGGTAACTTCACTGTTTCTCCTGCCAGGGTCTCCTTTCCGCATTGTACTGTGAACTCTGACAGTCAACAGGAGCAGAGAATCGGCAGGCTGTGAGCAGACTTACACAGGAAGGATAGAGTTTCCCAACAAACTGTCTTTTTTCCTTTCCTTTCCTTGGGGGAGAATCAGTCATCTTTCTTCAACCTAATAGGAAAAAGCAGTTGAATCTGAGTGCCTATACTATCTAACCAGGTGATCTGGGAAAACTAACTCCAAATTACCTAAATGTTCCCCCAAAAGAAGTGTCACCTGCTTTCCCTCTCTCTCTCTCACACTTTATAGTGATCATGTGTTTTAGACAACCTAACAACCCAGACACATTTCTGAAATGCTTATTTATGCTGCTTTAAAAAAAACCCTACACCATTAGTGTGCACCTCTGTTTTCACAACTGATAATGCTTTACAGTTTGCTTCTGTCATGAACCGATTTGTCTTTGGATGCTGAAGATGTTCCCCAATTTCATTTTTTTATTTACCTCAATCATTTTCACTGGCAAGATCCCAGGGACTAGGATGACCACTCTAGATGAAATGGTGGTGACTGCCTCTGCAGTTTCATTGGGATTATGGTCCCATATCCCACACTGGTTCTGAATCAGCCACTGAAGGTCAGGAACAGGGAATACACAAGAAAATGATGGATATCAAACATTTTCATTGGCTTTGGTTGCAGAAAGGTTTTGCTTTCTGAAAACTAAATGTTGAGTCACTTTGACCTGAAGGGGTTCTGTTATGTGAAGAAAATGTTCCCTGGATTTGTTGTCCTGAAAGCTTTTTTCCAGGAGGAATTATTAATCCGAGTGTTTTGCTTTTAGTTATTTCACCTACCTAACCTTAATAACCCATAGCAGAGATCCAGAGCGTAGAAGGAAACCTTTGGTAGCTTTCCTAGGAGAGCCTCAAGAAGAGAGAGCTGAGCTTTGCCCTGCAGCCATTGCCTACTTCTGTATGTTCCCAGATCAATAACTAAAAGGGTGCAAAGCCAGTTGGCCACCAGGGCAGCAGCGTATCTCCCCACTAATGAGAGTGACCTTTCCACCCACTGCTTCACATGACTGAAATCAGGGGAAATTAGTTTACTCAACTCAGAACTTATATAAGTGGTGATGCTAGGGCTGAAATTCTTGCTCATGGTGTGATGAATACATTGTGGATCTATTTGAAAAAAATGTAGAAATCAGACTGAAGATAAAAGGACTGCAACTGAACCAGCTAGATCCTCTGTAGTTTCTGACAGATAGGTGAAGAATAATGATGTCTCCAAGGTGTCTGTCCTTCTGTTTGGTGAATTACACATTTAACTGGTAAA
>NW_008825554.1:140221-147574 GCF_000699105.1 Pygoscelis adeliae
ACACCGTTTACAAAGGCCCTTAAAATTATGGACAAGAACATAGTTTTGTGAAGAAAGAGAGACTGCTGTGTGGGTTGAAGGGTAACATTTAAAAGCTTTGCTCATCCCAAAGCAGCCGTGTCACTTCTCATTGGCTGTTATACTCAAGCTTAAAAAGGGACCTTGAGATCTTAATTATGTATCTAGCTAGCTAATTAATCAATCCATTCAGTGCTAAATACTTATAAAGTAGCTGACATATTTATGGAGTATTGTAAATATTTTAAATATAAACCAAGGGAGAATTTTATGCCACTTATATGTTAACTTATGCAATAAAAATATATTTCCAAAGAGAAAAAAAATCAGCTAAAAGTGCTAACATTAAATTCCAAACTGAAATATACTATTTTCTTACATAGGGCTAACACTGCTTTCACTTGAAATATAAATGAGCAGATTACTTATTATAAAGGTAAAATGCAACAAATGAAATTCAAGAAGAAATCTTCCTTTTTCATGTATGATCCATGCAAGCATCCTTGTTTAAGGGTAAGTTTTAACAGGAATTTTTCCACAACTTGCCTTTCAGAAGTTGTCTTTTTAAATTTGCCAGAGGTAGCAAATAGTCTTAGTGTGCATAACTGGTAAAATGCATCTTGATGGTTTTTATCGGGCTATTTTTTTCATTTTCCCTTCAAATACTTTGAAAAAAACCTGCATGAGTATACAATGTAAAGTACCTAAATTTCTTTAACCCAAAGCCTTTAGTTATTTCTGGGACTATACAAGCAATAAATGGCTTGTTGGTAACAGCAAGGAAAGTCCACTTCGCTTGTCCTACAGTGTTAAATTCCCCAAAATGATAATTTAGAAAATATAAGAAATTTAAAGAGGCGCTATACTTTAACAGCTGTGCCCTTATTTGGTACCCTGGGAATCTACCAAATCCCAACGGCCTTATATACTTGAGGTTTTCTAAATTCTACATATGGTAAAGCTGTGTCTGACCTTATTGGTTCATGAATAATCAGGATACATAGCATTTTTCCCTTTAAAATTCAAACCTTCTGTGAGTTCAACTTAACAATGTGTTGAGAGCACTAGAATACATTAAGGGTTATCTTTAGGTGAATGTGTAAAAATATATCCTTATTTTAGTTAAGTACAAAATCTATTGTTTGATGAAAATGTCTCCCAAAGCTCACTGTTAAAAAACAGCCCTAAATAACAATTCAGAACAGAACATTTTCTTGGGTCAAGAAGGAATAGGAATAGGATTTTTAACTAGATGTTGGCATTTGATGTACGTTTCTCAGAGTGACATTCTAGAGGAGCTGCAAGCCAGCTCCACTTTAATCTACTATTACACAGCCAGAAGCTCCCTTTGAATCATCATGCTGAGAAACAAACCTCCACTGTCTACATCTGATTTAGAGTCCTACTTAGAATCATAGAATCATAGAATCATTAAGGTTGGAAGAGACCTCCAAGATCATCGAGTCCAACCGTCAACCCAACACCACCATGCCCACTAAACCATGTCCCTAAGCGCCTCATCTACCTGTCTTTTAAATACTTCCAGGGATGGTGACTCAACCACTTCCCTGGGCAGCCTGTTCCAATGTTTAACTACTCTTTCAGTAAAGAAATTTTTCCTTACATCCAATCTAAACCTCCCCTGGTGCAACTTGAGGCCATTTCCTCTCGTCCTATCGCCAGTTACTTGGGAGAAGAGACCGACACCCACCTGGCTACAGCCTCCTTTCAGGTAGTTGTAGAGAGCGATGAGGTCTCCCCTCAGCCTCCTTTTCTCCAGGCTAAACAACCCCAGCTCCCTCAGTCGCTCCTCATAAGACTTGTTCTCCAAGTTGTACTTGTTCTCACTTGTACTTCCTCTTAGAGAGCTTTCTGGTCTCTGCAGCTTTCTCTGACCAAGATCTTCTGAGATGGTTATAAACTCAGAAACTCTTATAAGCTGATAGATTGTAACTATGATTTTTCTTATAATATTTGATTATTCTTGGTAAGTGGATGGTGTCTTCCTGTAATTCTAAGACCTCTCTACCGGGCGTTATGTCTTTTTTCAAACTTTCAGTCAACTTTCTTCACATTCAATCAGTCTTACATTTAGCATAAAGACATTCTGTTGGCTCTTCTCTCCCCAGATGTCTCAGACTTTGTGACTTTTAAAGGACTATAGCACCCGTCAGTCTCCTTCTTAATCTTCTTCCCTTACCAAAACTCCACTGCCTGAACCGTACCCGTTCCCCATCTTTCATTGATTGTGTTGCCCTCAGACTCTCCTGTCTCAGTAAAAACCATCAAAGTTGCTCTCTGTTGCCCATGAACTGGACAAAGTCTAGCCCAGGTCCTGAAAACAACTAGCTCATACACCGAAATATTCAGTGATGCAGGAATTTCAGATCAACACCTAGAATCCATAGCTTCTCTGTACATTGTCTCAGTCGTTATCCTACATTTATACTTAGTTTCTTAGACAGCGTTCTAGTGATTTATAAATCACAGGAAAATTTGGAACCACTGAAGAGCTGACATGTTACAATGATACTTCTTTGAAGTTATCACCCAGCTCTGGGCCACAGAGGCCCAACTACAAAAACATTTCACCATGAATTTGGCTGGCTGGACACAGGACTGCTACTTAGGTCTCATGAGAACTTATTAATTGGGTATAACAAAAATCTCTGGAGACCTCAGGTGGAAAGCACTGATAAGTATGTTAATGTTCAAATAGAAACAAATGTAGAAGTATATAGTTTCCATACCAGATAATCCTTTAAATAGTTGTGAAGTATTTTCTGCCCAATGAAATCCAGAAAAAAACCCCAGAAATCTCACTGCAAATCCATATTACAGCATGCTGTATGATGGAGGAAAGAGTAGCAGTACTGTGCAGAGATGCAGCCAAGAAGAGGTTGCAATTGCATTTCTCCCTTTGAGAAGACTGCAGATAGTGAGTCTGGTGCAAACTGCTCGTTCTTTTTTGAGTTTGGTAGACTTTGCATTGTCACCCTGTGGTCAAGATTATCACCTCTCAGCCCAGAAGGTTTTGTTTGGACCATAGAAAAATGTCCAGTTGTACCTTTTGGCTTGACCAACACACATTTAGCATGTGGGTTGCTTGGTAAGCACATGCAGAAGGGAAAGGCCAAGTCAGCATGCTGCAACCATGCACCACATCCAGCACTGAGTTCCTCTGAGTGCAGGGGTCAATGGGGTGTCAACTCTCTCTGACAGCAGTGCTACTCATGGTTGTATTGACACTGTCACTCTGTGTGTCTGGCAGTCCTGGCGGGCAGGCTGCGTATCGTCAGGCTGCTGGGCTCAAGCGTGCAAGCTCACTGGGCAAGGGAGGCTGTAGGCACCCAGCCACAGACACACAGCAGGTCGGCTCTGGCTATATGGAGCAGTGGGATGGAAAAGCCAGCAATGCCAGGCTTATCACTAACCAAAAAGCTTTGACAGTTTTGCCAAAGAGTTTCTGGTCCCTCAAAGGAAAAGAGGGAGTCACATCACATACCACACTACCTTCAAGGGCCAAACACTTACTACTTTGGACATTGCCCTGAGCTTCAGCCTGTGGTAAGGTGGTCCTATAGCTTGAGCCCTAATATAGTCTACATCAACCACTGAATATGTCAAGTCTTCCTTATTTGTAAAAGCAAACCAAACTAAAGACAGTTGAGAGCCTTAATTAAAATAACCTTTTAAAATTATATATGTTCTTTCACCTCAAAATTAAAATGATGAGGATTCATTAGTATTTTTAGAAATTAAAGTAACAATTATACATGGTTTGGGGGGTCTCAAATGTTTTTATCATATTTTTTCCTCAATTTAATTTATTTTTTTTCTTCAGGATGAAATAAAAATGCTAATAAAATTGAGGGAAAATCAAACAAGGAAAACTCCCTATAGTTTTAATCTGTTTTTAATGTGTAATAAAAAAATTCTGAAATCTTAAATAACTGAATAGCATTTACTATCAGAAAATTTCTAGGTTTATAATTATTGTTAGATTTTAGGATATTTTTCCTAAAACTTAACTTCCTTTCTAAATTTCTTTATTCAACCCCCATTATGTCTTTTTCACCCGTTTTTGGTCAGCAAAGGAAAAGAAACATCATAGTTGCTCTCACAGAAGCAGATGCTTATGATAAACACTATACCTCCATTCAAATTGCACTAACGTGGTGCAATTTTCCTCTCTATGTACATTTAAAAGGGAAATTATAGTTATTTCAGGGATTTTTTTTTCCCCTTGTTGTGGTAAAGCCTTCATACAACTCTACTACATAGTTGACTGACAGTCAATTTGATGCATAACTTCTTCAAAAACATGTTGTCTGAGCCTTCTTATCAGGAAGTCTTAGCACTTTCAGCCACTTCTATCTCCTTGCTCTGCTGTATTTACACCTTTTCCAAAAAAATCCTAAAATATTACAAAGGATCTTGTAATAACATTCATATGAACACTGTCAAGTACAAGAAAGATATGAAAGTATAAAAGAAAGTAGAAAGACTTATTTACCTACTTAAGAGCATTAAGACATGGTATTAGGTCAGGTCTATACAGCTCTGTAGCAGATGTTTAGAGAAGAGTATAAGGAAAGACAAGCATTTATCATTGTCCTCTGAGGAACGGTCATTTCTGCAGAAGGCTTCTTTGAATATGAGAAAAGTATGGTTGCTGTTTCACATTTTTGTCAAGGCCAAAGAAGGGAATATTTTTGTAACCAAGACAGAAGACAACCTGGTGAGAATTATAGCTGTGCAGATGGACAGGAAAGACTATATTTCAGAGAGATGGTGTAGAAAGAGTCAGAAAACTGTAATTACCTAGTTGGCTTAGAGACAGGAGCACAGCATAAACTCAGAAATATAAGGACTGTCCAAAGTGTAAGCCTGTTTAATAGTATCCATAGTACAGTACCTTTTATTATATGTGTTGATGCAGAAAAATTGTTAGGATAAAAAAAAATGCTATTGAGGTTGAAGTAATTCTATGATATCTTTTAGACTTCTCTTAACGGAGCCACTTCATCCCGAGTGGAGTAATTCACTTAAGTGGCAAGTATCACAGATGGAGCTGACAGCAATGCTGATTTACATAATGTAATATAAAAAACCCTGTGTGTGAGAGTCCGAACTGGAGATACACTGATAAGAGGAATTGATTTTGTATTAGTTTTGTAAACAACTTTGGAGGGACACGCTTTGCAGAAGTGGCCTGTAAATCACTAGAACAGGGAGCAAAGTTAGTAAGCAGTCTTCCTTGGCTTCGTATTTATTTGTTATTTGTTTAATATTTTGGGGAATTCTGCAAACCAATGGACTGATGTGGAACAGTTCTCCAATGACCTTAGTATTTACTATTTGAGATGGGTAAACAGCTGTCTGGCCATATCTCCTGAGATCTTTTTCTGTTCCTCCTTGTAAGAAGTATATGTACACCAAGACCAGAATTTCAAAACAATTTGAGAACCTAATGGAACTTAGACATCTATCTTTAGTCATATTGAACTTACATTAAGTGCCCTGCCTGCATCTTTAAGTGTCAAAGTACTTCTTCAAATGTGAAAATACTGTCTTGAAGGTTTTTGAGATGCAGTTTAGTGAAGTTCAGTGAAGATACCAATTGATTTTGAAGTTCATATCCACTTGTGCTGACCAAATTAATCCCATCAATGTTTGTGGAAAACGAACAAAAAAGGATACTTGGGTATTCATGTAACTTTGAAGAAAGCAAAAATGGGACAGCTTATTTATGGAGTGCTACTTGTTTTTATTAATCTCCTGTCCATGTTACTAAACATCATTCACATATTCAGAACTAGATGTTAAAAATTATTACACATACCCACGTGCCTACATTTACAGGCACTAGACTGCCACATCCAAGTCTATCTCATGTCCCCTATGATCTTTTGCTAGGGCAGGATAAATTTGTATCGGTGCCTAATCTCTGAGTGTCTGATCTGTGTATGTGCAGAAAATATTTGGCCTTTGGTGCTTCAACATGAATCACTTTTCTCATTGACTTGGTCACCAATTTATCTGTCCTTCACTGTGAATGAGTGGGCATATTTTCAGCTGGAATTAAATGAGCACAGGTACTATAAACCAAGAGAAAGATGTCTTAAAGTGTGTTACTAATTATTTATACACTTCATCAAAGGCTCAGTGCTCTTGCTGTGCAACTCATAATCCTTGTCTAGCCATGGCCCTATGCATTTTTAACTTTTCCTTTTTTTTCATAACAGTCTTTTAGATAAAAATAATTGGGTACTTAAATATTTCTAAAGCTAGCAATTAAAAAATACTTCATTGCATAGCCAATATATCTTGCGATGAATACATTATGGGAAAAGAAGACTGTCAAGCAGTCCACAAATTAGAATCCAAATACAAGTGCCATGTCTTCTGCATACACCTTATAAACAGCACAAAACAATATTATTGAAGCCACTGTTGAGACAGTAGAAATATGGTCATTTACTATGAATTCTGTGTTCTGTAAATCCTGAGCAGAGGCAAAAATGAGTTTAAATTGGATGAGTCTCTGTCACCAAAATCTAAAATTAAGTACACATCAGGGGAACAAATTTTGTGTCCACAACTCAGAAGGAAGGTAAGGAACTGCTGTACTCTATATGAAGTCATTTATTTATTGGTTTTGAGTCCACCAGTTGTATAATTACATATGCATAGTTATATTCAGCATAAGCTCCTGACCTGTAATGACTGGGTTATTTCAAACTGTTAAGGAAGAAAACTTATCCATCAATGGTCTAAATTGCTATTAGAATGAAAGAGTAATTTGTGATGGGAAAGGATTTTGAAACAAGGTGAACTTGCTC
This sequence comes from Pygoscelis adeliae, assembly GCF_000699105.1. Lineage (NCBI taxonomy): Eukaryota > Metazoa > Chordata > Aves > Sphenisciformes > Spheniscidae > Pygoscelis > Pygoscelis adeliae. The sequence goes on from NW_008825554.1 coordinate 147,085, forward strand.
TCTCACCTTCTGTAAATTGCTGTGGAGCAATTACAACAGACCTAACTATCTGAGGACATGGTAAGGATTTGTGGGAGATAATTAGTAATATGAAATATTCAGACTACATAAGTCCCTCTTAAAATACCTCAGGTGGTCTGCAAAACTTTTTGGAAAGGTTAACAGCTGAGGGCAGTTTTCATTTAACCACGGCTGCACTACCCAGAGCTCTGTAAAGGGGCCTTGATATGTAAAAGAATAGCCACATTTAGTCTTATGATAAGAATATTCAAATGCACTGCAAAGACGGGGCATGACTCTGTATCATAGTTGCAAGAGCATCCAGCAGGTCAAAACTTGAGTCTGACAACTGCTTTCAGGATTACTAATGCATTTTACCATCTGTTGCACATAATATATAGGAACTGTCTTTGAAGCATGGGCTAGACTCATGTTCCCAGGCCCTGTGCTTTCTGACCTTATGACTCTTATTTTCTGTGGAGTAGATCAG
>NW_008825554.1:147599-157976 GCF_000699105.1 Pygoscelis adeliae
CCCCTCCAGTATCTCTCTTCTCTTCACCATCGCCCCAGCAGTAGCTCTATTTAGCCTGATGATGTGGGAGCGGTGTTGGCTGACTCTTCTTCAGGTGAAGAAGGGGATCAAGCCTGGTTGCCTTCCATTCACTTGGGCATGAACCACAAGGCTGGACTTGTGAAAGGGGAGTTACAAACAGCCTTGCATCCTCCTGATATTGCACTGCAATTACAAAAGTCAGTTTTTGAATGAAAACAGGTATCTCCCTACCTTCGGGAGGGTGGATGGAGGTACCTCTCCACGGCCCTGAATAAGTGGAAAATTTGAAGACATATATTTTTGCTTAGAATTTTCAACTGTCAGACTTCAAGCATCACTCATTACACAATCTGCACATGTATCTGATATTGTATCTTCTCTGCTTAGCTTCCTGGGGTGGTTAGGGTTCTGTCCTAATACTTTATGTCCTCCCATGCATTGTCTAGAGAGCTTAAATACCTAACTGTTGGGTTCTGTCTACCTCATAAGAAGCCAGATACTATAAACGTAGATACATCATCCAAGTTAGCAGCCAGAGCCATTTTTGTGCCATGTCCTCAAGACACAGCATAATCCCAATGCCCCTGAATTCACTAGGACCGACTTCATGAGCTTACTTCAAGCATCAGAGATGGTGATGTCCTGCACACCCAAACTGTCTGGCTAAGCTGACCCTGTTGGTACTTTAAGAAAAATGGAGAAGTTGGGGATAATACTTAGGTTTTACTTAAAATTTAAAGAGCTCTGAAAAATGTCACCTACCTAACTTCTGGAAAACTTGCTTTTTTTCCTACGTAAACCATTGGAAGGTTATTAGATTGTCCTTTTTTTCTGGTCTCCACATAAAAGGAGAGGATTGCTTTTAACCACACAACCTGGCAGGGCTAGAGTTGGCCTGTGGAGGTGGCTGCTAATTTTCAGATCTAGACTTCTGAGGGCAAAGTTTTATGCAAAAAGGGAGAACACATTAATACAAACATATCAGGACTTAACTATTTCACCAGAGAAAATTTTTCTGGGTTCATTAGAGGTTTTCATAATGGCTTCAGCTTATCTTCCAAAGGCTAAGCACAGCTTCAGGTACTGTTTTGGAGGAAAGGCAGTGTAATGCTATCAGAAGGACTTTCAATATGATGAACAAGATCTTGGCAGTGTATGCAATGACTCCAGGGACAGCCTCACCAAAAATCCTGATACAAAAACAGTATCTTTTACATTTAAATGTTTGGTTTCCTCAGGTATTACTCATCACTACTTCATGCATGTAGTGATCTTATTTGAAATGATAACATTTACTATAATACACTATTTCATCTCACTAAAAGGTATGTCAATAAACTCTTCATACTCAACCATATGAAGGATTATGATTATAAATTCAAACACATCTTTTCATGATTAGAAGCTACTTATCTCTTGAGTGGCTCACCAACTATGTGACATTTTTTATAATACTGGGGAAAAGAGCTTGCCACTGGAAAGCGGAAAAGTGCTCTATGGAATCTTCTGGACATCATTTTCTTTCACAGTTTTATAGTCAAGATATTTAGTGTCTTTGATACAGTTAATTAAGCTAGTACTCCATATGTGTGTTTTGGTTTTGTTTTGGTTTTTTTTATAACTGAACTCTTCACATTTTATAAGTAATGTTTCTTGGAATTCTTTGTTCTTTAGATAACTTTGTGGTTTTGAGATTGGAAACAATTTCCAACTAACTGTAAAGCAAATTTACAAATTAGTAAAGATCCACTAATTTATTGGAGTAAACACTCACATATAGGTAGGTCCACTGGAAAAATCCAAGCTTAAAATGAAATATTTAACCATACGCAATTCTTTATGCTTCTAATACTTTGTACATGATAGCCAATTAAGCTTCTTGTCTGCATTCTAATGATGTAATCTTGAATGCCTAGCATATTACCTTGCTTCCAGATGACCGAGAGTGAATTTTCAAAGTGGCGCATGAGACACAGGGGCACAAATCCTGTTAGTAGCTAATGGGATTTTTTTGCACCTCCTGTGCACCACACTGAGAGACCCAGCCTTGAAATTTTCATTATCTGTATTTGTTCAAAGATGACGCTTTATAGATACAGACCCTTCTGAATTGGCCAAATGACTTGTGTTTGACAGGTTAAAGCCATAATTACTAAATTGATCTTACAGACATCTAGTGTTGTTTCCTATTCCTTTTCCTGTTTCCTACTCTTATTCTTCTCCCATAAGAAGAAAACAAGATACCTTCACCTATCACCATCAACATCTTCAAAGAGAGTGGGACACATGACATGTCAACTTGATTACTTTCTCTAGGAAAAGAAACTCAGGCTTTTCATTGATATACTTGCATACATGCTTCCCTCCAAGAATAAAAGTAGCCCTATTCAACTAGGGGGGATAGGGGGAGGAGACTAAATGTGTAGAAAGGAACAGACAGCATTTCAAACCCTTGAAATATTTACTGTCATGATAGACCTGACATGCTTTATTAATCTGATTGTTTACCATAAGTATTTTCATTCTGTATTAAATCTGTCCACTTGTGTGACTTCTGCAGAAGCTACAGAAAATCATAGGCATCAGTCACATATTGGCTGATGGAGTTAAGTATTAGCATTATGTCTTCAGTGTCACCCTTAAAGCTTTTCTGCTTCTTGTTCTAATTCTTGATATTCCCCTTGCCATATGAATGTCCAATCTCTTTTATTTCTTGAAAAACTACCACATCACAATAATACCTTGATGAAATTGTTGCCAGGGGTTAATTCATACATTGGAGAAAAAAAAATCCAGTTTATTTGTTTTAAAATATTGTATGACAAAGACATGTTAGCAACATACAATAACATAAATAAGTCACAGTTATACCTTGAAAAATACATACGCAGGCTTGCTTCATAACTCCCGATGAAGGACTTAAATTTTCAGTCGAGACCTAAAATCTTCCCTGTGACCAAGGTTCTTGCTCTTAAAGTTAAAATCAGTTTAGTTTATACATTCAGAAATTCCTTGTTATTTTTCTACACAGCAGAATATCTTTCTTTTAAGTGTTTGCATAATTATACATATTTATAATTGCTTCTTTTAAGGAAAATGCAAAATTGTTTGTTCTCATTTCATTTGTTTTTAATAGAATAGGGAATTTTATTTTTTTTTTTTTAGATTAGCTATTTATAATTTCATGGGCACCACTGTATACATTTTAAAGCCAACTTTTGTAAAAAGTGTTTTCTCATGCTTTAGAAAATACATTTATTAGTAACAGTGAAGTAAAACCTATTCCTTAACAGTAACAAAAAAGGATAATGATAATATCATGCATAAAACTTGTAACCATAGTACTTCAGGCAGTGAAGTACTTCTTGTGGTTAAATCAGTGTGCAGTTGTCACAACCCTCCATTTTTCAAGATGATAAATATTAGGTTTCTCTTTCCATCAGAAAAACAATTGTGCTGAGACAGAGTATTCCCGAATGATGCAGCAAATCAGTGGTAATACCACTTGAGATCTCCTGATCCTCAAACCATAGTTCATCCTGACTAGACCAAACTTCCTTAAGAAGAAAAAGTTTAAAAAAAAAAAAAGATTATAGTCTTTCTGAGTATCTTCTTAGGAAATTAATGAAATAAGATGTCTGCTGTGAATATTGTTCTCCATGTTTTCAGTCATTTCTTTATGGAAATATGATAGTTGCTGGTAGTTTAACCTCTGGTGACTTCTTTTTCCCCCGAGGTTTGAGGTGGTGGTGAAGACATAAGAGAAGAAGAAGCAGGTGGCAAGCAGCTTAGAGCACTTTGTTCAACCTGTGCTTCTAATTACAGTGACAAAAGGAAAGTCTCAATAATTCTGACCCATTTGTCTGGTGACAAGATGCTTTGGAATTACACATGGCTACAGATGTTGGTGCTGATTGCTTAAAAGGAAGCAAAAAAACCCCCAAGGATTTTTGGGAAATTAAAAAATTATTGGATATTTTCTTATGAATTTCAGTTTAAGAATGACTTCATTTAAACTCTAACAAAGGCTGAGCAGAAGAAAAGAAAAATCATTGGGGAAAGTAGGTTCAAAACAGTATACAAGGTTTCTGATCAGTCCTTTTCTGTTCTGATGTCTCAACCAAATAACCAGAGACTGTTTCATGGTTAAAAAGACAGACATCCTACTATTATTGCATATCTTGTCAGAGTTCCCCTTGACATCAGTATTTCAAAGCTTCAGGCTGAACTCTGCCTCTTTGGGCACAAATTTATGGCGGTCACAAGTATGTCCTCTGAACAGAAGTTAAGGAGTTATAATGGTTTAAAAATAGTGTTCTTCTGAAGAAGAACCAAGGTCTTTGAATAATCATCTCAGTGTAGGGTAGAAATGAATCATCTATCCAAATTCCACAGCATATACCAGAGGAGATATAATTTTAGCCATTGTTTAAAGTGTGGATTATCTTTTATGTACGATTCAAAAGGCTTTGGAGTGGCCTAAAAATTACTTTTTTGTGCTTAGATTATAAGATTCAGATCTTCAGTGACAAATAAGAAATGAGTAAGAATATCTGTGGTATAATTCTTGATTCACTGGATACTTTGGTTGGTCTACAAAGACCTGAGACACCTTTGATAAAGAACACACAAAAATATTTTCCATTGCTGTAGAGTTTATAAAACCTAGTATATGAAATTCTGTACATGAAGAAGATCAAGGAATTTAAATTTTAAACACAATTACTTTGGGGAAAAAGGGAATGGGGTGGTTATTCTGCAAAAGCATCACTTTGCTGAAAAGGGAAAGCTTTTTACGTAGTACGAGTGCTTTTTCTATAGAGGTCAATGGCAGTAGCATGGAAACCTCATACTATGTCCATATGGTAATTACAATCTGCAAATGGTGACAAACATTTCCTATTTAGCTCAAAATCATAGTGGTTAGAATTTAAAGTCTTCAGGCAGTTTAAAGTTCTTGGATTTTTCTTGATTATTTTGTAATTAATCAAATATTAAAGTATATCTATGCATTCAATACAGTTAGACAATTTTACACACATAGTATGAATCTGCTCCTTGATACATGGAGTATCTCAGAGCGGAGACTCTCAACTAGCATGTTTGTTTGCTGTATCTGATCTCCCAAGGTAGACATACATAAGCGCTAATAGAAAATCAGTCACTAAAAAAAAGTGTTTAAAAATTAAAAGAATAATTTTGTGATGTGTTGTCATACAGGACTGCCAAATAATGCAAAAAAAGCCTGGGGAAAAAATGGGAAATAAAATACAAGTAAAAATAGGGGGGTAAAATTGAAATACGTATTCAAAAATGCCCTGTGTTGGCAAAACTCTGTTCTCACGAGGACAACTGGAAATTTGGCTGCTGACTGAAAAGATTACAGAGTACACAGTAGAGATGAGTGGTTTTGAAATGTCCCTTTAATCAGTCTCCATCTACCCAAGTTTGATTTTCATTTGGAGAAGGAGTAAGGGAAGCCATGGTAAAGAGTGAGAAACAACCAGAGAAGTTGGTGACTAACAAAAGAGTGATTGTACAGAAAACTGAAAGCAACAATGCACTCCATGATTACAGATTCTTAATAGAATATTTGAAATTTTTGTTACTGAGAATAAAGCCTGAGTATATCTTATGAAAAACTTAACTTGAATGTAATTACAATTGGAGAGAAAAACTTTTCTTTCTTTTTTTTTTTTTTTTTTTTTAAGACTAAACACTGATTTGGAAGTTAAAGAATAACAGATACTCTTGTGTTCATGGGTTGTTTTGAAAGCCCACCTTTTTGGTGCTTCCCAAAGTACTTATGCTTTCAGCGTGTGCTTCATTTCAAAACCCAGGGCAAGCCCTCCTTTCGGGAGCTGCACTGTGCCTGGTGTGATTTGGGACACACCGCAGCAGTGTGAGTTGGAAACTTCAGAAGCGTTGCATGAAGTGCAGGCACTGCTGTAACCTGAATAAAAAGCAGACTCAGTTATTGTTGACAGATGATTTTATCATGCAGATAACGATTCGCTTAATAAGGAAGAGTTATAACAGAAAGTGACTGCCACTTCATTAACCAGGACAAGTCCAAACCCAACAGATACTCTGGCTGTAACTGCTGCCTGAATCTTCTTAAGTCTGAAAATTCTCTGTGCCTGTCCAAAGGGCTTAGCTTCTCCTAAATTGTGTTTTATCCAGAAGTTTCAGCTAGATTTTAAGGTCCCTCAGAGCATCCCTCCTCTTATTATTCTGTTTTCATCTCTTTCATCACGTTCCAAACGCACTTAAGATGTTAACCTGCTATATTATTAGTTTAAGGAAGAGTTGAAAGGAAAATGAAAAGGTTTTACCATTTTAGTGATAATTAGAGCAAACCAACATGTCAATGTTTCTTTGTATATTGATACCTGTTACAACACCAGACCCGTTATGTCATAACTATAGAAAGCAATTCTGCAAAGGGCTCGCAAGTCATTGACTTCCAGGTACGCTCCGAAAGAAGGTCCTCTCTTTCTCAAGGGCATACAGATATCAGATACCAGCTATGTGGTGAACTTCTTAGGAAAAGTGGAAGAGTGATCCCTGACTGTAAAACAAATTGTCATTAAACTGCTCTTAACATTAAAATAGAACAAAGGTCATAGCGCATCTGTAATTTTCTGTGTTTTCTGATATCACCTGGTGACAATAACAAAAACAACATTTGAAGAAACTGTATCTTAAACTTCCTCCAGAATGTCAGAATTAAAACAGAGAGGATCCATAAAACCAAATAAAAAGGCAAAGTGAAAGAAAAATGTCAAAACAGTGTATTTTTCCTAAATCCTGTGCTGAAGGTGTAAATTGCCAGTCTGACACAACTGCCAGTCTGAGCTCCTCTGGTTAATAATCAGTTTAATCATAAAAATAACTCTTTAAAACAATAAGACAGATGAACTATCTATTCTGAAATGTCACTGCCCCAAAAGTAATCTGTCATCCTTAAGAATATTATTTTTAAATTGTTATTAAGTGCCAACATGGTGGTAAAATTGTAATTGCAAAATGCTGGAAGAATGCTTTCTGACTTATTTTATGGATTTTTGTTAAGCCTGAATTGAAAGCAAGATTTATTTTCAATTCTAGGGAAACATTTTAAAAGCAGGGTTAGTTATAAATGGAACTGACTGCCCAAGGAGGTTGCAGTTTTAGGAAGAGACTAACTTAGCAAAGTTAGTCTTCTCATATGTCAGAGTATTGAGTACAAAAATCCATGAGGTCTCATTCAGTCTCTTGCTATGAGTCTATGAATTCTCCCTAACTTATTATTTAGGCTATTGATAAATAATTGAGAAATTATTTGGTAATGGATTTCTTTTTCCAACTGTTATGAACAGTTAACTAGTAGGGCAGGTAAAACTGCTGTAGTGATACACAGGGTCTTTCAACAACCCATTCCATTCTGGATTCTTTTCAGCACTGCATGCCCAAACCTCTTCTTAACTTGTCTCAATACTTCTTGAGAAGATCAGCTGGCCCAGACCTCTCATTTTATTCAATTTATTCCTTAGATCCTAAACAGGTTGTCTTGGAAAGCTGCTTTAGCCTTCAAAGTTGCAGAGGTTTTGATATCTGATATTTTGCACAAGAGCACCTACACTCAATTCACCTAGAACTGGTGATACGTGCAAGCGCGAATCACCAAGTAATTTGTACAGATGTTCTGGGGTATTAAAGGCTACAAGCTTGGTGTCATAAATTAAAAGCAAACTGTTTATCCATGCCTTACAAACTGATGGGTAGGGAGCCACTGGCTGCTCACAGACAGTTAGTTCTCACTCTGCAGACTGTGGAAGATACAGCAGGAGATGATGTATACCATGACCAAAGGCTAAAGCGAGGTCTAGAACTCATAAGTCTCCAAAGAACAAATTCAGTCAGGTAAATGTTGTATAGTTGACACAGGTGGAAGTCTTGCAATTTTTTTAGAGCTTCAAGATGTCCCTCAGAGAAACAGACATTTTCTTGTGCGCCCTACAATGGTGTTTAGTTGAGATTCTCCAGCCTGCATGGAAAGCGTTCATGTATGATGATTATGATGATGGCAGGCAGCAACTTGTGCAAGCATGTTGCACTCTGGAAATTAGAGTAGGTTGTTGGAGACTGTGATGGAGGAAGTTTTTTATAAGCTTTATTTTAAAGCCCTTATGTGCTCGCTGTTTCTTAGCTCCTGCACATGAGGCTGGATAGAAAAAAAATTTGATTATATTTTTCTGCAGATCATATTTAAAGAAGAAAGAACAAAATTCCCAAACAAGTTCTACTTTGCCTATTATTGTAGAAATATCCATCTTGTCCTTTGATATGGCTCATTTCAAATAATAAATAGATGCTTTTCTCTGGAGACTGAGTCAATACACACTTCCCTTTAGCTATACAATAAAAAAATGTCATGCTGTGATAGTTATAGTTTTCCTAATTTTCCACAGTCCTGGCAGATATTGATTGTGCACATATCGATATTTACATGAATGTAATCAAGTAAATGAGTAGCTGACTAGTATTTCTTGCTGAATATGTCCCATGTATATTTTATTTGAAGTATGTGACTTGTTTCTAGGATTAGTCTGATCATAATGATTTTTGTTGTGTAGCTCTGTGAAGGAGTAAAACATGGCTTGTGAGATGAAAAAGAATAAATCCAGGATTGAAAATCCAGGATGGCTCCGTGAGAAACCCCTGTCCATGTCCATACAGCAGTAAGGCCCTCAGTCATCTCCCAATAGTCCAAAGTGTCTGTCCACAGGGTGTTTGGGGGGAAGGTGATACGTGCCGCTGAGTAACACTGTTGCAGACCAGGCATGGCTTCATGGTAGAAGTACTCTGAGGTGGTCCCTGGTCCTGTTCTCCCTCATTCTGCTGCCTGTGATAGACTATCAATGAAAGGAAAAAAGGCAATTTGGGCTGGCTTCCTGAGTAACAGCCTCATGTTCTGGGTCTCAGCTCTGTATTTTTGATAGTCAGTGGGTGTTTTTCAAAACTACTGCTCCTGGATTCAGGTCGTTTCACAGACACCTAAACTTTCACTTTATAAGTTTCCAGCTTTCCTGGTTCTAAAAAGAAGAACAAATTGAATCTAGAAGTTCAAAAATACCACAAGGCAAGAAATCCTTCATTTACACCATTTTTACTGCTTGCAACATTGTATGTTAGAAATCCTCTCTTATTCAGAAAATTCATATCCAGAGTAGCTGTGGCTGTAGTTAAGATTGTAAAAGCTCATAAATATCTTTGAACATCAGTCTAACTCTCTTTCAAACAGGCCTGTCAATTAATGGACTGTAAAGATGCATAGTTATTTCATGAAGAACATGTCCTATGCAACTTAAATCTTTTGCAGAAATGAGAACATCTCCAATTATTTTTCATGTAGCTTCTCTATGATGATCAGTAAACACCCCTCAGGAAACCTGCAAATAAAAATAAAGACTATTTTTCACCACAAACTGTAATTGCTTTAATTATAGGATAATTATATAAATAATGCATTCAAATGCAGCTTTCATTTTTTTTCTTTGTTTTCTAAATATTATCATCTTTCTATGTTTTCTGATGTGTAAACAAGAAACATTTAAGTTTAGATGAAGATCAGGTGAACTGCCTACAGTACAAACGGGGACAATCAAATGATGATTAAGCTATTGAAAACTACCCAACTAATGGATAATTTTTAAGTGAGCAGGTGTACTTAGTCATTATAACTTTAAAATGGAAAATATATTTGAATTAAGTTCTAAACCCCCTGTATATTAACAGGACTTGTCTGTCATTGACAACCATGCCAGAAAGTTCTGTACGGAGTTAGAAATTCAGATTTTACTCCCAAAGTGTCAATGGAAGGGTAAAAAACTTCCAGAGATTTTCCTTAGAGCAAAGATTTGGGATTATATTACTACAAATTTTTATAAATCAACTGTTTCAGTATCCAAAGGACTAGGAAAAAATAAATATCAATGCCCAGCTAATGAAAGTGGATACAGATTTTTTTTTGTGTGTGTGTTTTAGATACTCCATTCTTGACCTTGACTTTTATAGCTCTGTATACCACCTAGTATGTTAGATGTGCAAATGTCACATCTTCTGAAAGTCATGGTCCTTGACATCATTATAATAGGTAAATTCACTTGCATGGCACTTAAGTGGATAAATCCACAGGTTTGGTTATAAGCCAAAAGGAAGCTTGAGGCATGTGGAAAGAAATCTCACTCCATGGAGTGGAAGCTGCAGCGTTCACTTATTCAGGAGCTGAATTTGGATAGCTCTGTTGCAGGAGTCAAGTCAGAATTTAACACAAACCCTTACAATGGCTGCACTTTCTGTGCTGGGCTTTGT
>NW_008825554.1:158021-159198 GCF_000699105.1 Pygoscelis adeliae
TAAAATGGGTCCTAGGAGGATAAATCAGTCTTCAGGCATAGTTAACCCTTATGTAGTCACAGCATTTCAAATTTTGCTTGGAGCTTAAATATGAGGTTAGAGACTTGAAGGAGAGTTTTTATACATCCTTAAAATTTATGTTTTAGCATATAACAAGGGAGTGTCCCCATGTATGAAGATTAGGTACTTATTTCCTCTGCAAGCCCATGGTCATGGCTTTTCTCATCATAAACTGTGTACTTTCATTTCTGCTCTTGCAGTTTTTATTCACCTCTCCATTGTTAGACAATTAAGTGCTAGAAGCTGTTAATATTATGTTAAAAAATTCATCCTATTTCATGGGTTTTTTTCCAGTCTTGTTCCACTATTTTCCTGTGAAAACATGGATAGAAACACTTAGTAAAACAAAAGACATGCAAAATATCAGAAGTAGGACATTTGTAGATAATCTTCAAAACTAATTGCCATATGAATTAAAGAATTCAAACCACCAACATGCTGTAGCTTCTAAGAGTTTTTTCTTGTATATATGGGAACATTTGTGTTGCTTTAAAAGATGTATGTGTATGAAGCTTTTCTCAATAAAAAGCATCAAAATCATGCCCAAAAGGTCACTTTAAGCTCTCTTATATGCATGGTATCATCTGTTACATGAAATTAGGAAAGCTGGGAGGATAAGCAGTCTCCTTTAATGGGAAAAGATGGCAATTTCTCCAACAAATAGCTCTGTGTGATGGCAGTACAGCTCAGAGAGAGGGAAAAATTGAGGGGAATTACACTGCAGAATCAACATCTTCTCCAACCCCTACGGGAAAGAGCTGTCCATTAGACCAGTTATTCTGACTGGATTTGACAAGTGCAGTATACGTCCACTCCAAGGATTAATTTTTTTTTTCACATTTAGGTACCAGGTGCATTAAGTTTATGATTTGCATACCTTCACTTAGTATTACTGTCCTTGTTTATTCTTTAAAGGGCAATTATTACATTGCAAATGCAGTGTACCATGCACTATATATGGCTTATAGCTATAAATAAGTATGCTGCTGTTTGTTTTTTCTTTGAAGTTCCAAGAAGCTACTTAAAAACATCAGCATTGTACTGCAAGAATATGTCTAATGAATTATTGTGGAAAATGTGTATTCACATAACGTATGACAATAATGCTGTATATTCA
>NW_008825554.1:159217-161830 GCF_000699105.1 Pygoscelis adeliae
TCAGCAGGATATTAGTAGACATCGTGCAATGATAACAGCAGGTGTTCTCCTCCTCTGGCCCTAAATTTTATTATGTTTATGGTCTCTTATCCCTACAGATCTCTAGATATGACCTAAAAATAGGAGTGCTCTCTCCAGGTAAATAATGGCACAATCTGTTTAGACAATGCTAAAAGCTCTTGGCTTTTCTTACTCCAGCAATTCCGAGTTAACTAGACCTCGCTGATTCAAAAAGTCATCTCTGGATTTACCAGTTGGAAGTAGAATCTCAGGACATCTCAGTGTAGCTGCTCTAGAAAACGAGCAGCATGATGCACCATGATCAGCTTCCTCAGGAAAAAGAATTAAATATAATTGGTTGAAACCATATCTTCTCGTTGTCATTTTTAATAAATGGAATTACATCAAATTTAAATTGGGGTCCCAAAAGTCAATTTAGAGATCATGGTAATGTCTCAGAGAACTCCAAGGTAAACCCTGTATCTTCGTATTTTGGTCATTCTTTTCAGAACATCGTTAAATTTAACCCCTTTCTTTTCAGATGTAGTAGCTAATTTGGTCGTGACTTACTGGAGCCTAATTTGGAATAGATAGTCCATTCAATATCTTAATGCATCATATAATGGATCTCCATCAGCTCTGGGAATTTTGGTCTTTCAAAATGCTGAGACATACAGTTTTGAAATATAGTTAAAGGATAATAAAATTATTCTTTACTTTGAATTCATACAAAAATTGTCAATTTAAAAGTGCGACTAGAACTATCATATAGGGTCAAATTCTCAGTCCCAGAAATGCCTGTTTGCATCATTCAATCAACAAAATGGAGTTTCTGCTAAAACAGTATAAAACATGCCAAAAAATAAGTGAGACCCAGGACGAGACCCATGGGAACAAGAAGGTACAGAGAAAATAAGCTAAGAAAATATTAACTAGCAAGTGCTCTTAATAAAACACATATAGGAGCTAATCCTTCTCCCACTAAAGATAGTGGCAATTCTACAGTCAACTGCAATTGCCCAGTTCACTCTGATAAGGCACACAGAAATAGTATTTAAAGAAAAAGAAATGTGACACTTAAACTTAGTATTTTATGTCAAAACACTCATTTACTAGTGCTATTAGGACCCCCAAATTAAATTGGCTTTTAGTTGATGACTCATTCACAAACCACTCTTGATTTGTGTCAATACATTAGTATTGTTGGTCTTTGATAACTGGTTCAGCTGAATGATTTTTAGTCACTGTGCTGTTCATGAACTGCTCATTTTGATTAATCATTATTTGTTGGATGTTATTGGTCATACAGTATATTTTCTGCTCCTTGATTAGCTGACTGAAACTTTAACAAAAGATAATGAGTTATGACTAACAAATAATGAACAGTGAGTAATGAACAATGTATTTCAGGTACAAATTTGGAGAATATTGGCGATTCTGACAAAACAGACACTGTTTTGAATACTGTGAGTACTGGGCCGCAAATATTTGGAAATATCTTCTGTCATGGTGGCAAGAATAGCAACAAATCTATGGTCATCCATTTGCGATTATATTGCAAATGTATTTCTTGCATCATTCCACCAACTCTAACTCTGAAGTAGATACATGAACTAATGCAATCTCTTTAACAGAGATACGGGAGCTCAAGTTGAGAAGAGATTCCAAATAAACTGCTGAATCGATCCTGAGTGTGCTTCTTAATTGGTTCTTTTCCATCTAAAATCTCCCATAATTATTCATTTTTGAGTCTCAATAAAAAGTAAAACTCCACCTGGGAATGAAATCAAATATCAAGTTTTTTAAATGGCATAGAACAGGTTAGTTTTTAACAACTGGTTGCAGCTGCTGGATTGACTTTAGTCATCTCAGATTATATTGGTGACATTCTGGTATGTTTGCAGTAAATACAGAATAAAGGGCTCTCTTTGCCATAGTAGTTAGCTGCTTGCAAAATCTAATTAAGGTTTCATACTCCTTAACCATTAACATTATTCCTTTAATAAGCACTAAATTAGGCAGGCATATGTGTCATATATCATCAGGAAATCAAACACAGAAGGTCAGGACTTTTATGACTTCCCGTGACATTTGAGTTACAAAGACTAAATCCTGTACACCCAATTATTCTTCCCCTGGTTTTTAGGGACAAACAAATCTAAGAAATCCTAAAATAAACTTGTATTAAGGCTGAAATAAAGGAGGGATTAACTTCCACTGAAAACAAAACTAACTTGAGCATTGTGTTCACTTATAGGACCAACCAGATGAACAGATGCAGAACTTTCTGCAGTTTCATCAAACCCATTAGCCGGCAGTGAAATTCCTTCTGTTTCTAAGCAGTCATCATGAAAGATGCTACAAATACTGTTCCTATCTATATTTCTGCTTTTTTTTTTTTTTATTTTACCCCATGGATGCTACTCTGAAATCTATGGGTTATAAGCCAAAAGGAACCTTGAGGCATGCAGAGAGAAATCTCACTCCATGGAGTGGAAGCTGCAGCGTTCACTTATTCAGGAGCTGAATTTGGATAGCTCTGTTGCAGGAGTCAAGTCAGAATTTAACACAAACCCTTACAATGGCTGCACTTTCTGTGCTGGGCTTTGTTTA
>NW_008825554.1:161842-172529 GCF_000699105.1 Pygoscelis adeliae
CCTGCTCTTCATTTTCTCTGATGTTTAAAATGGCTCCTAGGAGGATAAATCGGTTTCTCTTTTCATATAGAAAGTTAACACAAACACTAGATAACTTGCAGAGACTTCAAAGGAAAATGATAAAAATGCTTTGCAGACATAGAAAAAAAAATCCTCAGCACTCTTCATCCTCTCCGCATTTCCTCAGCTCTACAATGAACAGACATGCTTAAGAAATTTTGGCTGAAAAAGGCCAACTGAATTTTCAGAAAGCATTTTGTGTTCAATTCAGTGCTGGAAAAAATGAGAGTGGATGTTTTTCTAATCTTATGATCAAAGTGAGTATCCTACTGTTTCTGAAATTTAACCCTGGAATTCAATGAATATAAATACAAGTGCTGAAATACTCTAAAGCAAAATTGAATGGGG
Organism: Pygoscelis adeliae; assembly: GCF_000699105.1. Taxonomy (NCBI): domain Eukaryota; kingdom Metazoa; phylum Chordata; class Aves; order Sphenisciformes; family Spheniscidae; genus Pygoscelis; species Pygoscelis adeliae. The sequence continues at coordinate 162,251 of NW_008825554.1, forward strand.
TTTTCTTTATCTAATTTTAAAATAACAATTATTATTAAAAAATAATAAAAAAAAGTCTTTGGCACAATCATGCTGTTCCTAAGGAAACAAGGAAAATTAAAATCCAGCATGATCCATTCTTTCTGTGTTTAACCAAAGCACCTGCCTCACTTGTATCTCTCACTTGACCTCTCTAGAATTTATTATTCAGTATCTCAGACCCACTCCCATATCATGGCAAGTATTTCGCATTTGTCAGCAAGGTACATTTAATAGTGTATTTCTAAAGTGGTTGAAGATTGACACTCTTCAGACAGCGTAAAGGAATCAACTCTTAGGATGAGTCAATACAAAGAATTGATTATAATTATTTTATGACCCAATATGTGACTTGGGTTAACATGCTTTTCTAAAAATGAAGTTTCTGTGGCAAACAGAAGCAAAGAAATTTAGAAAGCAAAGTAGGACATCTAATGTAGCTCTTCGGTACCTGGAAATCAACACGGTTTTGGATCCATGTTACAGTCTGAGGGCCATCCATTTTCTGCATGCAGCCTGAGTGTTCTCACCATCCCCAGAAGCTTTCTTCTTTGAATTGTCTTATGGCCAAGGACCTGTAGATGAGGACAAATTAGATCCTAACATTTCTTTTTCCTTATATCTTTTAGTAAATCTGAAATTACAAATTACATTTATTTTCCCTTGTTTTCAGTTTCTGAACTGTGCTCTTCTTTTCTCAGGCCTTCACACAGATCCAGTCACCCAAGAGGAGTAGAAATGTCTAGGAAGAAACCCCGAGAAAGCACAAGCCACCATTTTTTCCTTCACTCCGAAAAAGACATGCTTTTCTCTAGCAATCTCTGGCAGCAGTTAAGAGAGGTCTGTGGCTAGGTCTGTGTGTTAGGTATGCAAAAATGTGCTGTTGAATAGCTGCAAAATAGATAAATCATAACCATTCGTACAGCTCTGCCTGGTGTCCCACATGGAAGGGAAGGTGCAAATTGCTCAGACAGAGGAGCTCTCTTCTGCAATATGCTTTGCAAAGAGGGGATGTAGAAGAAAGGTGGTATAACTGGAACTCACACCCATTTGTTTCTGAAAAGCCAGAGGACAAAACCAGTGAAAAAGCAATCCCACTGTGATTTTTGTTACTGTGAGGGAAGACCAGTGAGCAGCCCGGCTGTTGGGCTTTCACTATGAGTTTTACTGCCTAGAGAGGTGAGGAAAATCCATGCTCTACTCCTTGTATTTCTCCCTTCTCTCTCCAGACGCTTGCTGACTTTTTCCTTGTTTTTAGCTTTTAACATTATTTTTCCCATGCAGCAGAGTTATTATGCCCCATTTTATTCATTTAATTAATTACTTAATTAAATTAAGGTGTGATCCTTATACCTGCAAATAAAGTATATTTTACGGTATAGTCTCCCACTGAGTCGCACAGGGCCCTACACACATAACTTGCATTAACAGCAATGGTCATTACTTGCTTAACTGTCTCACAGATTAATGGAAACTAGATTCCCGAACGTCACAGCAAGCTCCTCCAAAATTCTGGTTTGCAGTGACACAAGGACCCTTGGAGCTCTGACCACTCATGAAGTAGTTTTTGCCATGAGGCCAGTAGTGGTGGCCCTTTCAGACACACAGAGACCTGTGAATGAATATGTGGAAGTAATTTCAGCTGCTTTGTTTCTCTTCCATTAGCTTTCCTTGTATGTATTTGTACATACACGTACATGTATTTACATGCATATCTCTGATCATATGTACATGTGTATGCATGCATGGGCATGTAAGTTTTTATAGATATCTAAACCCTCCCGTTATATATTCATAGCCACTGTGACCATTAGGCTAACTCAAAGAACAAAGCTTTCACTGAGATTCTGGTTTAACAATTCCTAATGATATATTCATGCATAACTGAGTAAATAAATCAATAACTGAATCATGACTTATATTTAAATACACATTTCTTTGCATCCTCTTTAAAACAGCATTTTTTTTTAATACCTTGCTATAAATATTATCTTCTTGCACTACCTTTGCTGGCAGTGTGTACTGAACTTACTGAACCTAAGTCATGTTGGCAGAATCGAGTGCATTTGCTCCCATATGTTTTTGATATTACAGAGTCCTGGGCCTGACAAATATTTGAGCTGGAGGCCATGTAGCAATTTCAGATACTATAGGCTCAAGGCAAATAATTAAGGAAAAATACTAGATTGAGGAAACAGGGTTGAAAAACTTGATTTGAACAATGCTGGATGTAGAAAAAGCAAACAAGAGGCTGAAGAACTCTGAGGTCTAATTATGAAGGCTAATACATATAGACATTCTGCCCCTGGCTAAACTGTGGGATCAGGGAACAGCTCCCACCTCACAGGTCCTGCTCTGTATTTCAGCTGTATCCCAGCTCCAGACTGGGATGAGTCTAATTTGTGCACTGTTCTCCCTGTCCTGCTCTTCTGTAGGACGAAAACCGAAAGCCACACAACAAAAATGTAAAGCGATCACAGAAAACTCCAGCTTTGTCCCCAGTGCTGCCAAGCTGTACCAGCCATGCAACGTACTGTTACTTACCATTCCTATATCTCTTGAGAGAGATTGGTTTATACACAGAGAGCTCCACAATTGAAGAATTTATCTGAAATTCATGCAGTGACACCCTTCTTTTTTTATGGTAGCTCCCTGTTTGCTGGTGCTATGGTCTTTTGCTATATTTGAAAAAACAAAGCTATGTTTTTCACAATAAATATATGCCTCTAGCTGCCCCCCTACCCCCCCCCCCCCTCTCTTCCCTTTTTTGACAAATAAGTTAGCTAAAAATGTATTTGCCATTCCAAGAATGAGATTAAGGAAAGGGATGCTGTTAAGTCCATTTTCACAGCCATATTGTGAGAAATGTTAACTTATCCATTCTTTGGTGTAAAGTTGTGACACCTGGCAAGAAAACAATCTCATGTAAAGATGTACTTTTTACTGAACTGCTAAAAAGATCCAGCAAAACAAACTCAAACTTGATCAAATTATATGCCTTTGAAAAGCATACCTTACAGTCTCTTTAGAGGTCTATTTTCTGAAGATTTCCTCTTTTGTAAGGTTTGGTGTAGCTGTAAAAAAACTACATATGAGCCGAACTATATATGCTTCATCACCATAAACCATCTGAACTTTGAAGATTGAAACCTGGAAGAGAAAGGCTGTAACTGTCTGTAAAGACTAGCTGAAGTGGGCAAGGAGCTTGTGAAGCACAGAATCATAGAATCACAAAATCATAGAATAGCTTTGGGTTGGAAGGGACCTCTAAAGGTCATCTAGTCCAACCCCCCCTGCAATGAGCAGGGACGTCTTCAACTAGATCAGGTTGCTCAGAGCCCCGTCCAGCCTGACCTTGAATGTTTCCAGGGATGGGGTATCCACCACCTCAGGAGAGAGTGTAGCTGAGTAAATAAGGTATTCAGCTCCTAATCAAGCTCACTCCATTAAATGACAGACGGCGTCAAGTTCTTGAGTCTTCATACCTTACTTTGCACAGACTCAGTGTTCCTGAAATGCATACTAAGGCTTGCATCTGAGTTTTGCTGGTAAAAATGTCTTCAATTAAAAGAAAACTTATAGTACCTCAGTGTGATTGAATAAGTGGACTCTATCCTGTTATGAGGAATTAACTTTTAGCAACAAAACACTCTTCCATATTATCATTATGAAATCAAAGTATAATTGCACAGAATCATACTGTCTTCCATAAATAGTATGTTGCATCACCTAAGATTTAAGGGCATAAAAGTTCTAATGAAATTAAATTCTAAGTGCTTTTTCAACACTCATCAAAGACAGAAAATCATATTGGGGTTTGGCCAATGAATTCTTGCTGTTCAGGGTCTTTGCCCAGCAAATCATACAGTAATCCTTTCAAGGCTGTGTTGAACTTAAAAAGAAGATGCAGCTCACTGAAAAATATATGTCAAATCTTAAATTTCATGAAAAATTCCTTCAGAAAATTCTGGCATTTCTGACATGATGTAATCTGTTCACGGGCAACAATTGCACAAAGACAGACAAAATGTACCACAGGCATTTTTGTGTTACGCAAAAATAACAAACAAGGTATGTGACTTGCTGTACTGAATATGAGCTTCCAGTAAGTGTTGCTAATAGGTCAGTAAAGCCTCTGTGGTATTGTGGTATCAACAAGGATTCAAGGGGTAAAATGCATGAGATAATATCAGTCTATCATGTTTTTCACACTCTTGGGTGAGAAAAGTCCTGGCCTACTCATGCCCCCAGAGGTGGAGTTATCAGCATTCTGCTTCTCACCTCCAAGGTCAGGATTAATTTCCTTTTTTCAATACTTTTACCTATGAAGAATGAACTAAATAAATGGAATTGACAGATAAAGTATTTTATGAATAAATTAGGAAGTCTTTCCCTCCTGTCATTGTCACCCCTTGAAGTGACAGATTAGCTGCTGATCTGAAATCTATCAAGTGAATTCTTGAGCTAACGCCCTCCTGCCCTCCCAGGAGAAACCCCTAGCTAAATAAAAAACAGCTATAAAAAGATCTTTCCTGCAGAAAGCTAAAGATACTGAATCTTGGAGCTGCAGGTCTCACTCCACCACACAGACTCAAACCTTATATAGCCATTTTCTGCTAGGAGCAGTAAAACTTTTCCTTCAGAAAAGCAGGATTTGCAAAGCCTGACAGACTCCACAGACCTCCTTATTAGTTGACATTCACTAAGTTTTAACTAAGATCTAAATCTATGTTGCTTATTCACACAGAATGTGCCTTTGGTCTTTATTGCTAATTAATTCACTTTACAAAGTCATCTGCCTAATGTTTAAAGTTGTTTTACAAACAGGAGGTTCAAAGTTGAGGCTGTCTCTTCATCTTCAGTGTACCTAGCTAGGTCTACGTGTTGTGGCACATATGGAATGTAGCATCGTTCATTGATCTAACACACTCAAAATGTGTAGACACCAGGGAACAAATTAAGGGCAAAATCCTCCTCTCAGATCTGTTGTGCACGGATCAGAGATAAGCAGTACAAATTAGAGCTTTTCTCAGCTGCAATACACAAATGTTGCTTCATGAGTTCCCCTCTAGGCTTCAAAAAGAGGTTGTGCCAGTTGTGCAATAACATCCTCTTTGGGCCAGGCAAATCTCCGAGGGTGTGTGGTCTGGCCAAAAAAAGACCATTTTATCTTTCAGGTCTTCACTCCCATTAGATGTTTGCACATACACACTTCACTGAACATGAGATCAGATCAATACATGCAGGCCTGCTCGGGAATGAAACATGACCACTCAATAAAATAAATAAAGAAAGAAGTGTACAGTCCCCAGCCTGATGAAGAATTCAAATTGCCTCAGAGTGGTTTTACAGGTTTATACATAGAGCTTGTTTAATTTTCTGTTAATTCCCTGTGTTGCGTGCTTATTGCAATTTACTTTAATTAAAATATTAGTCAAGGTTGTTGTGTTTATCCTTCATCAATATAGCCAGGAGAAAGCCAGTGCATGGGTTAATGATGGATTTTCACCTCCCTTTAATGTTCACAGTGGCTGTGAATTTAGATTTCCATGTGATTAAAAGGAAGGCTGTACTGCATACTGAACTACATGTGAAGCATGTCTGCTCTTGGTCCAAATGTTATATCATTCTTTGCTGGTCACTGAGGTAGGTTCTCATCAAGGTATTGCTACTTGGGAGCCAACAGACAACAACTATTGTTAGTGAGACAAATACTGTGAGATTTGTACCTATGATACGTGTAATATGCTTATTTGTATCAGCCAGAATATTGTTTCTCATGTATGGGAGGGAGAAATCTTGTGTTTTGTCTCTGAAATAAGACGCTCTGAAGCAATCGAATATATTGAATTCATTTCCAGATACGGCATCAGCGAATGGTACACTGCTAGATAGTTGTTCACAGTGTTTATGCTCTAGTAATCTGCTCCCGGGAACAGATCCATCATTTCGGTGCTCTGAGGCGTCTGGGCTCCGAGCTCTGAGAGGGATTTGGGACTCCTGTCTTAGAGATGGGTTTGATTGATTTAGTGCCTAAGATGTGGGAATAGCAACCACTCCAGTTTCTAAAGAAAATTCTCCAGCTCCTGTGAATATAAAGAATAGTCGAAAATCAGATTATAAATCCAAGGTCATGTACAAAGCCCAAAGCAGGCTTAAAACTAGTGCCTGCTCTAAGCAAAAAACCTTTCTTCTTGCCTCATTGAATATGCTTCATTGAAATCATTGCAACTACAGTCTGGATTCCTCCTGGTTTGTAAATGTAGTCAAAATTAATTTGGATCCTAAGACTTGTATCTTTTGTATATACAAAAACCTCACAGTATTTATTTTTAAAATGTCACTATTGTCCTATATCATCAGTAGAAGACTTTTGAATAATAAGGCTGTTGCATTTTTCTCTTTCAGCTTTCAAAAAGCTTTTTTTGCACTGGGACAAGTGCATGACTAGATAATAGTTCGATACCTTTTAATGATAAAATGCGCCTTAGCTGAGGACAGAAATATGCCCTTATCTACTGACGTTGTTTATGAAAAAAATACAACTATCCAGAAAGATAGTGTCTTTTGTTTTTCTAAATTGTTTAGTTGAAAAAGAGACTGTGATCCACTGATATACAAATAAATGTCCCATGTTGACATCTCCCTGCCTAGCTATCACTCCAAGCTCGTGAAATTACTGAGCCAAAAAAATAAAAGTGAGAGGCAGAGTTTCTGTGGGTGAAGCACAGCACTTCAGATATCATAACAGAGCCTATTCACCAAATTACTGCAGATAAGAGACTTTTCTTTGCATAAAGGGCATTTACACTCTTCTCAGAATTGTATTTTTATCCCTAAAGACTGAACAATATTAGGAGTTCAGTATTTGGCGTACCAAAGAGAAGGAAGGAGACATGGCCTCATTCACATGCACTTGCTTCTAGAAATATAGAGTGCTCTGTTTTTTTGCAAACATGCACACAGACATTAAGCAGAGGACTATAGATTTGTCTTTGCCTGCAAACTACTTGGAGGATGGTGATCTTATCTATCCCAGACTTATAAATATAGAAGTTCTTTAGCTCAAAATATGATTTGTAAATGGGTTCTGTAAAGCCAAGCCAGGTGCCAGTGTATCTGAATACTCAGTCTTCTCTACCCTATTTTTATAACTGGAAACCAACAGAGATTTCTGTAATTTGATATACTAACATTTTCATAAAAAACAAACATTTTGAAAAGAAGGTGGCCTTAACGTTGACAGAAAATGCTTATCTAGCCATTGTTGAAATTATAAAAACTCACCAAACCCCCTTCAGTTTGAATGCCAGTTGGTGAAGAAGACAAATTCTGAGTATTTTAACCAGGTTTTAGAGTGCAGAAAGCATTTCTAAGATGTTAGACGTGCAAACGTATATGTTTTTAAGAAGTAAAATGAATTAAATCAAAGGGAGATAGTCTTACTCCTGTACTCTCCAGAGTAGCCCCCTGTGTAAGGCAAGCAGGATGTGGATTAAAGTTAACAAAGGGAATTAAATATCAATAAATGACAAACATTTGAGACTGCAAGGAAAACTAATGCAAAAAGGGTAGCTGCAAGTCTTTCCCAGTCCCACCAGTTTCAACAGGAATCGGTCACTGCACTCAGCCTGAGTTCCACCAGGGTCTACCATGGCAGAAGATCTCTGCCCTTAAAGATCAGTTTTGAGGCTTGAGAACAAAGTCAGCTCCAAATTTTGTTCACCCCATTTACAGGAATAGGCTTCCAAAGACAAGAAGGATGCTGATATATGGTGATCAAGCTTTGGACCAGTGTACAGAAGGAGCATAAAAAGTGATCAACCATCAATGCTAGCAAAATAGGACCCTTAGGAATTATCTAAAGGTCATAGAAAATGAATAAATATTAATGCACTTATCATGCAGAATCTGAGAAATGTGCTGTTATGACTGAAATATTATTCAAAGACAAGTATTGTAATTAAGGTTTTTCTTTTCCCTAGGCAGTGATAAAGAAATGCTGGGTTTATCCTCAGCCTTTAGCCAGCAAATGCTTTTTCCCCCCCTTAATTCTAATGTGAGTTCTTAATGCAATAACCCTTTCAGATTGAATGAATAGCTAGTTAATTCTTCAAAAGTGTGGCATTCCTCTTGCTAAGCATTTAATTCCGCACCCCCCCCCCTCCTTTTCTCTTACTTCCAGGTGCATTCCTGGCCTACAGCGGTTGCTAGTTGGTGTAACCCCATGAAGTCAGAAGGCTTAAGAGCCCCTAGAGCTAATACAAAATGTTGTCGGAAGTGCCGGCTTGGAGGGGAGACAGGAAGCCTGAAAGGGAGAGGCAGAGAGAAGTCCCAAAGGAAAAAGGAACGGGGAGAGGCAGGGAAAGAAAAAAGAAAGACAAGGCAGTTGAGAGCATAAAGAGCACAGGGGATGGGGAAGACCAAAGGCAGCTGGAGCACTAAGGGCTCAGCTGAGTGCAGAGGTGCTGGCTGTAGGGAGGCAAACCTTACTGAGTGATGCTGACAGTGTTCAGAGGAGCACTCATAGCCCAGCACTGGTATCAGTCAGGTGTCCATCCCCCTTTTCTTCCAGGACATACGCTTGCCTCAGAGGAGTAAGCCTGAGCCCACCAAGGGATGGTACAAAACAACTGCAGGCATCACGAGTTTGTGCTGTAGGGCCAGGCTGGCACCAAATGGCACACAAGAGTCTGTCCCTCCCCGCACCCAGCCCACGCTCAGAGGCGGCAGTCACACACGTAAGACAGGCTGTAGGGCACATACAGGAGATGAGCCTTCTGACACAAAAGCATCAGCAGCATGGCTGTATCGAACTGTCCCATTTTGAACAGCAATGAGGACAGACAGGTGCTTATGGCTCTCCGCTTTAAGTCTGGGCAAAATGATGTGGCACACAGTTGGGGCTTGCAAGCCTCTAGCACGAGTCTGGCCACCCTCTCAGCTGGGGGGACTCTGAGAGGTTAAATAAAATAGAGGGCTGCAGCTGGCAGGCTGTAATGCTATCTTCTGTAATTTCTGCTGTTTTCTTTGGCACTAGCTTTGCCCATCTTGTTATAATGAGGCAATTAATACTGGCTATGTATATGATGTGGGCTGCGGGAATGTTGGGGGATAGTGAAACTATCAGTTAGGCACAGAGGCAGCTTCAAAACCACGGTGTATTTGAAGGTTTGCAGCATTCCACTTACTGAAGTCTTAACTGAGATAAAGCTCAGAAATATGCTGTTTTAACTCAAATCTTCCAGTGAGCAACCAGGACAGAAACACACAAGTAGATGAAAACACTCTCCGTGTACACATGTATGGGCAGGAGCTATCTCTGCATGGGTTGTGGCTGTCTTTTGCCCTGTTATTGGCAAAGCTTGAGGATCACTGGTTTGGAAAGGAGAGGAAAAGTGAGACAAAGAGTAAAATCTATTAAATTGCTGAGGCTTTTTTGAGGGGGCTGACATGTTACAGGAGGATCCCCAAAGGTCCTGCTTAGCTGTGTAAGTGTGCTGTTGTCATTAGGTCCTAGGAAATGGATTTATTATCACCTTCCTTCTTCTTTTCTTCACCCACCTTCCTTCCTGCTTTCTCCTCTGTTAGTTAGACATGCTTCCTGGGGGTGGGCTCAGGCAGTAGTAGTAGAAACTCCTTTGTCCTCTGTTTTCTCCTGATTTCTGAGAAAGAACAGAATATTGCAGAGTGGATGGACCCTCCCAGGTGCACTCCTCCACACATGATGGGACATCTACCATCAGCTCCCCAGAGCAATGAGAAAGCTGGGGCCCGCGGTGTGGTAGCAGGGCTGGCTCACAGGGTTGCTGCAGAGGATCCAAGGGCTGTAAGGCTTTCCAGGGCCACACGGACATGTGTGGGGCCCAGTCCCAGAGCAAAGAGATGTCTGTGTGCACAGAGTCCTCGTCTGGGTTGTGCTGGAGGAAAAGGATGCTGGAGGAGGATACTTTTTATCCAGCCTGACCTGGACCATCTATAACTTTGTGGATCCTGGTCTCCTAGGTGACCCCCAGACTCGAAGGTGCCGCAAGACCTGAATCCTATTATAGATCTTGCCATGAAACAACCAAAAAGCAAGGCCTCTCTCTTGCTTCAATGGGCTTTAGTGAGGAGCTGGGCTATGTCACGCTTGTGGAGGGGCAGAACTGTGAAAGAATATACAGCACAGTTTGCTTTCGATGGTACCACTTCTGCTGTTGCATTGCAAGAGGCCAGAAAGAGCCATTTGCTTTTATGGCAGGGGGGGGGGGGGGCATGT
>NW_008825554.1:172566-175570 GCF_000699105.1 Pygoscelis adeliae
TGAAACCCAAACTCTAAAAATGACAAACACACTTTTTCATTCAAGTCTTCCTTGTCCCAGATTTGCTCAGCTGCTGTCTTCAGGATATATGATGCATGCCCTGCTACTCCCTGAGCATCTGCTATGGGCCACTACGAGAGACGGAGAAATGGGCTAAAGGGACCTCTAGTTGGAGCCAATATGTGCTTATGAGGCAGCTCCTGCTTGCACTGTAGGCGATCCAGCATTTGTGCTGTCTGTGCAGCAAAATGAGGGCTCAATTAGAGCATGAGCTAGTACAATTCTGCTAGGTCGTAGAGACTGGTATAGGTACAAAAAGCATTGAGAGTGCAACAGCACTGGCTCCACAAAATGCAAATCAGAACATATTGTTGCCAAGGACCCTCTGTGTCTCCTCTGGCTCCTCGCAAAGCTAGTGCCCATGCCACTGTACAGCCATTGCTACCATACCTCATGTGAGCTGCGTAGCAGGTGTGTGTCTGCATTTTCACGTAGATGTGTAACCGTTCCTCAGGATCTGTGGGTTTCTCTCTCTTGCTGGCCTCCTGATACATGCATACCTCGGGATCGTCTGTCCCTGGCTCCCTCAGGCTATGTCTGTACTGATAAAGCAGACAGGAGCAGAGCATGGCCCCCAGCCTGGCACGTGGGTGCCCATACGGTCGAGTTGCTGGCACAGCTCCTGCTGTTGTTTTTGGTCTGGGCCAACTGGTTCTCTCACAAGCAATGCCTGGGCACAGCTGGGGGTTAGCACAGGCCAGAGATCATTCCCAGTTGACAGTTTGAGTCTATTTTGGAGGGTAAGAAAATATAGTTATAAAAGTATGTTTTTGCCTAGCTACTCAGGGAAAGGGATAATGCCCTGGCCCTGTTTAGTTTATCAGCAAGAACATAGCCTGGGCCTGGGTCTGAAAGAACAGTCAAGTTCATGGGGGAAAAAAGATAACCTGGCTTCTCTGAACGTTAAGACCCTGTAATGGCAAATGCATTTTGCTTGCTCTCTAACCTTGCATTATAGAAGACACCAATGATCAGTCCAGACATTAGCATAAAAATATATGTTTTTGATAACTATTAAGTTATCAAAACACTGAGGTAGGGGGTGAGGGGGGTGAGGAGTAACCTCATGTTGTTTAGAAATGGCCACCTAGTCCACTCTCATAAATGGCAGGCAAAATCTAAGGTCCATAAAAAATGTTCACATGTCCCTAGCTGTCCCAAGCCACTAAACCCTTCCAAGCAGACTACAGAATTTCAGGTCCTTTACTACAGAAGACCAAAACCTTAAAAATCACAGTGTGCCATAGAAAGGGAGAACTTGGACATGACTGAAGGCCTCTGAAAGAGGAGGGAGTGAAGAGAAAATGCCTGGATGATCTGTGGAAGTGCAGTTTAGTGCAAAGAAGCTGAGGCAGAGGATGGGAAACTCACAGTTGTCAGACACGGCGAACTTAATAATGTGAAAAAGCCAAACCCTCCTTCTGCCTGCATAGTTGCAGTTTTCCAGCCCTGGATAGCCCCTCTAGTCATCAAAGCCGTCAGTCTGTTTTTTTCTTCATTCAGTAATTTAATTTGATGCAAGGGGGAAGTTTAGGGGTGAGACTGTACGTGCAGCCCTGTAGCTCATTTTCACAGTCCCAGACAATCTTGCCTAGCTTAGAAATACTCACCTGCTTCTGAATTCTGGGTCTTTGGCTGTGCTCAGAGACCAAGAGTGGTACTTTTCAAAATCGTATAAAAATATGCTTTAAAAGTGGTGGTGGGAATAAAGACAGAGGTAAATCAGACTTAAGGAGGTGTCAATGCAACAAACATGATGGGATCCCCTTGCAACACAGCAGCTGGCTGCTACTGGAAGCGGCACAGACAGGACAGCTGCAGCTACGGTGTTAAGGGACCTGATCCCGCAAACCTACTGCAGCCAGAACTGCTGAATCACGGACCAGCTTCACCCTAAGAGCTTAAAGATCTGGATGTAGAGCTGATGATTACAGCCTGAAGCTGAATATAGGACTGACTGCTCAGGTAGAAAAGTAAGCAAGCAAACAATGGAAAGCCTGAGGAGTGAGACTACGTGACTTCACCTCATTCAGCCCACCACGATTTCAGGTGCGACATGAACCATTTCTTGGTGAAGTGCAGCAACATACTGGTCTGGTAAAACAGAGCCATAAATTCCTTAAAAGAGAGAAAAAGGGGAAACATTGTTTTCATTAGCCAAATGCATTATCACGCAGCAAAGAGGGTTCAGCACAATGAAAGAGAAGGAAGCTAATGAGCTGCTGCTGGTTTCACAGCCCTAACACCCTATATGGAAGTTATATAGTGGGCAACTTGTTTCCTCTACATCCTTACCTTGGTGGTACTGTGGTGAAATTGCTTTTGCAGCTCGGTTGCTGAATTGTACCAGTTGTAATCAAGGTCATGACATTTCTTCCACACACCCTCAATATCGATTCTTCATTCTGTTTTGTTTTGAAAGTGTTAACAGCACACACTGGCTGCATATCAATATAATGAAAAACGGGGGGATGTCAGGCAAAGCTGTTTGTAGCATGCAGTACTGCTGCTTTAAGAGCCGGCTGTGCAGCGCAGAGAATAAGCAGTGTGCACTAGTCTAGAATGAAATGGGCTACAAATAAATTATTAAACTTTTCTAGGAGGCGGATGGGACATTTTCACCTAGGCTGCAATGCGTGTCATCACATACGAAAAAAGGATAAACAGGCTTGGGCCAACTTGATGAAAATTGATAGTGACTTACACATCCCTATGCAAAACCAGTCATATCCAGATTAAGGAAGCCTCAGACAGCAATTTCCAGAATAATCCTACATAACACTTTCCAGGCCTTCCTAATAATTAGTATGTGTTGGTTGGAAAAGGGCTTTAATGTGCTGATTCAGAGATTCCATGTTTGTTTGCTGAATAACTAGAGGGGAAACATTTTTGTTTGTCTTTTCATATTCACTTGGTCCTGTGGCCTATGAAAGGCAAAGACGTT
>NW_008825554.1:175591-237546 GCF_000699105.1 Pygoscelis adeliae
GTCATCCTGCAAATTTTAGCAGGCTGTTTTGGTCTGATTAGATATATCTTTGCATGACAACATGATTTCACCTCGAGGCAAAATTTTGAAATCCAATAAAACCATTAGGACTTTTGGGGGAAAAAAAAGAAAAAATCAGTCTCAGCCCACAGTCTGAAAGTTAGTGCAGTTTACACAGGCAATCTGCCCTGTTCCTCTCACAGAGAATTGACACACAATGAGAACAGTAAAGGAAACATCATAACATCAGGATATGTTTCTAAATAGTGTTTCAGATGGACATTAGGCAACCAGGAGGAAATCGAACTCTCAGATTCTAAGCATATGGATTATAAATCTCTTCCAGCTCCTAACCTTGCAGCATTTGCTGTCCTGGGTCCAAATTTCTTGTCAACCTCTGTGATGCCATGATATAGGACAGCATGTCTGGAGCACACATGGTAAAAGATAATTAGTTTTAAGGCTAAATGACTGTCTTTACTTGCCATCCCAGCACTGCCTCTGAATGCCCACTCTACATCTTTGCACAGAGAAGGGGGAGGGTGGAATTCACCCTTTTGAAATTTCCTGGTGTTGGAAGGGACCTCAAGAGGTCATCTTCTTCATACCCCTTCAGAGAACAAGGATCAGTTATACCTAAGCCACCACACCTAAGCCTAAACGTTAAAATCTTCACTAATTTTAATTTGACTTGCATCTTGTTATCTTGCTTTAATGCTTTCATAAATCTTGTGACTAGACTTTTCTCCCTTATATATAATTTAAATGTCATTTGTTGCAAAGCAAGCTGATTTCTTCTGGCCCTTCCTCTCTTGGACTCAGGGGAAAACTGACCACCTTCTTTTTATAAGCAAATTGGGAGGTCATTATCACCCTTCTTTCTTCCTCTTCTTTTTACTAAATAAAATAAGGCTAGTTCATTCAGCCTTCCCTCCTTCGCCACATTTGTTAGAACTTTCTTCTGGATTATCTCTAGTTGGTATACATCTGTCTTTAAGTGCAATGCCCTAAATTGGATACAGTACTTCCACTGAGGCTTCTCCAGTGGCAAGTAGAGCAGAATAATTTCATTCCTCTGTCTTACATCCAGCAGTGCTCTTAAAAACATCCCAGAATGAGACTTGCTCTTTTGCAGCAGCCTCATATGCATTTGTGGCACATCGTAAACTTTAGATACTTTTTCTGCCCTATTGCTACCCGGCCCATTTTAAATTTTCAGTCCCAAGTTCCCAGGCTCCACTCGTCCTTTGCGAATCTCCATTTTGCTGCTTTCAAACTGAAGATGCTCACCTTGCTTTGGAATCCTATGTAGTCTTCCAAACGCTGCACCTCTTCTTAAGTAATGCAGGTGCCCTCCCTGCTCCATAGGTCACATCACCAGTGACAGTATTGAGCAGAACATGGTCAAAAGCAGATATCCCTGCTTGAAGTGTGCTCCCAGGTTGACTACAAACCATTATTAACTACAGTTCATCTGAGGCTTTTCACTGTGCTCAAGTACTAAAAGGAAAGGGACCTCCTTTGACAGGAATAAATAAATTATAGCTTCAGTTTCAGTATGACTCAGTTTGGTATCCCTACAGGTGGAAGGAACTTTCACCCAGGCAGCTGTATCTCAGGTTGCCCTAATACAAGTGTTACTTTGAATAAATCTGCTGCTTCACCTCAACAGAAGGAACGTATTACATTTAGCCTGGATAAACTGCATTGTTTTCAAAAGACATAAATGCTCTGAGAACTGTAAGCGTTGGAAAAAACAATGGATGAATTTGGTGTGTCAGTGATCTTGAAGATCTGGATCTGGAATTGCACTGAGAGGCAGTGGGTGTAGAATGGAGATATATTTAATGTAGCCTATACGAGAGAGAGCAAGAGCAGCTTTCCTCTTTCTTGAGAAGCACTTTCTAGAGCTTCTACCCTCAGTTCAAGGCACAATGAAATTAATTAGTTTTTTGCAAATTACAATGTTGGTCATTGTTGGTGAATCCTTGACAAAGAAGAAAGGATCAGAGCACGATATAGTGCTACATATATGGCTCCTTTCATAATACAACATTATAACTATGGGCTGAACACAACCTCTGTTAACATTGAGAAATTAATACTTGGTGTTCAGGGCTAAGGGTCAGTATTAGTACACCTCAAAAGGTTTTCCCTCCTTGGTCAGTCGTTCCTTGGTTCAGCAAGAGCAATCCTTCCCAGCCCTGGTTTCTCCTAGACATCACTCTAAAGACTTAGTTGCAATCTGTGAAAGTGGAAACACACTGTAAATGGTATCGCTGTGTCTCGTTCTAGTGTGTTTTTTTATTTACTCTGGAGGGGGCTCTGGAAATGTCTATGCAACTGTAAGAGAGGGTATGCTTACAGAAAGGTAGTCTTTAAGCAGTAGATTAAGCATTACCTTGTGTATTTTTGTTCTTAGTATTGCTGCTGCACAAATCTGTAGACATTTCTGTCAACCCCTCTCCCTCCTGAATCATATTGTGAATGAAAGTGATACAGTGACCCTGGCTGGTCAATCGCTGTTGTGGCCCTCTTCAGTGAGTCTGAGACTACCTTGGCTCCCACAGCATATTATAAAAGCACTCAGAGAGTCACAGACAACAGAAACTGCTGCCCAGGTTTTTAAATGTCCACTCCTTAATCAATTCCAGGTTTTGAGTGTTCATTTTCAGGGAACTGCTGATGCCCTCAGTTACCATTCAGTCCAATTGGCATCGAAGCTTTTCAGTACATTACAAAATCAGGATGAAAGTACTTACTTAATCTGAGTACATAAAATCAGTGACCACTTCTGGCCCTCGTACAAATATGGAGTTGTATTATTATGAACCGTTATGCTTGCAGTTAGAGGCAAGGGAAGCAATTTATTAACACAAAACAGACACTTCTTCAATGGCACTTGTAGGAGCTGAAGTACTGTCCTTCTCTAGAACAGAGGTAAGGCTAGTATCCATGCTGTATTAGCCAAAAAAGCAGGGTAAGTTGTGAGCATAGGTTTTCTCACTTTCAGGAGAGGGCTCACACTTAGATCAGGTAACCACATCAATACAAAGTAATTAATAGCTACTCTGGGCTGAACGATGCTTTCTAATATCAGGTACTGACAAAAATAATCCAGAGAGAAAATATACCTTCTTTTACATACATATTATGTAAGCCAAATATTATTGTTCAATATTGCCTTTTTAAACATGATGCACCCAGCTGTTTAAAAAAAATCTGCACTGAAAAAAGAACTTCTCACCAAGAATAAAATGCAACAAAAGGTAGATCAAGGGGAGCTCAGAGCTCTCCATGGCATAGCAGAGGAGAATGAAGCCAGCTTGGTACCTTGGGGCTGGCAAATTTGGAATTCCCTTCATCATAAGCACTGTTTCACTTCACCTCAATGCATCATGCTGGTGAATCCTGAGGTTAATTATTAGATTATTCTAATACATATCAAAGGCTTTTGGAGGCTCCTGAGTCTTCACAGTTTAATATGTTCATTTATCAGGTGCAAGTAGGAGAAATGAAAACTAATTAAATAATTTTTTTTAAGACTTTTTAAATTACCTATTATTTTCAAACTCCACTTACTGGACTATATCTGTGATATTGCAGAAGCTGCAAAGTAGTGCTAAAAGGGACACCTGGGTCCCAATAGTTTGCATGTTTTTAAATCATGGATCTGTTGATATTTAAGTGTTTTATTTAAAATGCGGTAGCATCAAAACTTACCTGGATATTCCTCAGGCCTGAGCAAGCACTCACTGAGGTTGATGGCTATCTTTCCAGATAGTTTTAGAAGTAATATTTCTTTATTTCCAACTGTTCTGGCTTTGACTGGGATAGAGTTAATTTTCTTCATAGTAGCTAGTATGGGGTTATGCTTTGGATTTGTGCTGGAAACAGTGTTGATAATACAGGAGTGTTTTCGTTACTGCTGAGCAGTGCTGACACAGGGTCAAGGCCTTTTCTGCTTCTCACCCCACCCCACCAGCGAGGAGGCTGGGGGTACATGAGAAGTTGGGAGGGGACACAGCTGGGACAGCTGACCCCAACTGACCAAAGGGATATTCCACACCATATGACGTCATGCTTAGCATATGAAAAACTGGGGGAAGAAGAAGGAGGAGGGACGTTTGGAGTGATGGCATTTGTCTTCCCAAGTAAGCATTACACGTGATGGAGCTCTGCTTTCCTGGAGATGGCTGAACACCTGCCTGCCCATGGGAAGCAGTGAATGAATGCCTTGTTTTGCTTTGCTTGCGTGCTCAGCTTTTGCTTTACCTATTAAATTGTCTTTATCTCAACCCATGAGTTTTCTCACTTTTTCCGATTCCCCCCCCCCCCCCACCGGGGGGGGAAGTGAGTGAGTGGCTGTGTGGTGCTTAGTTGCTGGCTGGGGTTAAACCACGACACCAACAGGTCAGCAATCCTCACCATTATTTAGATAAAGAATTTTTTGGCTTTCTATTCCAACCCCATTTCAAAGGCACAGACCTCTGCTTTGAAATTCAAGATGCCTTGCTAACCACCATCTACTGACAGTATGACAGGGGCAGAATTCGGGAGTACGAAGAAATTACATGTAGCAACAGGAACCGAGAATTCTTCTGTTGTTTTATTATCTCATATCAAGGGCAGTAGGGGGAAGGGGTGTCCTTCTTTGTTCCAAGAAGAATACACAGCTAAAAGAATTAATAAGGTCAAAATTATGTTCTACAGGAATGCAAAACACAGGTGTATTCCTGTATGCATCTTGTCCAAAATATAGCAGAGGTGTTTACTTGATGAGTGACAAGATCTGAACGAGACGAAATTTGCTTAGTCCTGTCCTAGCAGAGTGACACAAGACTCTGCAAAGCATCAAGCTGTAAAAGGAGATCTAAGGGAAACACAGAAGCTGCCTTCACTGTAGAGCCCATAGTTCCACAGAAAAATTGAGTCCAGCTGGATTTTTCCTGAAATAACAGGAGACAAATAGAGAAGCACAGTGGTCCAATCATAGCTTAAGTTGCTTATCACTAAGGAGCACAAGCCTCTCTGAAAAATATCCAGGAATTGCAGTGGATTGTTGAAACCTGCTGCAGTCCATGGAAGGCCCCTGAATTCTGCTGGAGGAAAGGGGCTAAATAAAAGAAAATACTCCTCAGGGAAATGCAATATAATGACATTTATTGTTGTTTGATAAACGTAAAAACTATTCTGAAGTGTTTTACCTGCATTTTGCACTATTCTTTAAAATAACAGCAAAAGGGTTTATTACTATTCATTACTAGTTATAGAGGAGGGATTTACTTCATTCATTAAACCTAGGAAAGAAACCATACAGTCTAATTCTTCATTAGAATTTTTTTTAATTTTATTTACTGCATCAGGGCAACTATACAGACATAAGAATAGATTGCAGTAGCTCTGAGGGAACTGTTTTAAGCTGTTGCACCAGGAGTCTGTGAACTGAAGTGTTTCCTCAGCTACAGGTGGATGTAAAGGGAGGCCTTTAGAGGCAGTGAGAGACGTGTGAGAAGAAACTATTGACTAGTTTAAAAAAGAAATCTGAAAAGTGGCTGGAGCATTGAGCGTGGGGGGAAGGGTATTGACTCAGCATTTCTGGACACTGAATATTTACAGCATTTCATCTTGTACATCCAAAAACAGTACTCATCATTGAACATCCTGGACTTAAAATATAAGTGAAATCACAAAAACACAGTATAGACCAGAATTATATATTATTTACTGCATTACTGCTTGGCCTGCATGCATCATATCCATTGTATATTTCTTTATTCTAATAATGGATCTGAATTAAAAAAAAAAAAAAAACAAAAAACAAACCCTTTCAGATACTTCTTGCTTTCTACACTTAGGCATTCCCAAATGATACTCTATTTCCTATGAAGGTCTATTTTTTTCTATGAATCCATCACCATTCACTCTGTAGCAGAGCCCTTTCCACCTCATGTCTCTATATGCATCAATATGTTTCATTTTAACCCCTAACAACTTGAGGCTTATCTATTATAAATGTGATTTCCCTACTTGGAGCAGACACTCTGGATCTCGACCGTATTTCCCGTTAGTTTTTCAATGTTCTCTATTATGAGCAGCTTTAGAAGAAATAACTCTTTTTAAAATCCACTTTGAAATGTAATTTCACTCTTTATCTTTTTTGGAAAAGTTTCATTTTTCTTTTTTTGATTACAAAATTTGAAATTGTTTACTTGTGCTACCTGACTGCAGACTGATGTATCTGGAGGTTGGCTAACAGTCGTGGCCTATTTTCGGTTCTAGTGCTAGAACTGAGTTTTGCTTTCCTAAATGGCTTGTGAAAGACACTCATTCTTTCAGTCAGGCAAGTGCGGGGATTCGAATGCAAAGGCTGTAGCACCCTATATACAGATATATGTGTATATATATGTATTTATGTATGTATGTATCTCAGGGGATTACAAACCTCAGTGTTGCAACACACAACAACATTTTTCCTTTAGCTCAGGGTTCAGGAACCTACTTGTAGGGCTGGAAATACTTGAGTCTATCCCTTGGGCCAGATATGGGTGACTGTCGAGCAGCTGTAGAGTCCCAGGTTTGAGGTCACAGATTTATTACGTGTAGTGAGTGCGCTCAGGCCCTCGGTGGGACCCCAGGACCTCAGCCCTCTGCGCCGTCTTTGTAAATGTATTAGGACAAATGATATCATCTTGGTTAGGACAATCTGCCCTCTATCTCTGCTGTATTTAGTTGTCAGTAATGCTGCCTCCTATTTTCTTTCATGCAGAAGGTCTCTCCCCATCCTGGCATGCCTCTGGAAGGAGCACCTGCCTGTACCTTCCATACCCTTCATTCCCAGAACAAGCAGCAAGTGTTCATGACACTCAGAATGACTCTTCGGTCCAAAAACTCCAATCTCACCCCAAAGTGACAGAAATTTCCACTAGTTGCAAAACATATCAGATTCCCAGATCACCAAGATCTTTCCGAATGACATACCACATGTTAGGACACTCAGTGTGTTTCTTATATTGCACAAATACACCAAAAATGTTATAGATTTGTGCTCAGGCCTATAGAAGTAAGCAGAGGACTCATTTCCTCAGCTGAACAGACATAAATATCCATCAATACCTCAAACACTTTTCGACTGTTATGCTTCTGAACAACTTTAAACTTCTGGATAGTGCACAGATAGGCACTTTATAGACAGGTAGGCAGCTGGAAATTACTAATGTGTGATTTCTACTGATCACACCAGCAAACAAAATATGCTCCTACTCAGCTGGCAATCTACTGCCTGAAAGAAGCATTAAACTCGGTTTCTGATTCAGTTCCTCAGTGGGTGTATCTCCAGGTAGAATTCCCTTCTCCCTCCTTTATCATGCCAGATATGGCAATATACTCCTTTTTCACTTTTAAATCTCTCACGATTTGAAAAGTGGTTTAGTTATGCTGAAAGAATAGATTTTTTTTCCGGAAAATGCTCTTCATTATTACTTTGTGCAGTAATCTTTGAACTCTGGAAGAAGTCACTGCTATTGCTCTGACTAATGACCTAAAGGCTTAGCCTAAAAAGCACATTGGCAACCAGCTTTGTGCCCTTCTTCTCTTCCTGTAATCATTGTGAAGGAACATCTTGTGCAAAGGTCCGCAGTGTCCCAGGGCTTTATATTCCTGTATAAAAAATGGAAAATATCTGGGGAAAATACTACATCTCAAAAGTAAATATCATATAAATGTTCAGTTACCAGAAACAATAACTTGGTCCTCACCTGGCATCTTTGTGAGTGTGTGGAAAGTAAGCTCCAGAAAGTACCTGAACCTCTCATAACTGCTACAAGCTGATATTGGGCAATGGTGATTTCAATGACATGCCAAATGGTCTACAGCACAGGGAAGCAGACTGAATGCAAAAGTGTCTGTACGATCAGAAATTGATTTGACGACTATGACAATTACTTTTGGCACTAAGCTTCCTGTGGGTTATTTTCTGATTGATCTTTTGGCCGTCTGTGACTGTTTCCCTATCTATGCTTATTTTGGGAGAGATTTAAGGGATGCTTTGGCTATCATAAATCATTCAAATTTTTACCCCATGTGGAATATCTGATTATACTCTTTGGGTCAGCTGTCGTTATTCCTTCTCCTTCTCAGGCAGTAAATGCTGTTGCTGAGCAATAACATTAGTCACAAAAGAGCTCCCCCAAACCAATCTTGATTTGTAAGATACCAGGTGACCATGTAATTTACCAGAAAAACCCAGTCCTTTAGTTTCTATACAGTTTTGTGCAGTGTACATTTTTTTTTCTGCAGCGTGTTTTTGATCTCCAAGTTTCTTTCAATTCTGTTGAGTTACCCATGCTAAATAGGCTGCTGCAGCAACTTTTGCATGCTGATGTGTCAGATATTGATGCTATTTACATGAGATCTCATTTAAGAGCTTAAACACACATCTTTTAATGTTGCAGCATTTACATATTCAAAGATGGCAGAGAGAACGGCATTATGTCATTTGCCATCATTCCTTGTTTTGCTGTATGACAACAGAGTGGCAGCTTCACACTTATTTTGTACTCTTTGACTAAACATACTGGTAATATCAGGTTCAGTTTTATTTTCTGGGAAATGTTTGTGGAGTACCCAAGGAAATGGATTTAGCTTTTTTTTCTGCGTTTGATTGTAGAACTGGAATTATTGAATCTTGAAAGAGATGGAAGTAAAACCTTTAAGAAAGAAGTTTGGAATTAACTAGCAGCTAACAAAAAGATGCATTAAAAAACCCTCAAAGAGTTCAGTGGTTTTAGTTCAAAAAAGCATAGCCCTTTTCTTTCCTAACTCAGTATCACTTCCGTGGTATAATGTGGGGTCATAATTATACTTTCTCTCTAGTCTGTTGTAGAATCATCCAGGAAAGCAGATCAGATAAGATGTGAAATGTGAGGAGGGGGGGAGAAGCTTTCAAGCCTTCTTTAGTCATTACAAAGAAGTAAAAATGGTACAACCCCCTTTTTTTTTCTGCCTTTGCAGATCACCTTTAGAGGTTCCTGTTGTCATCCATTCACATCAATTGTGAGCAAGCTATTATCTTTATGGACTCAGGATGCTGGTTTCAGACTCACAGTCCCTAAGCAGTGATGTACATCAAGCAGTCTTTTATTTATTTATTTGAATGCTTCAGCTCCTGAGACTCGGGCCTGCCCAGCATTCTGACGATCAGGGTTAATTACTGTAATGCTTCTCTGGCAGGTCCTCCTTAAAACATCTTAGCAATATTGTAGCTCATCCAGGATGATGCTGATTGCTACCTGTACAGGACTTTGTCAGCATATTACTTCCACTTTATGCAGATTGGGCACTTGCAATTTGAAGTGCTCAAACCAATTTTTAGCACAGATAAGCAGCTTGAAAGACAGATTCTCCGACAACAATCAAACCTCTGATCCGTGGCTTTCTCAGGTACCTTCTTGTTTGTTTGATACTCTAAGACTTACCTCACTGAATACCTTATTGCTTCATCAGTCTGAAGGCAGCACAACACAGCATCTTGTTCCTCACCTTGAATATTTATGTGAGGTAAGTCTCAGTTTGACTGAGTTTGCTTAATTTTAAATCCCCTAACAAACAAGTTTTAGTCTGCTGACAAGAAGGGTCTTCCTGTCCTCCTCACTCATTATTTTCCATAGCGGTGATTTATTTTTGCTGTGCCCATTTTGCAGAAATCCACTGCTGAAGACAGATGACCATTCCTTTTCTATCATCTCCATCACTTCGTTTGTCCGTGCAACGTTTCAGATCCCATCACCAGACCCTTAGACTAAAACAAATCCTGACTGACAGCAGACAAAGTGGGTAGGAGGCCTGCTAAGCACTGGCCTACTGAGGGAGGTAGGTAAAGCATGTGGGAGTCCACCTGGCTGTGAACTGACCCACTGAGAAGTGCTTAGAGGATGTACTCAACTGATCCTGCCATAGAGTGATAGCCCGCAGCTGAAAACAGAGTGGCAAGGTTATTTCAGCTGGACACACCACAGGGCTTGCAGTCGTAGGCTTAGCAAAGGAAAAGTTTTAGGTTTCGTACACCTTCACCAGCACCTTGACATCAACAGCTCCAAGTTAGACACCTTAGCCCTTTATAGGTGGGAATAATTTGGGTTTTCAGACCAGGATCTGTGCAAGCCTGTGAGGCAAGTGAGGAGGTGCCTTACCTGCCTAAGGTAATCAGTGGGGAGTGCTGAGCAGAAGCCAAAGAGAGTCAGGCTGGCACAGGTTAGAACAGCCGAAGGGTTGTTCTAAATTGTGATCTGTAAAAGTAAGCAGTTAGGAAACTCTCCCAAAAGCTGGTAATGGCTAAACATCACTGATAGACAGTAAAGGTAAGTTACTGTTGATTGCTTTAGCTGTTTCTAAGGTAGTCCCTTTTATTTAGGGAAATGTCCACCTATTTAATTACCTTCTTAAGTGCTTCATACCACCAGTGCTCAAACAACGACTGAAGATGTGATCCAGAAGTAGTACCACTTTGCATCTCCAACCTTATAACTGCATTCTCAAGCTATTCACAGAATTACATCCAATATAACACAAGCAATGCTATCAAGTATTAAGCTGCAGTCCAGGTGACCTCCTTATGCTAAGCTTTTCTACAAGTGACCTGTGAATAGTCTTTGTAGTTAATTTCCTCTTTATAAAATTCAGTTCATTGCATTCAAATCAAAGTACAAGAAATAACAGATGATAACCATTTGGCCAGCTGACTAAACAATTAGCATTACATAGCCTTTCAGTTACAATGGCATACTAGATCAAGACATTCAGTCAACTGATAATTCGACTTCAACAACATTTAGTGAGTTAGCTAAAGCCATAGGAATGACCAATGAGTAAGATGAATGAGAAGTGGCTAAATATATTTGTGCAGGCAGAATAACATACACCACACCTCAGTCTAAAGACAAATGGATCTTGGCTGTACCTGTGGGTCTAACTGAGAACAAAAGAAAAGCTCATTTCATGGTACATGTCCATTTCTTAGGAATTAAATGTAATGATGATTCATTTTTATGTAACAAAAAAAAAAGCTGTCATTTTTGAGCACAACTATGATGTGGGAGGTAAAGAATTCAGGCTGGAATTCTCAAAAGAAACCCCCCCAAATCCAATGCTGTTATTCCCAATAAGATCCAAGGGCTGTAGATGCCTAAATCCTTTAAGTTCCTTTGAAAATATCAATTTCAAGGTCTAACCTCCAAGCCTTACTCTGTCTTCCTGGTGACCTGCTTGTGGGTACCAGAAGGCCCTGTTTAGGTTCCCCAGAGCTTTCCCTTCTCCAGCACAAACAAGTCTAGGTCCCTCGGCCTCTACTCCGTTAGGGCAAGTGCTTCAGCCCCTGATCATCCTGGTGGGCCTCCACTGAACTTGCCCCATTTGATCAATGTCTTTCTTGTATCAGGTGGTCCAAAACTGGACAGAGTACTCTAGGTGCCATCTAAGGAGTGCTGAGAAAAGGGGAATGTTCACTCCCTTTGATGTACTGGCCATGCTGCTCTTGATACAGCCCAGGATGCCGTTGGCCTTGTTGGTTGCACAGGCACACAGCAGGCTCATGGCAGAGATGCTCCCCTGCCCAAGCATCCCCAGCCTGTATCTCTGCAAGGAGTAAACCAAGCGCCTCGCTGCAGTACTGGTTACCCTGCTTCTGAACCAGGAATCCTTAGCTCAGCCCTAAGTTCAGCTGACAGCTCCAGTCATGCTACCTGGTGGCTGAAAAAAATTATGCTTATCAGCTTCTGAAGTGTGCAGTCTTTAACTTAATGCTAGGGACAACAAAGTGCCATTTTCTTTCCTCTGACCATATGTTATACTTTCTCCTAGCTCATCCCACTCCTACAGGTTTTTTTTCTGACCTGGGAGATTGTAAGCAAGGCACTTTTTAGAAGTTATGTCACATGAACTCTACACCCAGGAAACGTTCAGCAGTACCCAAGGCTAAAATAGAACTTATTGAGCTCAGGAATAAAAAACAGGCATGCTGCCCTGAGATTATTGGGTTTTTTTGGAAGAAACTGGACTTTTTTCAGAGGTTTGACCACAGGAGTTACAGCTAAACCAGCTTTAACTCAGTAATAGTCTGCCTGGGATGTAAGGTGTAATACCTCACTTTGAGCTGTCACAGCTCCTGGTGCCTGAGCTGTCCCTACAGCACACTGCAGTCGCTTCTGTGCAGTGTGGGCATATCAGTAGTTTGTATGAGATATATCTCAAGTGTGTTGTAATGCCTTCTGGGTAGCTGCTGGAACTAAGAATGAGCTAATATACTCTCTCCCTCTGCCAGACTTATTAGTTTAGAATGAGTGCTGTGAGGACTACAGCTACATGTCTGCCAATACAGAGATTTAGATTTTGCGGTTGGCTCAGCGAATGAGTAGGGTGAGATCAAATCTGCCTGAAAAAATACTCCATAGATGTACCTTACAACAATCTCACAGCTAAGTTAAGCTATGCTGCCTGTACTATTTTTTTCCTTCCCAGTTAATTGTAAGTTTTTGCTTCTCTTAGAGGAACAAAGTGAGTTTTCACACAGAGAAGCGTACTCGTTTAAACCAGAAGCTTATTCTATACCATAGTTTCTCTTTCTTCCTTTTACAGACCTTTAGAGAGATAACTCCCTGAGCCAAAAATTACAAATTCCCCTGTTAATTTGAACAAACCTACATCAGAACTTAAACATGTTGCCCACTGAAGACTGGATTCTTCCTGCACTTACATCTGTGCAAGTATTGTCTCCATCTCCCAAAATCCACAAATACCCACCCAGCTGATACGAACTGTAGCTTTTGCTTCCTCACATGCACAGGGACACGTCTAGCTCTTGGAGGCTGTTAGGCAGATTGAAAGGAGATGAGAGAACTAAAAAAGGGTCTGAGGACATGTTGGCTTGTTACAGTAGGTTGCCTACACCACATGAGGAGGTGACTTATGAGTAAGAAACTGTTTCATACAGGAGTAACTCTTAGAAGTATTTTGCAGAAATGTTTTCTGGCATTCTGTTCATGATGGGGCAGCTCCTCGTGGCTTACACCGGTGCCATGTCCACACAGAAGTATTTATGCCTCAGAGTAGAGCATTGTGTTTAAAATACAAGCTTGATATCATTTAAGTATTTGCTAGAAATTGCATGAATCTGCTGGTACATAACCCCAGCCTTGTGTGGAAATAATGCAATGTATCTCTATTTCTGGGAAGAAAGTCTGATGTGAATTTTAACTTAAAAAAAAAAAAAACTAATTTCTTGCTTATAAGCAAAAACCCCAAAGCTACCACCCAAAATTGGGCAGAAAATTCCTTTTCCTTCAGGGAATAGAGTTGCTATCAAAAAACATACTGTTTTCATTCACAGAAAAAATACTGCAAATTTCATGAACTCTGCTTTCTGTCACTGGAGAGGAAGAGCTGTAGGTCAGAGTTTGTTAATGGAACAGGACATGTACTGAATAAATGCTGAATATTCAGCTGAATAAGTGTTATTCTATGACCATAAGATCTAATTATGTCAACACAAATATTTTAGCACCAAGTAAAAAGAAACCTTAATAAAATTCAAGTAGCTCAATGAAAAGAAAGTGACATTGAAGCTAGAGGACATGGAAGTTGAAACAAATAAAAAAGCTATATATTTCAATGCAGTTTTGTTTTTAAACTAGCTATTATTATGTGTAAGATAAGTGCAATTTCAGAAAAGAAAATAGATATTTGCCTTTCTCAGTGGGCAAAGTAGAGCATACAATAGCACTTTCCTAAGATTTTTTGAAAGCTGCCACTTGTTAAATCTTTCTTCCTCTTTCTAAATAAATTCATTGATTCTGGAAAGTACTTGGCAGTGTTTAAAATTCCACTCCCACTGACTCCAAACAGAATTTTTTCATTGACCTCAACGGATGAAAACTTTACTTTGCTTCTGAAAATCTTGCCCATAATAGCAAGATCATTTTATAACTACATGCCCATAATCAACTGCTTATTAAAATTCCTAGGTCTTATTTGATTTTTTTAACAGCAGAAAAAGGAAAAAAAACCCTTAACCGAGCTTCTATACAGCCACAAACATTTCAAATTTGTAATTGTAAGTGTTAGCCCTGGGAAGAGGTTTTAATCAGCCTCAGCAATCTTCCTGGTTTACATCCAATCATAAGCTTGACTTTGAAACACTGAGTGCTTGCAAGAGATTGCTAAGAAATGATTGAAAGACTAAGAACTCTGTGTAGGTTGTTTTTCACAAAACTTTCAAATCAATGAGAAATTTGAGAAAATCATGATGCATTTGATGAGCCACAGTGGACAGAGACTTATTTTGTCAAATGAATTTTTCTGAATTGTTTTATTAGCTCTAGACACAAACAGTACCAACCAGAGTCTGAAAAGTAGATGTTGTGGTTGGTGATAAGTTTTCAAAGATTTTGGAAAGAAGGAGATGATGTTTACCATACAGAGACGTTAAAGTTTTTTAAAGCGTTACTGGATAATAAAAATATAACCAGGAAGCAGGTCTTCAGAACTTGTCTTGACAATGAAAAGGGAAATAGAAAAAGCAGGACTGTGAGAATTTGTCTGCAAGTTTCCCATAGGGATACATAAGCATTAGTTAAAGAAAGGCCTCTTCCTGTTATTGCCCTGCAGCTCAATTAAATTGCTCTCACAGGGGCTGGGCATGGCCTTCTCTTTCAGAAAAATCCTCTTACTTCTGCATCTACACTGGAATCCAGAGTTTCAGTTTTCACTAGAATTGTTAGAAAAATGATTTCTCATTAGTAATTTCAGACTTGTACCCTAACATATCCAAAAATTTATTAAGAGATTTAACTTTCATACTGAAATGTAAGTATAGAAGTTTGCTTTGCTAAAAGTAGCATGTAAGGAAGTAAGACAGTCCAGGAAATGGCAAGCTTTTAAAGGCCATCAGTGTTCTCTTCTGTATTTAAGGTATTTCTAGCAGCAACATACTTTGATCATAGTTGGATCTCTGTGGCTGACTAAACAATTGTTAATCTGTCTTGTCAATTTGGGAGGGCAAGAATTTTGCTGCCCCTGTTCCCAGATGATGTTGCTTGCCTTAGTGTTCAGCTGAATATCTTTGTAATTTTTCCTCAGAGCAGTACTCTATATGATAGTGAGCTATATACATGTTTACATGTATATACATATATATATGTTTACATCCATCACTCTTCTTTTTTGTGTCTTCTACATGTGCTGTTAGGAATTTCAGTAGCTCACCTTGAATTCAGTCTTGCTTCCAGATTTCATAACCTCAGTAAGATCAGGTGTAGGAATCCAGCGAGCTACAATTCATGCCTGAGTCAGCACATGGAAATTCCCTCCAAACTCTGGGATTCCTGCCAGCATTTTCAGTATTGCTTAGCAGCTTCCATCAAGCAACTTTGAATACAAACATCAGCTTCTACAGGCTCTACCTCTCCCATTTTTTGCAGATTTTACAATTGTTCTGTACAGTGAAGAAGCCCACGAGCTATAAGAGCTGATGAAACAAAACTCAGAAGCAGACATAAGGTCTGTGTTTCTAACAATGTGAGATTTGCATTCCTGTTTTTCCTCTAATGCTTCTATTCATCTTAGATCACCGGCTTTGCTTTCTGTCTTATCCATTAGTCACACTGACTTGGCATTTCTAACATGCTCGTATAGGGACAAGCATTCCTACTACCTTCAGGGCTCATCCAACCTCTTTATATGCAGTGATAACTGCTGGGGGTAAGCAAGAAAGAGGATTCACCAAACACTTCCCTTCCCTTCCCTTCCAAAGAAAACTCTCTTGTGAATAAAAGCTGCCAATTCCTTTAGTAATGTTTGCAGTCCTTTTTATAAGCGAACCAGCTGAAAGCATTGTTATTTGAAAAATATTCATAGAAAGGAAGAAGCATCTACTATTAATGGGAATAAATATTCAGGAGATTATTCACTCTGTACCAGTTTTTAAAAGCCTTTTTATTATTCTCCAAATATATTGGGGGTAGGAAGGAGGGAAGGAAGGACATGGTGTTCCACAGATAACATGAATGTAGTTTGTCTTCTAAGTATGATGCTCAGGTTATCATGACAAATAACACTATGTGATCACTCATATGATGAAGGCAAAAAATAGCTGCCATGGCTATGCATTTGCACATTTAGTACAAGTTAGAATCTATTTTTGATGAGACAGACTGTGTGTGTCAGTCTAACATCGTCTGATAAATAGCAGATTTGGCACAGGGAGCATTAACCCTGGAGTAGGCTTAATGTGTGCCCATTTGATTTTATATGGAGCCTCCATTTTTCATTCCAGCTCCAGACAGAGACTTCCCAAAAGAAACCAACTAAAATAGCACCACAGAGAAGTATTATCTCCCACCCAGGTGCTGATTCTCCTTCATCACAATAATCAAGCTAATCTCAGAGAGTTCATCTAGTGAAGGTTGGAAATGAGATGAGTATCCAGGATTTGATTCACTTCTTTATTAAATGGGAATCAAACCCATCAACCTCAGAAGCTGCACCTTCACAGCAGGATCATGGGAGAGATACTTTCATAATTTTTATCCTTAGAAAGCCATAAATAAAGCTGGAAAGTAAGCCAGCAAGTATTACTTTCTAATCTAGTGATCAAGACAGCCACTTCAGTGGAGGGTGTCTATGAAATAGGGAGGGCCGTACCCAAAGGTTCACATATTCTATGTGAAATTGGTCATAAGGCAAAATGCATTAAGCAGGTCTTCTCCTTCATCAGCTTCGTCTCCTTAGGCTATTATTAGGTATTATAGGCCTCTTACTCTGCTTCTATAAATTTTCAGTGATTGTACGGACATTGGAAACAAAGAGGATTGGAAACAAAGAGGAGCACTGGCTAATTCTTCTTTTTACTGCCCAGGAATATGCTATAGATGTGGGAGGGAAGGAGGGAGCCCCAAACCCAAACACCTAACTACCACTTCTACTTTCAGAAGTGGCTTTAAATAAAAGTGGCCTTGGTCCATTGTGCCTTTGTTCAGCTGAAAGTCTCTCCAAAGTGCTGAGGCAGGCATGTAAGTTTTTGAAGAGGCAGGATTTCTGAGGTTGGATTACCAAAACTCTTCTCATGGGCTGTTTTTTGTGGATCTCAGTCTGAAACACGTAACTGCCCATTAACTAACTCTGTAGTCATCGCTGAACAAAAGGCAGGACAGACTGTTCCCGTGGCACATCAACAACAAAATAAACTAATGTATTCCTTCTGGAATTGAATGGAAAAAATATAATTCCTGAGCTCTAGAAACTGCATGCATATCCACCTGCTCAGGTCTGCTAATTAATAGGTATGCACCATATTTCTATAGTAGGTCAATGATTCAAGAGACAGAAAGCTGCGAGAAGGAACTTTTGCTTCTACTTAAGAAAAGAAAGGTGAGTAACATTCCCGCTGGGCTGGGATGCAGAAAGGGAGGAGTCTGTAGCAGGAACCTGGAATAGTGTAATGACAGTGCCAGGCTGAATCCTTCTCAGTAGGTTGCATGGCGTGACAAGGTTATAACTGAGGTGCAGAGCAGGATCTTTGAATGAAACATCTCTCTCTATAATTGTCTACTTTTGTATCAACTCCTGCAATCATTTGTTTCTTTGTTTTTTCTTCATATCTCTATTAATGTCTTTTTTTTTTAGCTACCTCTTCTTCTCTTCTCTAGGGATAACCTCTTCTCTACTCCTATCTTTTACTTTTTCTGACCCAGAGACTTCCCAGGCAGACCATATTCCTGGCTGCAGGATATCTGCACAGGATGGAGCAGCTGAGACATATAAGAAGTAGTTATTGTAGTGAGTCTAGTCACCATGGCAACCACCACACCACATCTCCCTACTCTTGGGTGAGCTTGTAGATGTTTTTCCCCTTAAGCTCCCTCTGTAGAGACCCCCAGAACAAATCCTGTTTTTTTTAGCAACGAGCGTTACTGCCTAACGCTTGTGCCCAGACAGATGTCTGCTATTGCCTTGAGTTGTTGACTGCAAGCAGTGCACTGCAAAAGAAATCGACTGTGGCAGTAATGGCTCAAACCCAAGAGGTTAATGAAGCTGAGGTAGAAACTTGCCAAATACACTGTAATCATGCATACCACCCTGAAATGCAAAGGTAGCTAGGAACTCGACGGATTCCCCAATCTCTGAAACAAAACATTTTTTGTGTTGAGCATTTCCATTCTGTATCAGCTGTTTTAATAAGCGTGGTTGGATATTTGCTCCTCTCAGCTCTCACACCACCATCAACTTGAAGATTTGGAGACCGGTGGTGGAAGAAAGAGGAAACACTGTAGCTCTTTAAGAGCCCTGAGTAGGGCACATTTCAACGCCTTTGGTGAGGTGAGTGGGGAGTGCAGTTAGCTGGAAGGGTCATACAGCAGCCTGAAAATGATTAGAAAAAACTGGTTTGGTCAGAAGTTGTGGAATAGAAATTTCTAAAATTTTTATTTTAGAAAGACAGTCTGTGTAAAACTGACTTCTAGCTTCACGGATCATGTTTAGAAGACAGAGCAGTGATAGAAGACAAGAAGGCTTAGTCCACATAGGTCCAAAATATCATCAGCCATTTATAATCTCGAGCAAAATGTTCATTACACTTTCATAGCCCACTATGTTCGTAGTGCAGCACAAAACGCTGTCAGTCCTGTCTCTCCCTCTCTTTCTCCCTCTCAGTTACAGGCCAGGCATCTGCGCAGGTTTGCAGCTTCTGTCCTTTGTGGGCTGCTTCAGAGCTTGTGCAGAAAAGGGATGATAGCTCTCCTTGGCTCTTTCATCTTCTCTGGGGTGACACCTATTAATGTTATCCACCTTGTGGCAGTGGTCTTGTGGAGCAGTAACAGGATTTCAAATACTACTAATTCTTCAAGGGAGCATTTTTTGTTGCACTGGAAACTGTCCTGGGAGTTTTATCTTTGCATCACCTGCTTTAACAGATACTTGTCCTTGCTGGCATTCCCACGTCAGTCATTGCAGCAGAACCAGTCCATTCTTTGTCGGTAGTTTCTCCATAGTTTCTGCTTGGCTGTTAACATAGCTTTTATAACTTGAGGATATTGGATCAAAAATAGGACGTATCTGTAAGTGCATCAACATTTAAATGGGAAAATGAGCAGGGAAATGAGGGGAAAATGCCATCAGCAGGGTCTCAGAACATTAGATGTCACTGAAGCAGGCAGATCACTCCATATGTGAGTCTATCATAAGATGCACAGGGATAGGACAAAGGTCTATCAACATGGATGTTTAGGGGAAGAGTATTAGGTGCAGGACAGTTACAAAATTAGCATTCTCAGTTCCGGAAATCAGTAGTTTAAAGACTTCCTGATTCAAATAGCAGCAGGAGAATTACACAAACCAGGAAAAAGTATGAAACATTTGCTTGCATTTTGGTAACTATTATGGTTTGATCCCATTTCTGAAAATTATGTTCATCCCAAAGTATGACTCCTTTTCAAACTGAGCATTCCAGCTCTCTAAAGCTCTCTAGTCCTTGACTTTTTTAGGAAAATAAAACATAAAAGATGTTTGAATTTGGAAAGTTTTTATTTGTCAAAAAATAAACATGAGAAAAATCTCTGTAACCAGCCCATACAGCAGCCTCGAATACTTGTGGGACTCCCAGCTCTCAAATGGAAATTATTTCCATTTGGCTGAGAGGTGGTAGCTACTTATTCCTAGTTCAAAGTAAGGGGAAATTTGGTCGTAGTAATACATGGTCCTAGCAACTCGCTTCACGTGAATGGAAACACACGTATCTCTAGGCTAATATAGCAAAATTATATTATGGTCATATATCTACTCAAGTAGTAGAGGAGGGGAAGAGTACACGGCCTTAGGTGAGCCACATGCAGTTACGTGAGACACCTGGACATACACCAGTAGATGGTAACTGAGTTCAGGATGGAGGGTGGCAGGAGCAGACTGCCAGAAGACTGTATGTGACTAGTAGCCCACCAGCTGCCCAAAGACCATGGGGAAAGAGGGTGGTGGGTGATGGTGTAGACAGGACTAATTGTTTGACAGACCCGGGGCTCCTCAGCCACTCACAGGCTATTGCATGCATGAAGTAAAATGGCTTGGTTAAAGCTACCAGAGCACGCGACCTCAGCTCATAAAATGAGCATTAATCTTTCTGCAGTCTAACTGGCTGCAGAGCAGCAGCTTCTTAAGATATGTTAACTCGATCACTTGAGATCTTCTGTCCATATCTGTAATTAATATATTTCTAACATGACCAGTGCTAGTATTTACCCAGTTCTTTAATTCTAAACGAAGAAAATCAAATGTCCCTTAGTAAACTGCATGGTTATCTGTCTCCAAATCAATCTCTTTCAAAAAAACTAAATAGAATTATTTTAGTAGAACTCCAAAGGGAAAAACACTGCGGAAGCAACTATAGTTTAAGAAGCAGCTTACATTTCATGAGACATTATGAAGTTTGTTCACTCTTTCTTGACATTTTAGAGAACAGTTGTTGCTTAGATTGACATTGGAGGTCACAAACTTGTTTTGAATATGAAATGGAAAAACAGATAGTGAATGGAACTTGTGGCTTGACTGAATGCCTCGTATCAGAAAAAGTTTAAAAATTCAAAACCTATTGCCTTTTATATTTTATTTTTAATCTGAGTAATCAATGCTTACACCTCAGCAGAAGACCAAAAGCTGATGTGAGCCATAATGGCCTGTTTTAACGTTGTCAGACTATAAGCAAATACGCTGCGTACATATTTTATCCCATGATTAACCAGTCTCACGAAGAGGATAAGCATAAAGATTTCATTTTAATCAGTCTGCTCATTGTCATATTTTCTCATCATTTTGGAAGGAAAAAATAGCAGTTTGTGTTAGACAAAAGTTTTTTTTTTTTTCCTTTCCATTGAAGAATTTCATGTTAATTATTCTTCTGCACCTGCCTAATGGGGCTGAAGTAATTCAATTGTCATATTGTTGTAGATTGTTGCTTTGTGTAATGTATCACCCCTGCTGTTTCACTTTAAAAAAAATTCTATACTCCTCCATTATTCAGCAAGGCCTAATGATTATTCCAGCATTTGTACATGCTGCACTGTTGTTTTGATTTTAATTGACTTCACTTTTTTAATTAAGTACATTGGTTTTAACAGTGTTGTTGACATGCATGGTTTTGTCTTTATCAGTATTTGCTTCCATTTGCATTCTGTATCTGTTGACATTTTATTTAGGTCCGTTCTATGGGAGTAGATAGATAAGCAATCTGCAAGGTTCATCATCTCATTTCACATATTCTATTTATCTAATAGCCTGAAAAATTTGAAGATATTCTGAAAATATTAACTTAAAATATACACTGTTTTTAACAGTGCTTTTACTTTTAAACATTATGTTTGTAACAGAAATTCTCTTAATTCCTAGGGTGGGCCTAATTTATCTTTTATGCAAGTTGGACGCATTATTTTTTAATTTTGAGGCTACCTTGAAACTTCACAAATATACTTTAGAAGTTCATTTGAGTTGGCTTTACTTTACAGCTTAAGAAAAAAAGAAAAAAACTGTGTTGTTAGAAGACGTTAATGCAAATACCAGTTGGGTTTCTGAAATCAGATCAGTGTTGCTCGATTCTTACAATGAAGCAATTTTAACTTTCCAAGGGGTAATTTTTCTTCTATACCTCAAACAAATTTTTGTTTTGGACATTGTTCCTGCAGCCTTTCAAAACACCTCAGTTAACTGATTTGTCATAAACAGTATACCTTATAAGCACAGCATTAAACAGAGTCTTCCTGCAGAATTCATTCACCTCTTCTTCCCCTCTGGCCCCAAGTCTTGAAAGTGTGTTTCATCAGTTATCACAGCACAGGATGATAAAGAAAATGGACATGAGAGGAAATAATTTCTAATTAAGATTATTTAAACAAAAGTGGTAGACATTGCAGAGGCTGAGAAATCACTTAATGCAAAATTAAAAGTAAATCAGAATAAAATGACCCTGTTGCACTATTTATACAGGTTTTAAACCCAAGTCTGGCTTGGTCCAGCTGACAGATGTCTTATTTTAGTGAGGAACTTGTGCAAGGAATGCCATGTCTGTTATGTTGGTAAAAAAGGTATCAGGCATACCAGAGGCAGGCACAATCCCCATACCCTTGTTTCTGCAAAACCCATTGACCCCGCACTGGCTGTGAATGAAACACGACTTCTTTCTCCCTGGAGCTGTGTTCAGACCTCCTGTCTCATAGTATGTCTGCCTCAGTGCTGTTTGCTGAGCTTTCATTCTAAAAATGGCATGACTGAGAGACAATCCACAACGTACCCACAAAGCATCTTATTAGTGATGCAACAAGCCAATTCCTATGAGTCCAAACTGGGCCGTACACCGCTGACCATGAGAAGAACAAAGAGAAAGCAGAAGAGAAAGGAAGAACATCTGTGTAAAATAAAACACAAAGCACGCCACTAGGTAAAACATAACAGCCAGTGTTTCCATACAGCTTTGCTCCTCCTTGTTTATGTGCATTCAGCATCATATTTCATACACAAGAAGAGCTTATTGACTCCAAGCATTTACAAGCCATAATTCACTTTACAAACTGCAAGTTTAGCACTGTCTCTCCTTCATACTTGTGCATCTCACCTCCTTGGGATCCTTCTCTTATAATGTTTTAGTTTTGAGGTTTTACAGTTTAATTTCTAGCTTTCTGTGTCACAAAAAATAATGGTTTGTGGTTTTTTAGTTGTTTCCAAAAGCTCAGATTCTCATCTCCTCAGATTTGCAGGACCTGGTGTTTCATAAGAAAGGTTAAAATCCATGTGATCAGTAGCACAAATTGGGTCTCTTGAAGCTGTGTGATCACAAACATGGAGGCTTTCTGGACATAATTTCAGTTCTACCTGCAAAACAATGTATTTCTTAAAGTGGTTCACCTGTGGGGTGATCAATAACTGAAATGAGCCAGTGTCATTTTACACATACTTTAAAACTGGGCCAATACACAATTTAAAACTGCAAGATACTGAAACATTTCTTACGCAGCAGAAATGACACATAGATAGCAAGAGAAAAAAAATAAACCTTAACTGTGAATGATTGTTAATGGACCAACAAAAATCAGCTTTTCTCAGTAAAGGCATTAATATCTACCTCAGGAATTTAGGGAGAAACTGGTATGTATTTAAAGAAGCCACAGCAAGGAGAATGGAAATGGAGCTAAACTGGTCTAGAGACTGAGGGGAAAATCTCAGGGAATGGCAAAATGGAAAATCTCAGAGGATCTGTAAGAGAGTTAGAGGACTCGAGCAAAGCAAAGAGAGCCCCAGTTCTGCTGAAGGAAGAAAATGGAGAGGAAGAGTTGGCTTCCACTGAATGTGCAGAGGAGTTCAAGTTGTCTTTGGTCCTCCATGCCAAGGTAAGTTCAAAAACCTTCCAGGGGAACATAAAAGCAGCTAAAGTGTGTTTCTCTCTCCACTCCTCCCTCAAAGAGTTAAAAATCTGGGGCATCTATACAATCATTTTACACTGCTATTGCAGGACCCAGATTTGCAACCACTGCTGTGTGTTTTGCTCTAGGAATGTTTGGAGATGGGGTGGTAAACAAAAACTATACTCTCGTTGTGTAAATGTTAAGGAAATGTGATTTGATTTAACACTCCTCCTGGATCATGTAGCAAGGCATTGGTGATAGGTTGCATTCATTTCTTTTACCTCATGTCTTTGCCGTTTCCTTGGCGTTAGGAATATGAAAGTGAATATCAGGTATTGGCCTGCAAATCCAGACACCAGCGTGACAGGCTTAAATATTAAAAAAAATATTTAAGCAGGTAACATTTGTAACAACAGCAAGAACAGGACTTCAGGCTTTCTCCTTGAAAGGTTGCTCCTGCAACAATGAATCACATCAGGCAAATAAAAATAGAGAACGCACTGTCAATTATCCAGGTTGTTGCACTGATCATCTTGTATTTCTGAAACGTTTCTCCTCATCCCCAATTCAGCAACTTGACAGGGCTACTGCATTTTCGTTCTGATGTCAGGGATTCATGTGCAGATGCAGTGGAGGTTTGGGGACTAGTCGAGGAGGGGCTCTGTAGCAGCACCCAAGGCGTGTTTTCCCCAGCAGTGCCAGGG
Organism: Pygoscelis adeliae; assembly: GCF_000699105.1. Classification (NCBI taxonomy): domain Eukaryota; kingdom Metazoa; phylum Chordata; class Aves; order Sphenisciformes; family Spheniscidae; genus Pygoscelis; species Pygoscelis adeliae. Next base: position 199,722 of record NW_008825554.1, read on the forward strand.
CAGGGGGGGGTCAGCAAAGGTGACACCCCGGCTGGGGTGCAGGCTCTGCTCTCAGACTCCTGCCAGCAGATACGTGATTCAGGCCGACCTGCAGCAATCCCCACAGGGAGCAGCACAAGCTGCTGATGTGCAGCAGGAGGAGGTGGGGATTTCAAGCTCCCGGCTCTCCCCAGCAGGAGCGGTGTCTCTCAAACATCTACGCCTCCATTCAATGAGCTATGGTCTCTAAAACTGTGCCCACTTTGATGCTCTGCACCCAGGGCTGGGCGGGCAGGCCGGGGCAGCCAAGCAATTTTGAGCCAAACTGGGGGAGCCAGCTGCCACCTGAATCTGCGGAGCAGGGGAAGCTGTGAGTGCATCTTTACCTTGCTTTTGCTCAGATGCAGTTGGGCTTTTCTCCTCCTCCACCCCTAAGCACAGCTCCAGCCCCCTGCTGTCAGGTGGCCTTGTCTACCTTCGCAGCAAGACTGCCCTCACCCCTCCCCTACAAGTCACCCCTGGTCCTGCTAGTCCTCCCAACCCTTGAACAAATTTCCATTTTTTCCAAAATCTGTTTTAAGGAGCATCTTCCCTTCTTTAACCTCCCTGTGCCACCCCTTGGATTGCTGGAGCACTGCAGCTCTCCCCCCGCTGTTCATCCACACCCCTATCCTTCCCTTCACCATCACCATCCTCTCTGGGGCTTGCTGGCACTTCTGACGCTGCCAGTGAGCTCGGGAACAGACGTGCAGCACCAGGAAACAAAAAAGAGGCCCACAGCTCCAAAGCCTCCAAAGCTTGTCCAAAGAGGACAAGCCCTTCTGTGTGCAATAGTAAAATGTCCATGTGACTTCTGGCTGAAATATCAATGCAGTGGGCAAGAAGTCTGGATCATGGGTATCTATCCAGATGGACTTGTCAGGAAAACAGAGCAGCAACTCAGCAGAGCAGGGTCATAGAAAAATCTTAGTAGCTGATTAAAGGAAAAAAAACCCTACCCCGTGAAGATTCATTCTACTGGACTTGCAGATGGAATTCAGCAAATGCAAATTTTTAAAATTATTTTAATACTGCTTGAAGTTTAAATTACAGCACAAACTTTACTATGGAATTGCTCTTGTTATCTAGATAATTATATACTGTCTGCGTCTCTTGTATTTTTGTATGTTGATAATTTACTACTGTTTTGTTGCAACCTGATCATTTTCATGGAGTTTTATTATTTATAATTTATAATGTTTTGATTTCATAGAAAAAATATTATACTATTATGTGCTGGACTGAATCATATTTTTAAGCTTCAGCAATTTTCAGTGCTTACAATTAATTAAATACAATGTATTCAAATAGACAAATTCCAAGTGGTACTGAATGATCTTTTAATGTTAACTGTGTGTTTTATGGACTTATTTTCCTTGTATGCACTTTAAATATTTTATTGTTTTCTTTTATTATTGCTTTTATGTGATTTCAAAACAATAGATTTCTTGGCCTATTGTCTTATAAATTAGATCAGCATACTATTGCTATAAATATTGCAAGTAAATACTGTACCTCTGTTCATATAAATAGATCAGCATTTCATTTATAGTTTACAATTCTATTACCATCCATTAGACTTTTAGACATGGAAAATTTTATCTCAGATCCATTTTTTCATCCATTCAACTAAGGAAATTGTATAAATATTATGACATGTTCTTCTACACTATGTTTAAACAAATAGTTTATTATTTTTTCAAAGGACTCATTCTTAGTCGTGTTTGCTGTTCCATTTTCATGTGTTTCTGTAAGCACTAATGTATTTTATTAACTTTTAAAATCTCCCAAATCCTTCATAACTCCTACGGCTTGCTCTGAAATGCAACCAACACTGTTTTTAAAGAACAGTAGACACAATATATTTACTTTATTGAAAGTCTATTTATAATTTTCTTCAAGGCTGAATCACATTTTTGGAAGTTTAATTTTCAAGAAGGCCACACAGCACGATTTTAGGGACACATTCCCGGTCCTTGCTGCCAAAGCCAAATTTTCTAGAAGCTTCACACTCTTATCTAGGCACCTAACCAGTGGGCACATTTTCCAAAGCACATTGGTGTATTTCTACATCAGTTACCTCCCCCATTTATAAAATACTTAGCCAGAATACACTTAATACCGTGATAGCATGCATGGCTATCTTGTGCGATGAGCTCATTTGGAGAACAGAGCTCCTTAGCAAATTCTGTAGAGCTGTGTAATGTGTGCAGCTAGGCTTGCCTCCTGTGTTGGTTAGGTCCTCTAGGTCACAGTTGCATGTTTGTTTTCTCCATCCAGTGGGTAATTTGGTTTTTAATAATGTTTTTGACCCCATTTGCAGATTGCGTGCCATAACTAGGAAGGGATGGGCCCCGCAGTAAGTAATTAAGTCTGCAGGAGCAGGGCTGCTTATTTTTCATTGCAGCAGATAATCAGAATGCTGTTGCTCAAGTGTAAAATGCAGAAATTAATGATCCTATATAATACAGATTAAAGCTTTCATTTTAAAAACTATCAGTGCAGAAGAACAAAAGTAGGGAGCCCTGCACCCACTTTGGAATTTCAATGTATGATATCTCTAACATATTTGGAGAAGCTGCCTGAATACAAACCAGAACAAAATTCAATCATGTAATAGTTTAAACAAATGATCAGATCAGAACGCTAACTATGCAGCCACCCTCATTGCTACTTAGAAAAAGGCGTTGTTGAGTGCAAACATTCTACAGTAGGTTTTGTAACTTTCAAGTTTTTATGGGTTTAATAAAGCAGAAAGATCATTTTCCATAAGTAGAACAAAATTGTGCGTTACAAAGAACAAAGAACAAAGATAACGTTTTTAACTCTTTAAAAAGCTTGGCTTCAGAGAAAAAGAATATTTTTCTAGAAGAGTAACATATTACTCTGAATCCCACAAAACTTCTTTATATATGTGCACAAGCATCTAGAAACTAAATGTGTCGCTACCGCATTGTAGTAAATAGTCTCACAGCGTGAAAGCAGATTGGGATCCCATTTTGCCAGGTGCTGTACAAGAAGAAAGCATGGTGATATAATATAAATAGTAATCGTATGGACAAAGAGATCACGCCATATTTCTATTTGTTCTGGATTGAGTGCAGATGACACAAAGGCTGTTAAAGAGGGAGATTGGATAAAAGCATATGACATACATAAACTACAGGTGATAAGGAATCCAGAAATAGGAAAATACTCATCTCTGCAGATATTTTTTTAAGTGATGAAAAAATGGAGAATTTTAAATGTTTTCTCTACCCCAGACAGAGAATATTCTCAAAACGATAAATCGTTCAGTCAGTATCATGAAATGCTTGTAATATCCCCACAGTTTAGGGAGGTGACTGAAGAAAGAAAGGATATTTCTTCATTTCCTGTATTATTTAAATACCAGTAGTCATAGACTTTTTCCTCGGGATCATATTTTTAGACTCTCTTTCAATTCTCTGACTAGGTTTACTGGAACTCTTTTCTTCTATAGTCATCATCTTCTTATTTCACAAAAAAAGTGTGAGAGTTTCCCCTTTACCAAATGTCTGGCTAGTCCTTAGTCTTATTGCCCTGACCCAAAATGGATCGGACATGATCCTGCTCTGAGCCAGCACAAGCTTTTGCCTGTGCAGAACTCATTGCAAGAATGGGCTCAACGGGATCCTCCCCACTGCACTGAGTGACCTTTAGGTAAGAAATTTCATCCTTGTCTCAGTCTCATTTTTGTCTGGAACTACTTAGAAAGGAACAAGAGAATGAGAGAACCTTAAATATAAAAATGGTTTGTAAATGACAGCCTATCCTTTTGCCATGTAACAATTTCTCCGTCATAATACCAGTACACATCTTTTTCTTTCCCACCAGAATAACTGCATTTACCTTGCCATTAATAATTCACTACATAATCACTGTGGATTTGAAGAAGAGAGGATGAACCCTACCAAGAAAAGAATCTGACACCTACAGTCATGTACTTTCTTCTCACCAGTAGACCTCATAAATGGCATTTCGTGCTACTTTGCTGTATACACAAAGAAGGAGAAAAACTTGAAGAATCAAAGAAGTAATTTGCACCTATTTCTGATGTGATTTAATGTGTACTTTGACCAGTTGTTTCTACTAGAGCTTGAGCAATCTCCCTATCTCTGAGAACCTACAAATCTCTAACAACAAACTCTGCTACAGATGATCAGATGAGTAACACTCAGATAGAGACTAAATCTGGAAGCAAGGTAGATACATATAGTTTTGTACCTCTTTTTAACTTTAACCTTCATCTTCCTGATCTACTGATGATCATTTTGTTTTGCAGAGTTAACTGGTGACAAAACTGACAGAAAGTGATTTCTCACACAGGCTCTGTCCCCTGAACCCCACGCAGTGCTCATTCTGTCACAGTGATGTCTGAAATTCGGTTTTGCTTGTAATTTACCATTTCAGTACAATGCCTAACTTCAGTAGGAAACCATCGTAACACATCTAGAATGGTGTTTCTTGCACACAATGACCTTATCTCTATACACACTGCCTGACTCAGGATACGAACAGACATTTCTTCCACAATTCCTGTATCCATTTTACTAGCCCTGAAAGGTCGAGGCATTGGTCTTGGCTTATACATCAAAATGCTGAGAGTTTCATTATACTTATGTGGTCTATCATGAGCTCATGATTTTGCCATGATGAACTTGGTAGCAAAAGAGCACCAATACCATACTCTTCAATTTTCCCTTTAGCAGCAACACTACAGCAGGCTTTGCTTTGTGCGGCGTGATCAATTCAAGATTTGCGTGCAGGGTTCTGTAGGTCAAATACAATTGCTGAAATTCCAGAATGTTGAGATGTCAGAAAAACTGCAAACCACATTTTGAATGCTGTTAATGTACTCACCCTGAACATCAGGCAATCAAAACAGTATGGCTATTGGAAATAGATTTTGAAATTACTATTTCTTTAAGGGAAACTTGGTAAAAAGGCAAAGAGGAGTTTTAAAACAAACTACAAATGCAACATTTGATACAGAGTGCATTGAGCCAAATTCAGCTCTGGTTCAAATCCACCATGTTACAGAAAAGGTTGTTTGCATGATATTTTCAATCAAATTCAGAAGGAAAAAAAAACAACATAAAGAATAACACAAACAGTCCTGCAATATCTGCAGCTCTCTGACCCAGACTGTCACATACACAGTTCAACCCTGAGCAAAAACTGTCATCACCTGCCTCAGACAGTATCCGGCTTTACTTATTCTGAAAGCAGACCCAAATTATCTTGAAAACCTGGAATATCTGGATGACCCCTTCCTGAGTAAGCCATGGCATCCTCACATCCACAGGGAAGGCACCATCCAGAATGTGGCAGAACTTAAATAACTGAACTTCCCCAGCACATGCTCTATACATTGATGTGGGAAAGGAACTGCTTCTTGGAGGAGATTCAAGATGAAGGAGGTCAGCAGTTTGAAGGAGAAAGTAGAGATCTGGGAAGAGGAAGGTGAGGGAAGAATATGGGGAGAAACTGAGACTCCTGTACCCCAAGGCAATGGGCAAGGGAGATAGAGTGTGGGTTTGAGGAGAAGAGGAGAGAAAAGGAGAGATCTCCACCCATATTTCTCTGAATCATCACGATGAGCACCTTTAATCTCACTGACCCTTTTCTTTCACCAGTACCTGCCCACCCTACTCAGATGGACCTTCCCAGCTCTCTACCTCACTCCAGATGTCCATATCTGTCACTGTCCCTTGCACTGAGAATCTGCTTTGGCACCACATGGAAGTTAACTTTGCCTGTACTACTGAGAAGCCTAGGAGAAGCTCCATTGCTAGGGAAAACTCCTTAAATACCAAAGGCAGCTATAGTTTTGAAACACTGAGGAGAGGGCTTTTCAGAGCATTGGTTGCCAGCTTTCATAGAAATGGCTCAGATCTTCCATTCTGGACACTCACAAAACTGCAGTGTTATGTCCCACTTGCAGCTGTTCCCAGAGCAATTTATGTCTTAAGAGCCTCAGAAGAGTCTAGACACTGCCCTGGCTTGGAGTCTCTCAGTGCAATTCTATGTGAGGAGGCGATTCAGTAAAACCTTCTTGGGAAATGAAATTCCTGTTTCACAATCTCTCCTGGATTGAGTACTGACCCCGTGGACCTTCTTATGGCTTAACCCTGCCCTTTCTCCAGGCCGGGGGCAGGAAGGCCCTCTAGGACTCCGTTCTGACTCTGTGCAGGCACCTGATGGTGTGCCTGGGCATGAAAACACAGTTTTGCACAGTGTTTTTAATACCTTCCCCAGACCAAACTCCCCTCAGCTTTGCTCATCCTTCCCTGGTGGCATACTGAAGGTGGTTTTGTTTTCAGGAAGGCAGGTTGCTCTCTGCTTCGTTTCCCCTCAAGGTGAACAGCACAGGTACCGCTCTTTGAAAACATCTGAAACTTAATCTGTCACAGGATTCCCACCATCAGCCCCCTCGGGTGGCTCATGTCTGTAGCTGAGAGATTGCCTGCTTGCTTATCGTTCCCGTACAACCCTGCCTTGGAAAACCGGCTTGCTCTGGGTGGAAACCATTTGTTTGTCCACAAACGGTCTACTTGAGATGATTAACAACCCTCTGCTGTTACTCCTGGGTTAGGGTTAATTCAAGATGATGCATGGAAACCTCGAACAAACAGAGCTTGCAGGCTGAGACCTAAATCACACAGAGCCCAGGCAGAAATCTTAAGCTGCAGACAGGACCTCCAAACCTCTGGCAGCCAACACTGCAGTGGGAACAGGGAAGGGGTGAGGAGCCTGAGAGCCTGCTCAGCCGCCTGCTAAAGACCCCACAGGCCAGAAGTTGCAGAGCCAGGGACGTGGGCACCAGGGGTTCCTGGCTGTGGGGCAGCCTAGGAGGAAAACCTTGGAGTTTTGTTATTAGATACCATATTAGATGCCATTAGATTCCATACATTTGTTTTCCTGTTCAAGTAATATTAATTTTTCTTAGGGTCACCCAGAGTCTCAGTGTAAGGGAGTAGGAGAGCCACGTTTGTGCCTCTACGCTGGCTGCCAATGCTCCACCAAGAATCTAGTCCTTTCTTTCATTCAGTGTCATTGAGCCCAGCAGCAGCTGGACTCCCACTAAGCACAATGTGCTCACTGCTCTACCTGCAGACAACTCCACACATGCTCGATCCTTTCTTTTAAAAGATGGATTTATCTGCCTCTGTGTGTGTGTGAGACAGTGGAAGAAAACACCAGAACACCTTTTTTCTTCTTGTTTTCCTTTCTTGTTTTTTAGTACTTGCAAAGAAAATCCAAAATAATTTACTTGTGCCTATTTTTTAGAGTTTCTTCATTGACAATAACAAAGTTCTCATTAGACCCACGAATGGGAGGTTATATGGTTTTTGCCAGAGGCTGGCAAATCAGCCTCTTTCAATTTTAGTTGGAAACGCGAGCTAAATAGGGTTTCTTTGTTGTTGTTTTTTTCTTAATAATCAGACTCATTTTTTAAAAGCTCATCATATTTTTGTACAAGGGGGGAAAAAGTAAACTCAGCTTTTCAGCTAAAAGATATGGATATCATTTGCAAAAATGAAGAGAAGCCAGTTCATACAGCTCACCACCTTGCACAGTCATTCATAAAGTGACCACTTTAAGACATCCTCAGTGTTTTACTTCGGTAAAATTTCATGTCAGCAGTCACACCATATGTGAAGGGGATTTACAAGAGAGAAAACATTCCCTGTGCACTAAAATTCAACACCTTTCACAAACATTTCAGGTTGTTTGAAATTGTTCCATTATCTTGTACAGTCACAGCGTTTAGAAACAAGACAGACTGGAGTAAAATGCAAAGGAAGTTAAAATGTCAGAGGTCCCGAAAATAAAAGCAGTGTAAAACAAAGAATATCAAGCAAAAAATCTCAGTAAGCTTTCTGCACAGCAGTTACAAACGAGGTTTCATCAGGCAGTTTATGTAGCTAAAGCTGCTCTTATCACTTGGGGGTCTTTTTGGTTTTATTTTTCAGTAAGCTGGAGACCAATCCTAATTCTAACAAAACTTTAATGTGTATGTGTGACAGAGGAAGGTCCTGTGCATATTAAATTTCTTTTAGGCAGTTTCATCAGCCTATTAGAGCAAAGACAGAATTTCTAAATTGTCAAAAAGATGCCAGTTTCGGGAGTCCTTAGGATAAGCCAATCTTTTCAATTAGGACAAAACCCACCACTACATAATAGTCTTTACAGGCTCATAAACCACCATACCACCCAAGATGTTAACAAGCTGGCATGTTTTGAGCATCAAAGATAGAGAGGAAACTGTGTTTACATGTTTGGCACAAAAACTAATGAGGAAAGTCAATTGGCCCTTTGTCTTGAGGGTCTGAAGAGCTGCACTCTAATGTTTGGTTTCTTGGTTGGCACTTGTTCAAGTAATCACTCGTGGCCTGACAAAGCAGCACTTGTGTTTTATTAGTGGCCATGCTGAACTCTCCTGCCTGGGCTGTGTTGTCTCTCAATAGAGCGCTGCACCAGAGGGCACACTTATTTGAAAACACTAAATCAGAGCATGATGATCTTTGCCCGACAAATACAACCAAGAGAGCAGAAAAAAATGTTGACAACAGCTCTCCTTTTGTTAGAGAAAGTGAGGAAACAACAACTGGTGTGTGTGTGCGTGCGCGTGTAAGAACAGTCCTGAAACACCAGTGACAAAAACAGCAAAACTTTTTTCCCATGATGAGATGCTCAGAGGCAACTGCATTTGCTCCATCCTTGAGAACACCGCATCGGCAAGGCTAAAATTCATGTTGCTCATGGGTGGGAGAGCAGACATAGCATTTTTAATGTGTAGGGTCAGTCTGGCACAGGCGACAAAGGTACAGGCTCATGAAGAAGTAGTATAGTCCAAAGAATTTGAAAGTCATTGTTTCATCTACTTAAGCCAGGTAAAAGGCAAACCCTGGAGGGCCGGGCTTCTTTATCTGATAAAACTCAAACCTTCAACTTTCAAATACTTTAAAAAGCACAAACTTGTCAGCAAAATTGGGCTGAGATTCGTGATTTGGGAAATTGGACTTTCTTGTGAAACCGTTGGTACTCCTTGCCAGAAAGATGATGAGAACAAACTTGCAAACTCTGATTCACGGCAACAGTCCCACTGACTGTAATAGATAATTGCACGGAGACAAATTAACTGTTCTGTTCAAATTACTTGTGATGTCTATATGTAGGAACCCTCACCAGTCTGGAGGTGGGAAAAAAAAATGTCCAGAGGGATACAAAAATGAAAAATAATGACTAAATTGAAGATCCTTCATCTTGGGCTATTTTTTTTTGACCACCTTTTCCTGTCACTTAGAATCTCCTACATAGGATATATAGAATATATACAAGTTTTGCTACAAAGTTTCACATGCCACCTCCATTTAATTTCACTAATTTGACTGGACCATCCACTTTTAATGCAACTACCTATAGATATGTTAGATATATGCTTAAGAATCTCCAGTTTTGTAGCTCTAATCTCAGGCATTTTCTAAAGTTGTGAGGGGGAAGAAAAATAGCAGGTGGTTTCTGTTTAAAAAATATTTTTAAAGAACAAGGAGAAAATCTTATTAATTGTTGTTTCAGTGATAATTGAGTCTGAAATGAAATAAATATAATATTAAAGCCTTATGTATGAAGAACTGTTTTTGTTTTCACATTTCAGTATATGGAATGTCATTTTGAAAATTTTCCTGTATTAAATCCATGACTATTCACAGTCATATTACAATTTAAATTATATAAGTGGGAAAAAAGGAAATACAATAATGAAAGAAGTTGTGTCAGGTAAAAAAAAAAAAAACAACCAAAAACCCCGAAAATGTGGTCCTTGAGTTTTTGTAATGGTATAAAGACTCAGCGATCATCTGATGAGCTAAAACTCCCCAGGTAGGCAAGACGATGAAAATACTGCTCACTACGCCCTTTCAGAAAAACTTGTGACATCTCAAACAAGCTGAATATTACACTCATTGTATCTGAGCAGTCTCTTGTCCTGCCACCAAAATCATTAACCGATCTGTGAAATCCTGTAACAATCCTGGAATCATACCTGAAGGACAACAAATTGTGTTTGCAGTAACTATGTGTCTGAAGAGTCAGTTTTTTGTTATTTTTGTATGAGATTCTGGGCACAGTTTTTGGCTTTCAAAGACACTTTAGTTAATAAATGTCATCTCCAGCTCAAAACAATAGTCAAATTGCAGCAGGCTATATGTGGCATATAATACTGCATTGCTTTTCTGATAAAACTCCAGCGGAGTGGGTATAGTAAAGTATTTCTGCATTCAGTTAGGTCTTGGCAGCTGCTTCTTATCTGTCCAGAAACTAAACTCTGCTTCAGGAGAATACCTTGTGGGATTATTTCAGGGCACTGCAAAGGATGTGCTACTTTGACACAAAATATATATTCTTACTGTAGTCTTCAGGCTCCTTGGCACGCTCCTCCAACGCACTCCCTCGGGAGGTAACTCACAGTGAGTGCTCGTGTGCACTTTTTAACCTGTCCTCTGTTGAACGCTTAGGGGTTCAGGATTAAAATCCAGCTTTAGCAGGAACTAGCATCTGCCCAATGAAGATACAAATAAAGAGCTCCATAATTTTTTGTGAACTGAGTCCAATAGAGCCCCGTGTGTATATCCCCTTAAAAAGTTAAAATGATAGAATTTTGGTATTTGACTCTGTTTTGGAGAACAAAGTAGACATTATTTCTCTATTCTATAGCAAAGTTTCTTTCTGTCACACAGTGTCAAGAATCAAGCAATCCCCTTAAGAGTAGTGTGGGAACTGAATGAGTAAATGCAATACATAGCTGACACTGAACCTTTTGAAAAACAGTCTCTATTAATTCAGACCTGTCAATACTTAAGTTTACCTAGGAGACCAGCAGTTTCTATATTCTGTTTTTGTTTTCTCCTTTAAAATTTGCCATTTATTTCAGCAATTACAACACATTTTTTCAAACATTTCACATGCCTTTCCTTGTCTTAAGGGAAACAGCATAGTACTCCCCATTGGCTTAGGGTTATTATTAACTCCTGTGTTGCAGTGGTGTGAATTACACTTTAAAACATAAATAAGGCATGTAGCAGATAAAACAGCATAAAGGAATTGTCACTATTTCCTCCAAATTTAGATCTAACTGGTAATCGATTTCTTAAATTTCTGCACTTTTTGTCCCCCCTATTTCTGTGCGTTAGATAATTTAAAAATTATTCCAGTGATTTTTGATAACTGTGTATTAGAGATATTGTTTGTTGGTTTACAAAAGACTAATTGCATAATGCTTCATATGGACAGCTTAGATGCATTTCTTTTATAAACAGGAATTATATACATTGATTATTGTTTCATTCTAACAATAGTAGTCAGAATTAAGTCGTGCATGTAGTAGCTCTACTGAGAAAGCTGCAGACTAAAGCAATCACAAAAGATAAGAGAAATTAAATACTTTAACCCCAGCTTTAACTATCCTCTATAAAATACACTTATCTCTTATTTCCCTACTGTTTAATTTTTTTCAAACATTTCCAGGGAAAACACTGTGTTTCTATTTTTTCATTGAAAACCGAATCTCCTGTTTTCAACTGATGTGTTTATAACCTGCTAATCTGGCATGAGCACAGACACATGGAAATGATTTGCTTTGTGAATTAAAATTTTAAAAAATATATATTGTTGAGAGCTAGTTTTTGCGGTGCTTGTGTAGTATTAATACGAGACAAATTGAGTAAAGGCAACATCCTCAGCACCTACACCTATAAACATTCCTTGCTAGTACAAAACCCAAGTTTTTTACCTATAAAAGAAGGAAAACAGAATGATCCCCTTTCAACGTGAAGCTTGTAACTGAGTGTAGCACTTTGCAATACGAGTTATTTCCTGGAAGTGAAATTTATGACATGCTGGACTAAAATGAGCGAAGAAGTGGTATCACACTATCACACTGTGACAGATACCTATAAAGGATGTGATTCTACAGCACTGCCAGCAGAATTATGAAGAACAGGAAATGTTTTCAGGAATGGTCATTTTTACCCTAAGCCTTCATGGAGTTTAGAGACACAGGAATTTCAGTGCTAAAAAAGTAAATGTGAAAAATATCTATTTTAGCTGTGCTGTTTACACCAATGGAAAGATAGGTTCACCATGACAGTAGAATTATAACGATACAACTCTTTCCTTAGACTTTCTTTGTTAGAAATATCTCTGTGCAGAAGAACAGATGAAGTTAACACCGGTATATTTCCTAATAGTGAATCTTCTGCAACAGAGCTCTAGCCATTATTAGAAATATGAATGCCTCTATGGGTGGATTTGTTCTTGGACATAGTTGGTAACACAGTGCCTGAATCAAATGAAAATAGGAATAAAATATTGCTATATCATCTGAAAATCAATGGCACTTACATGTTACAACAGTACAAATCTCTGGACCTAGCAAAATGGAGATATTCATAAAAATACCTCCAGTATAAAACATTATCCAATTTAATCAACTTCCACAAATATACTGTTTAGTCCTTTATTTTGCAGGAATTTCCTATAAGACTTAGAAAATCTCTCTACACTTCTAAAACTACCTGTTTTCAAAAGACAAAACACCAGAACACTGATTTTCCTCTAACCTTACTCAGACAAAGCTCTCATTATCTTCCTTGAGAACTTGCCATTAAACTAAACATCTAAACCAAGGTGCTGAAATCTAGGATACTAAATCCAAATATAGGTACCTAACAAAAACAACACGATTTTTCAGACTGTCACTGCCCAGAAATCCTACTGATAAGATGGAAAACAGAAGTCAGGACCTTCAGATGTTCATGCTTTAAGATAATTTACAGTCCTAATTTCAAGCACTCCCATTTCAATGTTTTGAACAATTTCTGCATGAATCTTCCCTTACATCTTTTTATTAGTTAACCATTTTTCTTTGGTCCTTAGCTTTGAGCTTTGCAAGCTCAAAAACATACCCTTTACTTAGGCAAATTATATTTCCAATGGCAGCATGCTGAAGTGTCCCATTCTTAATGCCAGGGCAGCAACGCAAATTCATCCAAATAAATTACAGTTAACCATTCGCAACTGATGAAGACATGGGAGACAGATTTACTGAAGTACGTTTTTAAAACAGGTTTTTTTGTCCTCATGTCACACTCAGAGCTTTTAAATTGAACCAAACTCAGGATGTAGCTTATCTTCTTTGTTCTGCCTTTAATTTCCTAACAGAATATGTGCTGGTGGTAAATGAGAGGTATGCATGCATTCTGAAAAATATGCATTTGCCAGGAAGACCTGGAGCAGTGGCTTCAGTTTCCTCCTTCTTGCAAAAGGTAATGGACTATATCTACTCTGTCCCTGAAAAGACCTGGCAATGAGGTCTCAGAAATAGTAAACAGAGTGAGAACCCTCTGGCCAAGATGCTTTCACAGAGTTGCGAGGATGGGCACAGGCTGACAGAGGAACTTTGCTTCCACCAGCAGCTGCTTGGCTTTCCCACTCCTTCATCTTAATCACCCTGCCCACAGAGCTCCTCTCAATGCAAATCCCGGTGCTATAGAGGAGTGTGACATGGGCAGCTGAGGTCTTTCTTCCTCGCAAAAAGAAGGAAGTCTGTTTGTGGAGGGTCCCCTCCATGCTTGGATGAATGGATAAGCATCGTCCCTGCACACATACTGCCCTTAGTTACACCGACTGAACATCATCATTTTCTTGGTCTAGGAAAGTAGAGACCTGAACCCACAGCAATCGCGTGGTCTGTCTGAACTAAGGCTTATTATTGCATAACATATGACTCTCATGTTGAAGGATTTTAGTCTAAAATATAAGCAAATCAGACACAAGCACAATACTGTGGGTGTTACAGGGAGCCTTAATTCTTGCACTCCCAAAGGTCTCGTACACTTCGAGAATAGCCCCGATGGACAAAAGCTCTAAGCCAGGTTTCTGAATAGAAAATCCACTTCCTGCAAGTTCGATTAAGCTAGCTAATTTGCAGTCAAACACACTAATTTCCAGACAGGTTCTTCTGATGTTTTCCCTCTGTTTGCAATTTGCATCATTAAATAGCTTGGTGTTTCAAAGCAGCCGTGGTAGTAAGGTCACAAGGTTTTATGTTAAATAGCAACATCCTCAGCTTTTTAAAGAAGACACACAGAGCAGCTGATCTGATAGCGCATAATTTTCTTTCTTCCCCTTTTTCTCTTTGGGGTGAGAAAAAGGAAGGATTGGAGCTTCTTATGGATCACAGACATTTTACTCTGGAAGAAAGAGCAGATCTATAGGTCTTTGTGCTCTCGAAAGCAACACAGAATCACAGGTGTTCTTGATTATCAAGAAATCTTCTTCTTTTCTAATGGTTTCCCCTTCTCTCCCGGAGAACAGCAGGTCATCTTTCTGGCATGAATATCGCATTTTAAGCGGCACAAAATTCAATCTTAAAAGGAAAATTTTAAATAAAGGTATACGTTGAATTTGAAGATTGAAAAAAAAATGCTTGGCAACATTCAGTATGCCAGAAAGCAGGGCTGTGCTGACCCATCCAGGGTGAACAGTGATAGTAAACAGATGTTTCTCAATTAATTCTGCCTGCGCTCTGTTTTCATATCTGAGGAACAGTGGTAACAACACAGCAAATAAAGTGTGATATAAAGACACCTTCAGTCTTTCTCCCAGTAATTTTTTTTTTAGCCCTGCCTTTTTTTATGGTCACACGAAGTGAATTTGTGGGCTATAGCCACCCTGAAGCAGTTTTTTGTGCCTCGGGAGGCTGGCTGGTCACTGGGATTGGAAAAGCCTGAATCTCGTAGCTCTGAGCAGTTTTGACAGTTGCTGAAGACACGTACGAGTAAATACTTTAAACTGAACTTAACACTGCATCAAAGGCTCCTGAGCTGAGCTGCCCTGACAAAGCTATTCTCAGCCCACCAGGGCTCTGGGACATGCAGCCTCATGCTGGAAATACTGCTGCTGAATTGCTCTGTGGCTCCGCATCCGTCAGCTATTTTAAATCAGTTTACGTGCATTTTTATCTCACAAACATACACGCACATACGTTTGAGAGGGGTGCAGCAAGAAATGCTGAATATCATGAAAATCGTCGCTGAAAGCAACGGCTTTTGTATAATTACATGTGTTCATACATGTAAGTATGAATGTATGGCTGAGTGAATGTGGGATGTATATATTGATAGGTAAAACAAAGTTAGAGTAAATGCAGTGTTGCCTATACCTCACATTACAACTAATACTGTGAGTGATACGTCTAAAAGGCTCGTGTAGTCATGAGGTCAGTTTTAAAACGTTGATAGATAGAAAAATGACAAGGTACTCCTGGAGACAGGGAAAACATGCTTTGCCACATGCACAGAGGAAGATACAGATGTTCTGACCTATGTGGGAAAAGGTAAACAAAATATAAATCTCCATTTTGAAGGAAATATAATTGTAATTTTATCACTGAGGCCTCTTTGGAAAAAAATGTAGTTTACAATGCATTGCACTCTTGCTTTGCTTACAAGTCAGCAGCTACAATTAAGACAAGACAGTTGGAAAATTTAATTCGGTTTAATTCATTATACATTTTTCCCCTTCCAGAGAGCCATGTGATGTAGCAGAAGGTAAGAAACCATGTCTTGTCATTCAATATTTATTAAGCAAACTAAAATAGCCTGTTTTGTAGAAAACAAATTTCATTTTGCCTGTCATACTAGAACCTAGTGCCAGTCTGATCTGTTGTATAGTCTCACTGAACCCAGTGACTTTGAAGTATATTGTGTATACAAATGTCTTGCTGTAAGCAGTCCTGTACTATCAGCATGTGTGGAGACCAGCATGAACTTGCCATTCAGAGAAATACAGGGCTGTGAAGAAGGGGAGAGAAATCTGTTATCTTTTCTTCCTTATTTAGGTGCTGCAGGAGAATATGAAAGTAGTTCAATAAGGCAAATGATCCAAGAACAGTTCTTTTGAGTATGTTGTGATGTGTGCAAACATGACATATTTAATTAGTATTACATTCTATCTCTTATAAGAAATCCAAGATTTGAGATAGGATAATTATCTTTTAACAACATACAGCTGCTAAACTTCTCAGGAATATGGTACCCAACATTGGTTCTTAGAGCACATCACAAATAACCGCTTTCATAGCAGAACATTTATAAATGTCACATCATGGAAGAGAAAAGCTACTGTAGAAAAAGGGAAACATTTTCATTCTTATAGATAAAGCAAGGCCTCAGAACCTCACACCTATGCAGCAAGCAAATGTGATTAAACGCAGAACAAACAAGCAAAAACCTTGCATTAAATAGATCATGAATTTGATTGTGGGTCTGTAACAGATGTGTTACTAAGGATGCTTTGTTTATCCAGTTGCAAGACTGTCGAAGAGAATCATTCCAGTGACGCTGCTTATCACGCTTTTAAGTCGGCTCAGGCAAAACTGTTAGCTTTGAAAAAGCAATTTTTTTTTGGCCCTACTCTATCTGGCTGCACAGAATTTTCAAAGCACCACAATGTTGTAAAAAATGCCCTTTTAATCAGATTACCCTTGGCGAACGTCCCAAACTCAGGCTGAAGTGCAGTGCTTGTGGTTTCTCAACAGCTTACACTAAGCCTGCACCATGGAAATAATCTACTTTTAAAACCCAGGAAACAAATCGACTGCACTAAGGACATAAGTCGCTGTCATTAGGGAGTGATTAAGCTAAACATTTTTATACACTCTGGTAGCCCAGTTTCATATTGTGTACCTCTGTGCCGAGAGAAAGAATGGCACCCCAAATGACTGTTTGTTTGATTCAGCCACCCCAAAAAGATCTGGTCTTACACAAATTAAACTTAATTTTCCCCCAATAATCACAAAAAGGAAAAAGAGGGGGAGAGAGAGAGTGATTTGCTTTTGATGAATTAGAAAATACAGTAAAATCAGCTTTACAAGCAATCATTCAACTGAGGATCATGAGTTTGATTAAAGACTATACACGATATTTTTTGACACACATTAGCCGCTCCTAAAAATCCTGTCACCTTATATTAAATTACTGCTACTTGTTTTATACAAACATATTTCCTTTAATACATAATTTATATTGGAAATTCTGTGTGTTTTTGAAGCGGCAGCTACCATTTTTACAATTTACCATTATAATGCCATGTCTTCAGGTTTCTGTGATGTCATATTATTCATAGTGGGAAAATACAACATCGAACAGAAATTACTCCACCTCCCCCAATTTTCCTCTAACAAACTGTAGAAAAAGAATATGGATCTGACTGTCTAATCAAATTATCTGGTGTCTGAGACAACCTTGCTATTTTGGTACACACAGATTCTAAAGAAGAAAGGATCTAGAAGCTGGATCCTGGTGCATGAAGAGCAGAAGGTGTATCTGCGGGCAGGAGGGAAGGTTGTTTATGTTTTCTGAATAAGTCTGAGCTCAGGTCTGGCATAGATGGGATGTTCAACTGGTCTAAGGTACAAATCAGGCCCATTCTTGATCCCTACTTTGGACATTCTGCTGATAGTTCATTTCTAATTTATGAAACATGTCATTAATCCTCAATCTGTCAGCCTCTCTTTGACAATAATTCAGTCTGACAGTTGAAGGATTAATATTTATTAAACACCCTGTACTTTAGAAGTCAAAGAAATGCTTGATTCATTTCCGCAGCAAAATCTTCCAAGTCATAGCAAACACTACCCCCAATCCCTTCGTGCTCCCTAAAAGCCAAATAAACCCAACTGACAACACAATAGGAATAGCAGATGACCAAGAGAAACACAAGAGAAACAAAACAAAAAGAAAAAAAAAAAAGTAATTACAAGTAATCCTTCAAAAGACTTGGTAGTGGATTCATTTAAGGTATTCCTCTGCCCAAGCATATGTTTTCTCACTCTTCCTTCCCCTTCCAGCCCTCCCCCTCCCTTCCCCACTCATAAATAATTCATAACCTGATAAATATGCAATTTCAAAAAAGTGCAGACATGGCAGCACTGCATTAAAAAAAAAAAAGAAAAGGCTTGTGCTTTTCACACAGAAGACCTGAGCTGCACTTAATGGATGACAGATTTTCCAGTATTCAAAAGCTGTATTATATATATGATAGGAGTAAGATGGTATTTCTGGTCTGATTCCTTGCTAGACATGTTGTGAATTGTCTGTGGAAAACTATAACATAAAACAAATGGTGTTGTTGGTTTGGTTTGGTTTCTTCTTTTTCTTTTTTTCCCTTTTTGAAAGAAAAGATGAGGTGAAAAGCAACGATGTTGCCACCACTTAAAGTTTGACTCACTGCACATTTTCAGGTCGTTATAAAATTAGGGAGTGAGTACAGCTGGAGAAGGAGCGCAGCCACACGCTTTCTCACGTAGCCAGTGTAGAATTTGCAGGTAGCGCACGTGCCGTACGTAATTCTCTAGTGATCCCACTGGGAAGGTCTCCCTCCTCCCAGAGTCCCCCTAAGCGGTGGCCACTTACGGGCCATCGTGGGAACGCTCTTCAGGGGCCGATTTCACAGGCTCGGCAGCAAAGTGCTCTGCCTGCTGCTTGCACGCAGGTAAAGCCCACCCGAAGTAAGACACAGGATGAGAAGCAGAGCGGAGTACCTCCATTTTGTGGGCTAATTGCTTGATTACCAGGCTGAAACAAAATGGAGGAAAGACTTTTTTTTTTTTTTTTGCAAAAGCAGCTCAGGGCTGATGTGACAGAAGAGACAAAGTATCGGGAGAAAAATGGTGCTTAAGGAGCATCAGTCATAAAATCACTTATATGAAATGGAATATGAGAAATAGAGATAATGTGTACACATTCCTACAGCTAATATGTGCACAGGACTCACATACAGTTGATCTTTGGGTTTAGCAACAGTTAGAACATAAAAATGATTTCAACCCATGAAATAACCTTTTGGATGAACATTTAAATTGGAAACACCATGGGTAAGAAATAGACCTCAGTATTTAATTTGGACTGGCTAGTTGGAAGCCTGTATTTACTGTAAAATAATTTCAAATTTAATTAAATAACGCTGCTGATGCCAGCCACATCAACACTGTAAAGATGATTAATTGCATGCTTAAATGAAATATAAACTGCCTTAAAAGTAACATCAATGCAGAGCCCTGTAAGCAGACACCATATGATAGATTTAAACGCATCAGCCTACCTGCATCCCTTAGAAGCATGCCATGGTTAACAAAACAGGCCCTACATCTGAATGTAGCAACTGTACCAAAAACAGAGCCTTTTATGAGTTTCTATTTTTCAAGGCAAGTCTGATTCCCCCCCCCCCCCCCATTGACATGATTTTTTTATTTTGTAGGAGAGCTTTCACACGATTTGCATTGTCATCTCATGGACTGGCTATCGGTAGGCAAACAGGGGCTGAGGCACTGTAATACGGGACCGCGCTGTCACAACAAGGCAGCTGGACGGTTATATATTCCACTTTGTTTCCATTGTATTTCAATCCACAGAAGCAGCAGGACAAAGGGCCTGACAGAGTTAACCATGGATTGTCACCTTGATTTGTCCAGTCTAGCAGATACGCAGAAATAAATGATATTCTGCTTATGAACACAACGCAGAAGCAAATAAGCTTGCAAACAGCATTTTCCAAATGGTACTATCTGTAAAAAACAAAAATCAAGTCTCTTTCTAGATGCTACATCCTCCACAGGGGCAATAAAAGCAGGAAGAATCATCAGATTAGCAAATGCACAGAAAGACTCTTCTCCTGTGACACCGTCTACTGAAAACAGCAGAAGCAAGCTCTGTGACTGAGAGCTGGGTTCCCTCCAACTAATCTGCATCATGTTGGTTTATTTTTCAGGAATGCTATGACAGGGCTTCAGAATGAAAGTTTCTGTCATAAATGTAAACACTTTGGGGCAGGGACCATTCCCTGTGTATGTTAAACTTGTCTGTGGGGCTACACATGTATGAGGAGGTGCAGTTATACATATGTGGAATACAGTAAACAAAGCTATTTCCAGAAAGAGGTACCAAATTAAAATCTTATTTTCTAAAAGAGTAAAAACAGTGAATGCAGCTCAATTTCTACTCTAATGTAGCTCTGAATTAAATATAAAGAATGTCTTATTTAGCAATTACTACTTAGAAGAGCTGCAAAAACAGGCAATTGCTATGAGAAAATTCAGTGGTGAAGCGATAGAGTTATTAAAATTCAGGACTGCTTTTTTTAATTTGAAAAGTCTCAAATTTTAGCAAAATCATGTACATAAGAAACAAAAAAATCCAACTTAAAAAATTAAAGGAATGAGTTGTCTTTTGCCTTTTTTCTAAGGACATAAAAATTCTGGCTTATGCTACTGATCAGTAAGGCAAATTGAACTGAAAAAAGGGAGATGACTCAACAGAGCAAAGGTCAGTTCTGAAACACCTTAATTTTTTATAGAAGACGAAAACAACCAGCAAGAAACCTCGTTGTGGTTTCCGACAACCACGTGTTTATTAACTATATGAAAGACATAATCAAACTCTCATTTTGCTTATACGATGTACCTCACCAGAATGGACAAAATACTTGCCTCTGAAGAAAAACCTTTCAGATGCACATCATTTATACGTCTTTTTTATTTATGAGATAAGCCTTATCAGAAGATACGGTATTACACATCACAATAATGTATTCACTTCTGAGCATGCAGTATTTTAAACAGGCATGAAAGACTAAATGCATTTAATATTTTAGGGTTGTTATTATTTTTTAATAATAGATTGGATGATTTTTGCATTTGTATACACATTTCGTTGTTCCACTCAATGTGTACCCATTCTTTTAACAGTGCAAAAACCCACACTAAAATATAACATGCCATCATACCATCTTAAGCATCTACTTGAAGCTACATTATGTATCAGAAAAGGAAAAAATATATAAATCTTACCCACATACTGGAATGCTAATGTGCATCCACCAAAGAGCTACACATTCATAGTAAAGGTTTCAGCCCAAATAAAGCCCCTTGCATTATCGCATACATGCAAAAAATACGGAAAAAAAATTAAAACCTCACTTTTTTCTTTACTAAAATTGTTTAGGAAAACCTAAAGGCACCAAAAGAACCATTTATTGTCCAAGGAGAAAATTGCACAGATTTGTCTTTCCTCGGAATTCTATGCAGCCAACCGTAATAGCTCTTTGACAGTTCACCTGACTGCAGCAAAAATGGGAATGTGATGGTTACAGTGGATGACAGAAAGGGGCCATTTGAAGTGCTATTATGCAGTTTACATGAGAAGATTTCCACAGATTTTGGCTTTATTTAGTTATGTTATGTATATTTTTTGTTGGTTTTTTTTTTTTTTTTTAACCTAGCCATGTATGCTTTACAATAATAAAGGGCACATTCTTTTCTGGAGCTGCCATATAGAATTGCACACCTTAAAATTTAAAATTTCATTAGGATTTCCAGATTGGCTTTGGCGAGTCACTGTGCTTCACTACTAAAAATGAAAAGGCGTACATTCTGTTCTCTCTTGCCCATGACCGTGTTTTAAATGGCTGTTACGTATGTTTTATTTCATCCGGTTTACCAAGCAATTTCAGACAGACTAATATAAACCAGATACTGTATGTTCATACTTAAGCAAAAGCATTAGTGGAAGAACAATTTTTTTATACACATTTGTGGCAGAATGGGAATCCTTTTGAATGTTAAACAATTAAAAGGATATCCTGAAAACCTTACACCCTGGAAAAAAACCAAAAAAATTCTTTGAGCACCTTGCTGGAAGGACCCCATTCTGCAAGCTCTCCTTAGGATAAATGGCCTGACCAAAGCTAATAGGTCTTCTCGGAAGAGTAAAGCCTACTCACGTGAGTCAGCACTTACAGCACTGAGCCGTGACATTTAAGCATTTCATGGAAGGAACTGAGGTGTCTTTGCTTTATGGGACTGCTATGTTGTACAGATTTCACCATTCATGAAAAGACAAACTTAAACCAACAAATAAATATATATGGTTCTTTCTATACGCTGATAGCATGCAGAAAAACCTGATGGTAACATGCTGGTCGTTTCACACCAAAATATTCTAAAGAAAAAAACACATTTACCATATAAGAAGAAAAAAAGGATAAAAGTGATAATGACTGAACTACACTGTCCTAACTTACTCTGCATTTACAGGTGATTTATAGATTTTACAAACCAGAGAAAATAAACAACTGTACCCTTGATATATTGTTAAACAGGCCTTCCCTGATTCTATTTTCTGCATAGGGTCAGGACTGTTGACATGGGATTAATCAGCTGCTCCTCCTAAGCCATGAATCAGGACAAATTGTTGTCTGTTGCATACAGTACAATTGCTTGAACAATAGAATTAAACATAGAAAGTACAGAAATATGTGAAAACCAGGAGAAGTTCCAGGTATTAATTGCAACACTGGTATAATGACAGATCCTTTCTGCTTTTGCATTTTGAAGAATTCCAGCAGTAATGACAAGAAAACAATGCTTAATTTTCCTCCCACTTTCTGAAAATGCAGCGATTTTTTGCAGTATGTTGCTCTCTCAGATTATGATATTTTACCCAAATGTAAAAATTTTGCATCTGTTCCTATAAGCAGATCTCTTCATATATGTATTTTGTCCTATTTATAAGCAAAAAAGATCCAGTTATCTTCTGCACATCTTCTAGAGAACATGCACCTACACGTAAATGTAGCTTGCTCCCTACATTGTTGTTAGCTTATTTGTCAGCCTGTAGCATGATAGGGTTTGAGAATATTGGGTGCAAAGTGTCTTCAGGAAGAGGGAAAGAAATCATTCACCATTAGAGATAAGTATGACAAGCTCCTTTTTACACTAGGATACACTTATATCAAACAGAATGGCGGGGTGCCTGAGTGAGATTGCATCTATTACCAATGATGACATGAAAATGGACACTTGTTAATCACTGTTTTGAAAATAATTATCCATAGCTTTATAAATCCTGCTAAAGTCAGGATTTTTTTTTCCCTAATTCTTCCCTAATATTCAAAATACTGCCTTCTCATTGCAGAGTTAGAACTTAAACTATTTCGTAAAGCAAGTATTAAGAGTGTGCAGCAAATATGTAGGTTAGTAATGATAAAACAGACATTGTATAGTTAGTTTAAAAATAAACAGGTCATAGGCATTCAAAACAGGTCATAGTTGTTCAAAAACAAACACTGGATCTCTGTGATATTTCATAAATATTTTTTGTGGAAGATAAAATATCATGTATAAAATTGTTCAATTTTTAATTACAGAATGGGATTTCTGTTGCTCACAAATAATTTTTCTTATATAGAATATTTCATTAAGAGGGATGTAAAACAAAGATTACTGAATGAAAAGATTTGGGGGACTTTTGCCAATGAAAGTACTTTTGTTGATAAACAGCTTTTATGTGTTTTGTATTTTATTTATTTTCAGCACAATTCACTGTAGAGGTTAAGCATGTCTCAGATTTGCAATCAAACCACGGTAGTAATATGAAAAACTTTCATAAATTCCTCAGACATTGTAATGTCCTACATTCGAATACCTCATATGCACAAAGCATATCAAAAACATATTTTGCATCTGGTATTCATTATGTCTATAATTTTTATTATATGTATTTGCATAGCGTACTGCTGTATCAACATTATAGAAATATATTATTTAAGAGACTCATTTTGGAAAAATCCATTATCTTTACTAGGTGCGGACACAATGCTTTCTTTTATGAACATTTTTTATTGAATTTAAAAGTTAAGTTTTGAAGAAGTAGTTCCAGTGATAGAATAACAATTTAGTATTTAAAAGAAAGTGACCGTGTTACATTATGAGAAAATCTATGTATGTTCAGAAAGCACACATGCATGGATACATGAGAATGGCCACAGTGTTTTAAAGCTTTTTTTCCAAAGTAACTATATGGATAGAAACTCCAGTAATTTTACTTCTTGTCCACCACCTTAAATCATGTGATGGCTAAACTTTACTTTATAAAGTTAATTTAAACTTTAATGGCTACAATAATAATCTGCCAATTTAATTAAAAGAATACAGAATGTAATGCCGAACTGCCAACATACAATCATATAGCAGCCTTAACATGTTGCTGTTTTGTCGAAGCTGCATCCCAAAATAAGTAAATCCTAGACAGAAAAATGTCCATTCCAAAAAGTCCAAATACAAATACAGGAAAACTGTCTGGATTTGGAACAATGTTTACATACATATATCTAGGAAATATATACATTTCTGATTCAAATAAGATATTTGAGGAAACAGCCATTTTACTATTAATGGGAAAAATGAATATAGCAACAATTGTTTGCTCAGTGTTTCTATAAATAGTGTTTACCACAAGCTTCAGTAAATGTTTTGACAATGATTTATAAGTATGTCTAATAAAAATATTATATTTTTCCATTCTAGCAGACAGCTAAACATTTTATTAATATAGTTCAAAGTAATGTATTGGTCTTTTTTGAAAAAAAATTTCCTGATTTTTTTCACTTAATAAAAATGCCTCCTCTCCTAAGAGTACTTTAAATTAAAGAAGTTGCTTTATTTTTGTTGTTGTTGCTGAAGTAGGTTATTCTTTTCTCCTCCCCTAATACTAATTTGATAACTTTAACAGCTCTTGAATGTTTGCAGTATGTGTTATTAAGGATTAAGCCTTAAATTTATTTGTATAGGTAAAGAACCTTGTATTGCACAGGTCAAGTGGTTTCAGCATGAAAAATAAAGCAATATATTTAAAGAGGTGTTAGTATCTCCTTTCTGAGTCCCTTTTTTATTTCGAAGTACAAATATGGTTATAAATCACATTACCCAATGCATACAAATGATCTGAATCACAAAACAGACTGGAGTACCTGCATCTTCTGTTTAACCTGTGGAGATGACTCATATAATTGAATTGGAATATGGATACTATACTTATGTATAAACTTTCACTAACTTGTTTTAAAGATAACTGCTTCATGGAGGAATGAAGAACGTGTCTGAGATACCAGCAGGGTCAGCTTTCCGTAAGGCAGCTAATCCAGTAACATCTCTCCTAAATTTCTCACCTGGTTTACACAGAGCAGGCTTTGTCAAAAGGATATACCACCTCTGGACTTCTGTATCAAATTGCCCTTTTTTATTTAAGAGAGAGAAAGTGCTTCTCTGCTTCAGTATAATTAAAAATATAATTAGGAAGAAATACCTATTTTAGAAAGGTTATGATCAGCAAAGCTTATTTAAGCATCTATTTTCCCTTACGCATGTTTTATGCCCACCTCTGTTCAGAAAAACATCTCTTTATACACATATCGACCCCAGAGCCCAGTAGATGTAGCCAGGAGGTTACCCCGTTCCAAAAAACCACACTGCCAGGGGTGTGCATCATTATTGATGCTCTCTGGACCAAAGCAAAACACCCATGGGTGATACAGGCACCCTTTTTCTGTGGTATAGACATGCACCTACTGTATGCGTTGGCAGATGAGATCTGGAGGGCAACCTGTGGCAGTGACCTCTTTTTTAAGTGTATGTTCTATACACGAAAGACCAAAAATAAAAGCATGTCCCCACTTCCTCCATGATAATTTTTTTGAATGCATTCAAATTATTATTTTTGATACATGATATGTGGCACTTTTTACATGAAAAGCATAGAGAAACCCAGAAGTTTTGATGCTAGTCGCTGCACAGAAGAGAGCTACTCATATTTGGAAACTGGTACTTTCCCACTGAAATACTGGTCCAGTTTGGAGGGGAAAATAATTGTGATTCCTTGACTATTTGGCAAAATAAATGCACTGTAGGATTTGAAGTACGCCTCAAATATAAAAGAGTTGTGTAGCAAGTATTTAGCCTGACTCTGGTACTAAAGAACCATCCCTGTCTACTTCTGGCTCTCGCTTCACTTCTGTTGCCTCCTGGAGCACGGCAGAAGTCAATTCCTGTGGGTAATGGCCTGGACACTGCTCAACACTTCCCCCATTTGTCATTATCATAGAAGCACTGCCGTGCCATTTTGAAAATATTTTATATCTCATTGGCCTTTGATGATCTGGCATCGTACACCACACTGCAGCATGTAGGACAGAAAACTGCCTGAAGATGTCTTGCAGAGCCCTACTGGAGACACCTCTTGGCAATAACTCCCAGGCCGCCTTTTGCATTCAGCGGGAACATCTGGTGGGTGCTCTCTGTTGCCTTGTGGGGGTCACGTTGGGGCTCCCCCGGGCAGGAGGAGGGCTGCCAGGCACCCCGCAGTGCTGGGCGCACAGCTCAGGAGCTGCCTCCACCTCTTTCAGCCTGTTACCATGCCTTGCCATCACACCACAGATCCTGTTGTGCCCAAACTGGGGAGAGCCAGATCTAGCACACTGTCTGCCTGGCAATGTGGATTTCTTAATAGAGCCACAAAAAGGAAAAGCTTTTTCTTTGTGAAATGGTAGGAGAAAAACAGGAATGAGATCAGGATTCATAAGAAGAAGGTATGGTATGAAACCTGCTTTCCATCCAAAATTCTCCCATATCAGACCCAAAGAAAGTGGTGTTACAAGTGTATACCTCCAAAGCAATCAAACAGCCGCAAAGAAAATGCAGTCGAGGTTGTTTCCATAACAAATCTTGTATGAACTTTATAGCCTTTTTGTAGGGAAGAAAATTAGGAGGACAGGTAGTGTCCTGTTTGTGCCTTTGCTGAGGCATAAACACTTGCAATCTTTATGTAGATGTGCCTTTAGGCGCAGTGTGTGTGCGTGCATGCGTGTGAGGGAGAGTGGGGTCAGGTTCTTGTTTATGACTTGTGAGAGACAGAAACAAGTGTATTTACTTGCAAGTCTGTAAAGGACATCAGTGGAAACAGCATTAGGCCTATAATATTATTCCTTGGCTGAGATCTACTCTACAGAAGGTCACTTAGGTGAAAAGTATGTGAAATTGTTATGACAGCTTTTTATGTGTTAATTTGATAAAAGAGATATGGCACAAATAAAATGGTACACACTGTAAAAGGCTCACACGCTGATTGAAAGTCCTTTTAGTAGTAACCTGAGACTCTCTCAAACACTGAAGATGGAATAGTTTAAAATAATTCATAGAAAGGAGCATATTTTTTATTTTGACAAGAATTTTGTGAGGTTTAGAAAGAAGTCCCAGTGTATGCCAGCTCCCTGATGCTACTCTCCTATTTAAAGCTTGAAATGCCATTCCTCTCTGGAGTCTGGTAGGATTTACCCACGTCCTGCAACAAAAGAACAGGTCAATTCTGATGTCTGAAAAATCATTTTCTGCCCATAAGCTTTAATACTAACTTCTGCTACTGAGAGACAATAAAAGGATGTGTTGGGGACAGTGGAGGCTGTGAAACATTTTTAAAAATGCCTTGTGATGCATCACCACCCCCTCCACTCTCCATTTTTTGGATGCTGAACTTGGTACAATTTTCTAAGGGAACTTATTTTCAGAGGTGTTTACCCCTTGCTGGGAGTCAGATCCAGCTGCAACCCCAAACCCAAAATGAAGGCATTTTAAGTTGCTATTTCTGAAAATGTCCCAAAGCTGAGAGTTAATTCTTGTTTTTAGCAAATAATTCTGCAATAAGTCAGGTGTTCTGAACTGTATATAAGCACCTGTTTCTGTGTTTTAAAATATTGAAACCACTAATGCCTACAATAAATACAAGCTTACCCATAGTTTTGATTGTATTGCCTTAGTTTTTCTTTTCAAATCACAGAACATGAGTCCTTTTCAATGAAAGCTTCACACAATACTCTTTAATGTATAGTATATCAATACTTTAAAAATAATGTTAAAAAAATGAAAGATTTTGCCTATTTTGTTCAAATGAATATGCCCTAAGTTATGCTTCTCAGTTGTCCCAATTTATTTTAATATGAAAAAAATCTAATCTCTGCTTTAAAGCAGATTATGCATGTATTAAATTCTTTAAAATTAGAATATACTTAATGCCACATTAGTTCCAGGCATGCAAAGCAGGAGAAAGAATTATACACCTAAACAACAAGAATGGTTTTTAAGCTTAAATTTCTACTTTGCTCCAATTCTCATTTGGTAAAATAAAATTATTTACAATATACCATTTAATGAAATGCAATAACAAATTCATTTTTTTCTGAAGAAATCACAAAATAAAAGATTTAGAACAACCAATATTTTTAATTGAGAAAAAGCAAGGCCAATGCATCATTTTAGCCGTCTATAACTTGGTACATCCAGCTCTTTCTCCCATCCCCATCCTCCCTTGCCTCCAAACGGTAAGTTAAATTTAATTTTGCACTTCTAGACATGCATTCAAACATTCTGCTTTTGGTCTCAGCAAAATGTTGCTCACTCCCCTCTGTTCAGGAAGAGGTCAGAGCTCATTTGGACTAGGGCCTAAAACACAGAGGACCGTAGACCCTTTGGTCCTCAAGGTCACGACTACAAGTTCATTTATGGCAGCTAGCCAACAGAGTAATTGTGCTTTGCGGTTATTGGTCCTGGTTTTCTGCCATGCCGCCAGAGGACGACTGCCTCCACAGCTGCAAGTGTGGCATCTTCCACAAGCATTGTTTTTACTGTTAAATCCTCCACAAATCTTGCTTTCTTAGGACTTGGAATATAGAAGGTATTTTTCCCTCAGTTGTTATTATCACTATCCAAAGATGGCAACAGTTTGTGATTAGGGTAGATAACTAACTGCTGTGGGGATCAGTACATAAACTCTTAAATCATAAATCCAACAAAAAAGAAGGCAAATGCAATGGAACTACTGTTGCATTCTCTCATCAGAATGGTAATGGGCATCCATTACCGTAACAGCTCTCAGAGGCCATGGAAGAGACAGCAGATGAGACTCAACTGACCAGGTAAAAAGGGAAGAAAGAGGAAGCAGAGCACCATCCAGAAAAAAAGACAAAACTCAGGCATACAACACAGGCACACCACCTGTGCTGCCCATCTGAAATGTGCCACCGTGGTTGGATGAAGTACTGCACGTCGAGCAAAGGTCAATGGATGAAGCAATTTCAGCTCACGTGAATGTTTAAAGGCATTTACTGCTGAGTGCACTGAGGTTTACACTTTGCCTGGAGAAGAAGTGTAAGGGGGTGGCTTTTGCTCTTCTGTTTTACTATGAAGAGTTCTTGATGTATAAGAAAAGATTTGGCTTCAGCCAGAGAGGGCAGCCTTGCCCTTCAGCCAAAGCTCCTTCTGACCCCAGTGGAGGCAGGATTTGATCCACCTACCAAGGTCTGTTTTATGGGATAACACTAGGAAAGTTCTTCCCAGTGCCCTTGTTGGAGTGGTGAAGTTGTGGCCTTTCTTTCTAATCGATACAGTGGCAGCATTTTAAAGGACAAACTAGAGGATAGGATATAGCAAACAGATGACTCATCCTGAAGAAAACCCAGAAAGCTTTCCTGAGTGTTTGTTTTGTTATTCCTTATTTTAAATTCTGTTTATGTTGCTAAAATTTGCATATATACTTTTTAATGAATACTACACAGCTGAGAGACAGTGAAAGATGCGGAATGTGAAGCTTGTTAATACTAGTTCATTAAATTAAACCAGACCTAATTTGCAACAAAATCTTACATTCTTAAATTTCATAGACAGGCTGTGAAATAATTTCCACCAGACCTCACAAACTCTCAGATAGTGTCTATCTATTTAGCTGGAGTGCTTAGGCAGCCTTCATTGTCAGGGTGTTCAAGTACCTCATGGTCTGCTAATGTGTTTACCTGCACAACATCTTATTCATCAGACGTCTCTGTCAGCTGCCTCAGCTCTCAGCACTTTTGGCAGGTTTCAGCATGGTGCTTTTTCAGGTTGGCTTTTTCTGCTCCTAAAGCAGGAGCTCTGTATCCATGCCCAAGCTACATCTCCCTGCAGCACCAGGTGCCATGCAAGGCCACAAGTGCCTGCTTCTCCACAAACATCTGTTTTCTCAGCTCTGAGATGAACTTCATCATGGGACAAATGTAGAAGATAAATATTTTATGTTTACATACTGTCTTCTTTGCCAAAGTCTTCACCTATACAGTCCCATAAGACTCAGTGCTCTCAGTCATGTTCTTCAACAGCCATTGAGAGAGGAAGCCAGGACTAAGCTGTCAGGGCTGCTCAGAGGGACCTCTTGTAACACAGACATCTCTGGCCACCTCAGAGCATCATCCATATTCCACCTGAACAATAGGCTAAACCTGAACTTTGGCATGAATAAGAGGCAATGGAAAGAAGTGAGACATTTCTTTTAATAACTTGCTTCTTTTATAACCTTTCCCTTGATGAAAGATACCTGTCTCCCTGTTAAGTTAGTTGACAGCCCGGGATCTGTCAGATTTTGCTGTAGAATGTTTGCAGGACCAAGACAGAAATAGAACCGCAACATCCACTTGTAAGTGTCCAACCAAGTTTTGCTTGTGTTTTAAATTCTAGTTTTGATTATTGTTACATCTCATTACATCTATGAATCAAACTCTTTAGTATGAGAAAGCTCCATCTAGAACTTTATGTACTTGTCAACCCAATGAACTAACCATGCTCTTCCCCACGTAGAGTTAGGACTGAGGTTTCTGCCCTGCTACTCAGAGCCCTCTTCCTATGACCATCATCTCTCATGACGGGCACCTTCTGCAACAGTAGCTAATCAGTGAAAGAGGCTCATGCTTACCAGCAACAAAACTTTCACAGAAGCTGAGCTGTGAAGACAGGGACCCCCCCTGCATAACAAAAATGGCCAGAAATATCACCTTATTCAGAAACAGTCTTTGAGCGTAGCTCTTCCCAAAACATTCGTCACACACAAGACACCCAGCCACATTCCCCCCTCAGCAGACAGGAAATAAATGTGTACCATGATCCTTGTGGGTCCCTTCCAACTCAGGATACTCTATGAACATGAGCTTTCTAAATCAAAATTCCCTAAGATGTGGAAATTGAAGCCTCTTCTAAAATAGTCTCCATGTTTTCAATCATAACACTTCTAACCGATATTCTATAATGAGAAACAAACAAAAAAAAAATCCTCCAGTGGTAATTATAATAATTTTTTCTTTCATTACAACTTATGAAAACTGCTTCTAGAAATTAACCAGTCACCTGAAATAAACAGACACAAACTCCTGGTTTCCTATTTCACTTCATAAAATTAAACGTCTGCTCTCTGCCCTATCCATCCTGAAGAAATTGAAGGTGAGACTCACTTTTGTTTTATTTATGTTTTCAATAAACCCATTCAGAAATATAAACATTAGAAATACTCTACTGTGCAAGCTGAGGATATTCAGTTTCATATCTGTAGTGTCACCAGAGGCCAGCTCTGCCTTTGGACTGTGCCACCCTGTGTGCCCATCCCTAAAGTATAAAACAAAATAATGCTGCAGTGTAAGACGGAGCAACCAATTCAGTCACTCTTTAGGAAAAATAGGTCTAAACAGAGCTAGATACTATATCTCTTCCTAATCACTAGGACAAACAAAGACTACTGCTGGATCCCATTAGTGCAAACTATTTTACAACTTGCATTCCATGTACCAAAAAAAATGTACTATGATATGAGAAATAGCTGTTTCTTCTTGTTTCTACTATGAAATCATAATAATCTCAGCAAGATGGTACAGTATCGCAAGATGAGGCTCTACAAATTAGTCCTTATTTCACATATTTTTCTAATTTCTATTTATGTACTTCTTTGTGTGTTTTTATATTTCACATGGTTCCAGAAAAACGCCTATATACAGCCATAAATGCTCTCCTAACACAAATTCTAGAATGGCACTGGGGAATCCAGCCCTTTGCTGAGTCAACAACCATCGTAATGTCCCAGAACAACACTGCAATTTAATTCTAGTTATTTTTTAAATCTTATTACCTCACAAGTTTATATAATATCAATGAATTATAAACATCAAGGGAAAAGAAAGATAGTAAAAAACATGCCAGCTGTGGACAATAACAGGGGAAGCTTTGTTGACTGAGAAACAACAAAGCAACAATGGACTTTTACAAAAGCAAAATGGAAATGTCTGAATGTTATTCTGTAGTGCAGCCATTGTTTTAAGGAGAAGAGAAAATCTTGGTAGAATATCTTTGCTTAGGTCTGGGTCAGCAAGCACATGCACATTAACCTGACGCATGTCAAGAGTCCTGTTGAATTCAATGGGGCTATTCAAATGCATACAGTTACTTACCTCAGATGTGTTTGCAAACCAAAGCCATTGGTAGGGATTCTAGGTAACATTCTTAAAATTGTCTGGGTAATTTAGGGCCTCACAGCCTTTTGAAACAGCCTGAGACACTGAAATCCTCAGCAAAAAAAATGCTTAGATTGTCAAAACATTCAGCGATCCCCTGAAGTCTTCAACTCCAAAGTAGGAGATTCTGCTCCCGTTTAGAGCAGAGGGAAAGTTAAACTCCTTGAGGAAAC
Organism: Pygoscelis adeliae; assembly: GCF_000699105.1. NCBI lineage: Eukaryota > Metazoa > Chordata > Aves > Sphenisciformes > Spheniscidae > Pygoscelis > Pygoscelis adeliae. Next base: position 232,184 of record NW_008825554.1, read on the forward strand.
CAGTGCAGTGAGAACTCACTCGGGGTGGCAAGAACTAGAAGACATCACACGGAGGGAAGCCTAGGCACCTACCTCTACTCAGATAGGTAATTCCTCTTCTCTGCACAGGGTCTGTAGCAGTGCATGGTCTTCTGAAGGTATTTTATCCCGGTTTTTCCATTGCTGAAAAGCTACAGAGAAAAAGGCTTACATTGAAACATCAAGACCCAGCAAGTTAGAGCAAATTTCAACAGAAGAAAATGTGGGCTTGGGATCCCTCTTCTACCTCTTTGAGAGCAAGGTCTTGCACATGGATCTGTCATGTTCCTGAAGTACTTTCCCAGTAATGGTCTTTTGGGGTGGGGAACATGGACACAGCTACAAAATTTCTGGTTTTCTGCACCTTTGATGCAGAATCCGTTTGATCTTCACACCTCTCAAACACAATCCAGCAGAGTAAGAGTAAATCTGAGAAAACTGACTCAGACCTTAGGGCCTAGTCCTCTAAGTAGTTCATTCTCTGTGGCAACATGGAGGTTGCTTGGCACAAACTTACTGGCAAAAACAAAGGTGGGTTTTGAGCAGCAGTTTTGTGCATGTGCACTAAATGATGGGCTTAGGCACCTGAAAAAAGACCCTTTTTGGAGATCAGTACTAAATCCCTTGTGCTAACTATACAAAGAAGAATCTGGATTTCTTTTGCTCTGGTTCTTCCTTTGACTTCCACAAAAAAACCCCTATCATCTGATGCATTATTTTTAAATACCTTTTGCATGAGACGAATATAAAATGAATAAAATAACCCAGCTCTGAACTCAGTCTTGTTGTCATGCTGTGTGACACACACCTTTGCTACCTTCGCTCTCATAAGAAACTGAATAGATTTCTATTTTTATTTCTGATATTTTAACTCTGTTAATGCTGTTATTAAACAAACTTTCTGGAACTGGACCTTTTAGCACATTAAGGAGTAAGTCAGATGAAGTATTGAGGTGGTGGGTTGTTCTATGTGTCTTAAATAAGAGAGGTTAACATTGAATTCCTTGTAAATTAAACACAAAGACAAACATGGGGACTGATAAGCATCACTGATGTAAGGATGGGAGTCTGTTCTTGATGGAAGAAGTAGTGCAAAATATATTTTGTCACTTGTATTGGAAAGCATTGACCTAGTAGCTTGGTGGAAAATACAGTAAAAGACAATCCACGATGACCTTACATTCTTAGAAGAAGCATTTCTATACACATGTACACATGCACACATACACATTTTTAACTAGTCTGCTAAGGGACTAAACTCTAGATAATCCCTGAGGACCACTGCATGGTTAGTTGATTTGGAATAGCTTGTAGTGTTTAGGAAAGTTGTGACCTTGTTTCTTTCTACCTCTCTTCTACCTTTTCTTGCTGAAACAGACCTACACAAAAGAGAATGATAACAACATTTAAAAACATATATACGCATTTAATCTCCAGGACAAATTCCACCTTCACCTCCTGGCAACCTCATGATTTCAGTGGAATTTCCCATCATTTCACTAAGAACTAATTCTGGTCTTATACACTTATATAGTGTTAGACTGTTAAATGTTTGTATAGTGCTGGACTTCTAGCAGTATACATTTCTGTCCACAATAGAACAAAGTGATTTATTGTATTCAGCATGTACCTTCACTTCCAGTGAGTGCTCCTCCATACCTTTTGCCTCGTCACAACCAGCCTGCTTACACTGTAGTATCAGAGCATCCTCCTCAAGTAAAAATGATGCCAGTACTGCCTGTCTCATCACCTTTCCTCTTCTGCTAGATGCTGTAACTGAGCCTTCATTAAGTATGCAACATACATCAGCTATTTTAACACACTGTATTTAATTTCAGTATTTGCTACTTTTTAAATGCATGTAGATGGAAAGATAAACAGCAAGAGGCTGACTGCTGTCATGTGAAAATATTGAGTGCTACTTGATGAAACAGGGATGAGGAGATGAGTAATGAGTGATGATGAACAACGGGAAACCTTTAACCGACTTTCCAGTACTAATAGCTTGCTTATGACTTGCACCAGCACATTTTAAAGAGTGCCTTGAGAATATAAGACCCCTCATTTTACCTGTTAAGAAACTGAAGTGCAGAGAGAGAAGAAGCTTTCCCCAAAATGAACGAGTTCAGTGCTCTCCCTGTTGTCTAAGGCTGAGAAGTCACTATGAGAAGTCATTAATGAGATCTAAAATACCAACCAATTCTACCTTAGACAGAGGAATATAGTTAACATGACCCTCAGTTTTCACATCTCTCACCCATCCCTCCCTTATATTGCACTTTTTTTAATGGCTTTTCTCTTCCTTTCTATAACTTCCTTTTGCCTTTTCAACTAATACAAATGAAACAGAACTAAACCAAAGTTTTATGCAAATACTGATAAGGAGGATCAATTATCAAGGCAGAAAGCTTTGCTGGATGAACCAGCACTAACAGGATGTATTTGCAACATGCTTCACTACTGTAAGCAGAACCAAACCGAATTTTCCCCCCTCTATAATGAATGGCCACCAGAAAAGAAGAGAGGAGCTCAAGGGGCAGAAGAGGATTTCCCTCACATGCAGCAGCCACTGTTCCATGTATTTACATACTTTCTTCCACAGCAGGAACAGGAGCAAAAGTGAACCTGTCTGTCCAGGAGTCTGGCAGCAGAAACATTTTGCTGCCCACTTGCCTATTCCTAAAGCCAGCCTTGCTAGAAACTGTTGCATAAGCCCTAGCTCGTAATAGTAGATTGATCCTCTCAGATATTCCAACAGTAGGTTTGGATACATCTTCCTAAAGTAGATGCGCCCCTCTGCATAGCTCCCAATATGTTCCATTGACTCTTCCATATGTTCCAATATGGTCCTGGTCCATATTCAGGGCCATACTCAGAAACATGACATGACTTCTTTCTGGTCCTTGTGTTTGTGTTTCTTCCCATGGAAACCAGGATTTGGGGGAAGACAGCAAGATGACCTGCTCATTCCTGGATCTTGCTCTAACATGTATTTGGACACAGGATTTGGACTCACAAACTGGAAAGTACTCTGAGGTCTTGCAGTTTAAATACACCACTAGTGAACATGAGGAGCTTTAATAGAGCACAATGGTGTCTCTACTCACAGTTTCCCCAACCCTTTCCCAGCTTGAACTAGCAAGAAACCCTGGGCTCCAGGCACATGTTGTCCCTTGGCTCTTCTCCCCACAGATTGTCCCCACCTGAAGCTGCCTTCCTCTGGGCTGGTGGGGCAGAAGGACTGGGGGAAAAAAGTGTGGCAAAAAATGTACCATGGAGGCTGAGCCCTGCAGGCTATGATTAATTTGGCACAGTTTGAAGGCCCTTGACATTCTAAATATAAATCTATATCTCCAAAGGTGGGGTCCCTGTTGGAAGGTCTTCAGCAGTTTTAAGTCCCCTTGGCAAAATGCTTCTAAAACTATCAGCAAAGATTTCTTAACATAAGCAAGACTGAGACATCTATCCTCTTGCAAGTCTTCTTTATGGGCAATCTTTGTGGGGTTTTCTTGTTTTCATTAATCTTTGTCTTTGGTGATAGTGTACCTTACGAAAGGCTGGAGAAGTAAAAAAAGAGTAAATACCTCCAATTTTTATCCCACTGCTTAGATTAATTTCTCACAGCCCAACTATTTCATTTCAGCAGACTCAGTTCAGTTATAATAAAAGTATGGCTTTTTGTATTAAAGAGCTTTTATTCCTTAGAATAGTTGACTATTAAATTCCTTTTTTGCAAAAATAGTGTGGAATATTTTACTGGTTTGCACATCTGAGAGGTCTCTCTCCATATAAAAAACAGTCGTCTGTTTGTACATATAGGTGTGCGTGTATGTACATAAATTAGAAAGCTGCAGCTCTGGATAACAGCTTTATGTGGACTTGGATTAGTAGATCTAAATCTTTTACACATAAATATCGTGTGGGCATTGTCATATTAAATATTTAATACATTCTGGAAACAGCTAGTGCTAAAATGAATAGTACGTAAAGAGAAATACCTTAAGTTACAGCTTGAAGATAAAGTCATTACTTCCTATCATTAGACACGGTTACTCTGGATCTCAAATGCAGTATGTCACACTTGTATTTTCAAAACTGGCTTTTTTCTTATCATAGGGCTACTAAGAAAAAGGAGGTAAAAGTGCATGATAACTATCCAGAGGTTTTATCCACACCTGTTCTTACATCAAAGTTGGCTGTCTGTTTCAAACACATTTCTCACTAATGCAATTCTGAAAAAATTACTAGAAAGAAAGGAAGCATTTTATTTTCAGCCTTGAAGAACTGTGTCTTTAGACAAAATTAAAAATTTTAAACTAAGCAAAATACATACCTAATTATTTAAAACATGCAAACTGTTCTGTGGCCAGAAAAGGAATTAATTTTCCCTTGGCACATCAGAATAAAAATTTTTTTTAATTAATTCATAATCAGTATAGCATTCCTGTCTAAAACTAGTTGGCAGATTTTTGTTTATAGTTACAACAGAGAGTGGATGTTGTTTTCATCAAAGGCTCCTCAACACGTAGAACCAGGCAGTACAGCAGATGCCACTGCATCTTCCTATTGAATTTAAATTTTGAAATAAAAGATGAACTTTGGTTACACATTCTTTTGTGTCAGAAATCACCCCTAAGCTCTTCCTCCGAGCCTCCCCTTCCCAGCCCTCCTAGTGAGGCAGTGGTGCTCACTGTGGGCCTGTCCCAGTTAGCACTTGCTGCTTGATATGCATATGAGTAACCACCACGTAGAGTGGATCATTCCAGTATTAGGAACTGGTACTACAGGCCATTTAAGAGAGCAAATGACACAACAACCTATCCTACAAACAGAGAGGGAATAGTAAAAAAATGTACAATGCTGTGTATTCCCTCACAGGTATTAGGAAGACTGCCATAAATACTGTTAAAGTTCATTCGTCTGGGACTTTATAAACCACTGTTATTTTCCCTGTACGGTCCATCCAAAGGACACTGGAAAGAGAGTGTAGTAATAATATATGGTGGGACATTTTTCCACAGTACTATCTAAATACTGCACTATACTGCCTCAAGCCTTACTTTGGACAGCGGCAAATATTACAATTTGGCCTAACAGGGAGAGAAGAGACAGTAGGAATGTTCAGTGTGAATAAGCAGGGCCGAAGTTAATTATGTGTCTTGTTTGATCTGCAGATCTCATTGAGATTTCTTCTTTTACTTCTTGCAAGTCAAAACTGATTATGTACTGCGCTGTGATTTGATGAGAACTCGGACCACAGCAAGGCTGATGGTCACGTAGCCAATGCTGTTGTAAGCAGCTAGCTGCTATGAGCACCCTGTGTTTCCAGGGCAGAGCTGGGTCCA
>NW_008825554.1:237729-277079 GCF_000699105.1 Pygoscelis adeliae
TTTTCTTCTCCCCAGCCCCCAAACACACAGCTTAGGCAATATCTGTGGTTGTGTTTCCCTGTGCTTCCATCTCCTTGCAGTTGCTGCCTCAAGGAAAAGGTGACATTGCTTCCTCTCCCTTTGCTCAAAATTACCACCAAAGCTGCATTTTCTTAAAACTGTCTCTCACCTTCCTGTTTAGCTTTGAGTTCTATTATTCTAATCTCCTCTCTTGGCTCACCAAGGATGCCCCTTGATCTGCACTCAATAATGGTTTTGGAGTATAGTCATAAGCATTAGGCGGTGGCTCCAGAAAGTGGTCATCTGCCCAGAGGTAGGACACTTGTGCCAAGAGGCAACTTCCACTTAAGGTGCCAAGGAATTAAGCATCCAATTAAAGGAGGCCCATCTCTCAGTTTTCCTCTGTTTCTCTCCCTTTTCTTCCAAAATACACTTCTGAGGAGCGTATTATACTGATTGAGGAGAAACAGAAAGCACATCTCACCCTCTGTCTCTTCAAGCAGAATGATGATAAGCAGCAGCTCTGCTGCTCCTCCCTAAAAGTACTCACTTGAACAGAGGTATGGCACTGGCTGAGATTACTTTTTTCTGAAGTGTTAGTATGTGTGCACTGTGCTGTGTAAGCATTCCACTAAATAGATAAACCAAGATATGGAAAATGATCAGTAACTTGCCCAAGGCCACATGGCAATTCAATAACAATGCTGGGAATTAAAAACTAGGTTGAAATTTCTCAAAAAGAAATCCTTTCTCAGAGGAAAAGGCCTTTGTCAACACTCCTGGGGAAAGTGGAAAATTGCAAGCTCTTGAAGTGCTCCATTTTTGCAAAGTAGTTCCTGAACAATGCTCGACATTTAAAAAATGGCTTGTTCCAGAGCTGGAAATTATTAGCTAAAAGTGGAAACATACTGGTAATCAGATCAGAGGTATTGTTGATGAAATTAAGCAACATCTGTAATGATTCTCAGTCAAATACTGAAGATAGCACAACCTGAAAGTCTTGAAGTTTTCATGGAAATACATTGCTGTTATTGGTGGGTTGTTTTTTTTCTTTTCCCAAGAGCATGGCCCAAAACCACAGAGGTCACCCTGTGGCTTGACCCAAGAAGAGGACACAGGAGTGTGTTTCCTCCGGATGCATGTGTGGTCCCAGCAGAGGCAGCTGGAGTTTGCCCTGTCCCAGTCCCCCCCAGTTTCAGTTTCCAGTTTTCACCCTACACACAAAGCTCAGACATTTGTCACCTTCCTCATCCAATTTTTAACAAGAAAATCATAATGCCTCACATTCGCCATGGCTACTTCACCAACACATTTGGGAAACAGGCTCTACCTATATTGAATATATTTACACAAAGAGGACCTCCCGTAGCCAGAGCAGCAGGCAGCTGCTCTCGCCCTGCTGGGGCAGCACATGTGCTTGCTGAGAGAGAGAGAATATTACAGTGCCTCCTTTTATTTTGGGGCACCTCAGGAGGTCCACCATCTTATGTAGCTGACACATTCACCCAGCCATAAGAGGGTGCTCCAGACAGATATTTGACTGGCACAGCCACACTGTAGAGCTGTCAGCTGTTAAGGAAAACCTCCACCTCTAATCCTCTCCAGTACCGGAGAGAAGCCAATCCCATCTGATGTGACCTCCCCCCAACATGAGAAGAGGTCTGGCTCCCTGGTAAAGCTAATGACAACACTTTGTGGCTGGACCAACAGTGATTTAGAGTTTGTTTTTCTACTATAGCGACATGTAAATAAAGCCAGAGCTTTCAACTTTCTCCAGTTTTGTATATTCACAAAAGCTCTGGGTAAAGGACCTTATCAATTTTGAAGAAACACTTTTTTTTAAAAAAAGGTAGCAAACCTTTTAAAGTTACAGTACATTTAGTTCCATTTTAAATTAGGACTTTTAGACAGCATTCCTAATCAACTATATTTGTAGTAACAGGCCTAATCCATTTAAAGTATGAAACAGAGATGCATTCCTTACCTTTGGAAATAAATTACTGAACAAGCTTTGTAGCAAATATAATTCAGTTCAACACTATGGCTTAATGAAGAAACAGCAAAAGAAATAAATTACACATTCTCTGGTTAATTTACAAAGTAAATATATACATTTTGCAAAGGTAGTCTCATCACTGACACACAAGTGCCTTCTGATAAGCTTCACTGTGTGAATTATACTTAGACAATTATAATGGACTTTTTTTTTCCTTCCAGTGTGGACTTTACTGTACATGGCCGTGCTTTAGCATCTCACACTTGGATTATTGCAGCCCCCTCTCAGCAGTACTCTGAGCCACTGAGAAACGTCACACCTCCACCCCAGGTTGAACCGCCCTGTCCATGTCATCTGCACCATGTAATGAGTGGTCTACGATGCTCAGAGCTGTCCAGGCTACAATCGTGTAAGAGACCATTCTGCCTGTTTTGCTGGCATGTCCGTTTATATCTGAAATGCTCATACTGACAGTTTCTAGATGTCTGTGAACTAAGACAAGGTATTTTCCTGACCTTCATGAGCAGTCAAGCCTCCAGCGCCTTGGCCTTCATGGCAGTGGCAGTGCTCTGTGTAGCGTATATGTGGGATAAGGTGAGTAAGAAAGGATTTAGGGGCAGAAAGTCTGTTTAATATTACTAATGAGTTGTTTATAGCTGTAAGATCTCTACATTCATTCAGAATTTAGATACTGTGGGATTTTTTGTGTTCAGAACGTTGGATAAATACACATTTGGTATTTAAGGGATTATGCTGGCACTCTGAAGATGTAAGGGATTAGCTTTTTGAGAAAGAGCATCTCTCTGTGTGTGAGACATTTTGAATGGTATGTATGTTGGAAAAATGGTTTGGATGGGAGGTGGAAGAACAGATGGACGACAAAAATTCTGGTATTGACCAAACATAGCTGCTTCTGTCTCTGTTATGGTTGGTAACTACAGCTGGCCTTGTGACCTTCCTCATACAGACTGGTGGATACTATAATGAAAGAAGTTTTCTTCAGAAAGGAAGCTAAGATGAAAACAATGGTGAAAAATGATGGTGTGGCCCAGTGACTTTGAGAAAGGGTCTTTTCTTTTCTAAAATATTATTGGTGCTATAAGCTGAAAGAAAAGCCAGAAATTCCCTGAGGTCCTATGCCTAAAAAAGCACGTATGTCTTCTACATTTATCAAACCATGTCTAGTTTAAATTCTTCCTTTAATAAAACTTCATCCCTGTACATTGTTGTTCACATTCCATAACAAACAAGTAGATGCAGTCAAAAACTTGAGTCTTTCACAATAACAAAATTGACAACCAGATTTATCTGAGAGAATTTGACTCGGGGGGAGCACAACAGTGTGACTCAGAGCTATCTTACAGTATGTTATTTTTCAGAATAAATACTTCCAAAAAATGAAGCAGGATCACAATGTTTCTAGCTTTCATGCAGAATCTGAGCTATGGGGAAAACAGAAATTAGTTTATATGAGTAAAATATAAAAATATAAAAATGGTGCTTCTCCAGAACTCAAAAGGGCCTTCTGGATAAAATTTGAGTGTTTATTTTTATGCATAAAGCATCTGTAGTAAAGGACAATTTATACAATAGGATTTGGGCAAAGCGCACTTTCCCTGGAAAGCCAATGTAGCAACAGGAAAGCACTTCTCATAAGGGGTATACACAGGCTATAAATGTTTATTGCATTATTGACAATTATCTGTTTAAGACTGGGATTACTCGATGAGTAGTTCAGAAAATACTGCATTATAGCTTAATTGCTTCAGTATCTAATTCATTTTTAAAATACCCTGTAGATAAAGAAGATAGCAAAATAGTGGATGTATGTTTATGAATGGAAATTTTGCTCTAGCTGCATTCTTTTCATCGAGATACTTCATGTTTGTTTCAATCAACAAAAAAAATTTCTATACTGGTCCTTTCTTTTCCTCATATCTAATTAACATGTGTGATTTTTAGCTTACAAATTTAGATCAGAATTGGCTGTGAATTCACTGCCTTAATAAAGTGATGGTAGGTGATATTCATTAGGTTTTTTTGTACAGCTGATGGTTAACTTACAAAGACTAACAAATACTAATGTTAATGTTGTGGTAACACATGAGATGCCTTTGATCCCAAGAGTATCACCAAAAGAGAGCCAGCAATTGTTCCAAAGCTGCCTGGAGAAAAGATATTTCCTTTATTGTAAAAGAAAATTATCTTGTGAACGGGTATTCTACAGATTCAGCAGACTTATTAGATAACCTGGTTTATTCACAAACCAAGGCAGAATCATTTCCTATAACACATTTTCCAATGTAGTATTTAATTATCAAGTCATTGGCTTCTACCACTTCTCTTGTGACTATTCCAAAGACTAATAGACTTACCAGTCAGGAAGTTTTACATATATTCAGACTATATTTTAGGCCATTACACCTAATTCTAGTGCACTAAATAATTTCTTGTGAAGGGCTGACCCTCTGAATATTGTAGACCAGTATCATCTTGCAGTTAAATTACACATTTTTAGGTCTTCCAGCCTATGACCATAACTGAGACTATTTCTCCAGTCCCCTTTTCAATTTTTAATTTATTTCTATTAAGATTGTGGAGGTAAAAATGAGAAATCTTTCCTTCAAAGGATTGGTTGCAGAAATCAAGTAAGAACTCCGAAGCATGATTCTGTCTAGAGAGGCAGGGACCAGGTGTGTATTTGAAATATCAACAAACCATTCTTAAAAAAATATCTGGGAAGGCAATTCTGAGGACATGGTTGGGTTAGAAATCACCGCATGACTCTTCTTCTGCTCTCTGTATTTGCCAGTATCTTTCTGATTATGAGGTGAGGCCAGTATAAGAAAAAAGTCATTGCCTCTTTCCTCTATGACAAGACACTCTTATTTATGAAGCACTAAATTAAAATGGACTTTTTAACATACATTCATGTCTAATGAACTAGTCTATAAAGGCAATATGCTCTTCTCTTTTAAATCCCTCATTAAAGGCCACTTAATGTTAATTATTTGTATTACTATAATACCTAGCTGCCCCAATAATAAATTAGGTGTTTCTTGTAGTAGGTGCCTCATTCCAACATTCCCTGCTATAGAGATTCTATTGCTGAGTATAAGACATGACAACAAATGGAACTGGATTGAGCACAGGGGAAAATACAATAATGCCTTACAAATTAACAAGTTTCTCGACTCAGGTTTTTTTCACTTTTTTCATCACAAACTGTGTCATGGAATTTTACAAAGAAAAGAACATTAGGAAAAAACCCCAAACCCATTTCATTTTAATGGCATTTCAGACCTTGTGAAGGTTCATGCTTCAGCAGGCAACACTGACAAAGCTACCTGAGATGCAAACACTCATCCTCCCAATTTCCGCAGCCCATGGAGGTGCCTGTTGGGAAAACCTGGCCTCCAAGGTCCCTTTCAGGCCAGGATCCTCTCAGACTCGGTAGTCCCAGAGCTCCCAGTGTCTGTGGCGTTAGCACAGCTACTGTGTGGTTTGTTTTAAATCAGGAACTCAGGAATTCCTCAGTCCACAAATCTGGGCTAACCCAGAACTACATAGTGTCCCTTAACACTGGAGACCTTTGGGCTGTTTGGACCTGTTGCTCTTTTCTGCTAAAATGCTACTTCTTCTTCCAAAAATTGGAGGGGAGGGGAATGAAAACTCATTCTCCTAGTTCTATTTTAAAATACTATCCATTGGCTTAACTGCTGTTCAGCTTGAATAATTTAAAGCAGAGCTGAAAATCAATAGTATGAAACAAAGGAAAAAACCTGAACATTTTCAGTCACTCTACTATTTTCCTCCATCTAGCAGTAATCCTATCAACAAACAAAAAAAAAGTGCAAAATTCTTGGCACCACTAATTATAATTCTTTCAGTTTTTTAAGTTACAGTGAATCATATGAACAAGAATAATTGACAATTGAGGGTTTGTTCATGCCAGATTTGAACACTTTGCATCTGTTTCAGGAAAGCAATTATGCATGTACTTAAATTTTAAGCAGTTGAGGGGCCCAAAGTATAACAACTTTAGAAACCCCTTGTAGAAGTACCTCATACATTACAGGACATTCAGCTAAAATCTTAACCTTTAAATCCAGTGTTTAGTTTATTAATCTCCATGATAGAATCCATTCAGAGATATTTTATAAATATGATATGAAGAAGGACTTGTGTGCCTCAGAACTTGCATTTTTTTTCCCAAAATGTCAACCAAAAGACACCACCTTTCTTTTCAAACCTTGTTTTGCCTATGTACTACCAACAACGCTGCTATATATGTTTGCCTATTTCATCTATGCAGCACGTAGCAATTCACAAGGAGAACCCAAAATTCCCTCTTTCCCAGCCATCTCCATTAAACTGCTGACCATTCTGCATGGCTGCTACCAAGACGGGAGCAACATCATGTCAGCCTCCTGAACTATCGCCACCAGAATTCATCGTATCACCAAAAGGGCTCTTTACTGGGGGGAGAAGGGAAGGAGGTGAACGGGAGGAAGCTTGCCTGCTGCAAGCCCCATGCCTGCGCGACGTACAGCTGCTGGGTGTACAGGGAGTACGTGGGCCCCAGCAGGCAAGAGCGTGGTTGAGCTAGGCTGCACCCTGCAGTGCAGAAAACTAATATTGCAGAGACTGTGGCAATATTGGCACTTACTACTTTTGTTGTGAGCTGGCACCGAACAAGTATGTTGCGCGCAAAGAAGCAAGACCTTTTATAAGGCTGTTGTAACTTTCCAAAGTTAAAATACTCATATAAAAACTACAAGTACTATCTGCTCTTGCCTAACTTTTATATCTCTAGCTGGTGGTCTTTGGATTTGTGTTTTCACTTAAAGAATTCCTCTTCAAGATACAGTCCATATCAGTTCAATGGCAAATGGAGAGGCATTTATTCAACAAGCTTCTCTAGCGTACAAGCATCACTTAATGAAGAAGACAGTATTTCTTTGCATACAAAGGAAAATAAAAACAACAAATCCAATTTTTTTTAAAGTCTCTTTTGAGGACACATACATGACTGATCCCAAATCCTAGATCTTGTCATCTCTTTGGAAGGGTTACATGAGAGCTTCTAATCTTATTTGCAGAATACTCCCACATCTACAGTTCACTTAAACACATTAAAATTCTAAATGGAAAAGTCAAGAAAAGGTGATTTTTATCACCAAACTCTTTCTGTGATAGTACTTACAACCTTTAAAGTACAGTGTATTCATCTCTGACACACTTTTGTAGGCTATCAAGACAAAATAGCTTGGCTGGCTTTTTTTTTTTTTTCCCCAGAAGCAACAAGGCAAAAAACTGACCCACACCACTATCAGTGGTAAAAATTCCCACGATTCTACCTACATGAGGTTTTTTTCTCAAAATGTCCTTTAAACCACCTCAGAATTTACTTAAATTAAAGTCTCACCTCATACTTCTAAGGTGAGAGCATATTAAATGAAACGCCATTAATGTTCTGTGCCTTTTTAATTTCATACTTAAGTTAACACAACATTAGCATTAGATTTTGTCCATAAAGAAGTGACCTAAGACACTGGTAAAAATCAACAAAACTGCATACAGTATTTTCCTAATCCAGCCACCTAATATTTTTTATCTGTAATTGTTTTTGTTACTGCGTTTCACAAACAATCTGTTCTGGAATAATGCAAGGCAGAGAGCAGTAGCTGAACAAAACTGTCCACATAAAAGTATTATTTTTTGTTTCCTTCTCAGACATTATAATAAAAAATGGATGTAGAAGCAGATTAGTCCATTTGTTCAGCTAACAATTATTTCTTATTAAATTCCAAAAAGTTTAATGTCTGGCTAATCTTGAGTGATAGCCCTAATCAAACTTTTTGTTGTCTCTTTCTCCCAGCATCTGAAGAGTGCTTAAAAGTAAACAGAAATGATGGAAAGGGAATCCCTATAGCAGAAATTAAGGAATAAAATACAGGGATTAACCTCCAGCCTTATGTGCCTTTATCTCTTCTCTGCCTTGCAACCAAAGGGAGACTGTTTAACCATTAAAAAAAGATTAAAGGTATTAATTAGACTAAGAGATAGAAACCTATCACCCTTCAGTCAGAGCAGCCAGAAATAAACCTTCTTCCAGATAAAAAAAAAAAAAATCTATATTTTTAGTGTTTGGTCAAAACAAAAGTCCCGTTGATTGGCTTTCTGTATTCCTATTATTGTCTAAAAGATTAAACAAATGAGCCTGAAATTGAATAAACATTTTGACGAATTTGCGTATGAGGGGCAGAGCTGCTACTTCCTCCTTATATCAAAGTAGCAGCACTACACACAAACAAATATAATTCTGTTGGGATTTCATAAATCTGTGTAAATAAAACAATGGAAGAAGATTAACAGACAGCCCCCAGCACTGGAACTCTGAATTGCCTTTTTTTTTTTCCTCCCGAAAATGAAGAAACTACGCAGTACATTTAAATTATGTAGAAAGTATTTTAAATGCCTTTTGCAGCAGAAACAGATATTATAACCAAACTGTAACTATATGCCATGTCTAAGGACAGATTAGACATCTTTTAGAGTCAGTTGTCAGTAGAAGATTACAAAATATTATTCAAGACAGAAGATGATTGGCAGGAGAGAGTATACTTTTATCCAAGAATAACCCATTTTTGAATTTTTCAAAGTTGTATATGATTCTTTTTTTTAAATCTTATGGATTAAAAAAAAAAATTGCAGCTTTCAATCAGACAGCCTTATAAAAAGAATAGATGTTAATACAATACATTCATCTCATCATGTGTTAAAGGTGACCCTGTTAGAAAAATAGATTATGATGAGGTTGGAAAATTATAATGGGCTATATTAAATAGTTCTATTTGAAATATGTTAAAGTCAGCTGCTAAACAGCAAATTGAAAAAAATTATATTAAAGGTCACAATCAAAGAAATACTTTGGGCTCATAGTATTAGTTAGTAAAAGATAAACCACTATTTTATTGAAAAGTGCTTTTATATATATATACACACATATACAGAAATATTGAACACAGACACACAACTCACAAACAAAATATTCATACGTAACTACCATTTTATTTTTTCTGACTTAAATCAGTCTGTACCTAGAGTAATCACCCTAGGGTAGAGTACATTGGATTCACACTGCTCTAAGTAGCAAGAGTTTGGCTTCCAACATTTAATACTTAATACTTATTCACTTATTTAACAGCTAATCAGACAACAAATTCAGAGAAATTAAAGTAGAAAGAAGCAGAACACCAGAAGGACTGATTCCGGTGCTCTTTAGCTATTGAATGAATCTCAGGATTTTATGTACGTGAAATATCAATAGCAGAATGGGAATGATCTTTTCTAAATATTTTAGTTTCCGAACAGGACAAGCTGCGTTCTCTGAAATCACTTCAGGATAAATTTGAAACAGTTTGGAGAAAAAAAAAAACAGTTGTGTGGATTTTGTTGGGACGATACTTTCTAAAATAAGGATTTGGTCCCATGGCTTAATTCCTTGATACATGAATCTAAAAATTCAGCAACAAATTTCTGCAAAGGTCTTGCTTTAAACATTAAGCAAAATTTTATTAGCAGTCAGACAGTACAATAGTCTATTAGCAATTGTAATGAAGGTGTCCAAATCCTGACATGGTAAAAGGTAGCACACATTTATTTTTTATCTTACGAGGTGATCCTAAAGTGAGTCAGAGGAGACAAATAACTAAATACTGCTGCTGCTGATATGCAGAGCTGCAAAATAAAAATAAATATTTTAAAAACAATACAAAACAAAAAATTTAGTTTCAGGAGTATTAGTCAAACAAACAATTCTGAAGGCAGATATATTTTGCATGAGACTTTACAGGCCACATTATGGTTCTTTCACAAGTGCTGTTTTGCTTCCATAGATACGCACAGGATAATGCTTTTGGGTGTCTTACAAGACATTCAGTGTATTGAAGCCTCTGACCAAGAGCAGAGTACTGACACCTGGTGTGATTTCATCTGCGCTGTTTGTCAAGAGCACAAAGTCCAAAAATTTTTATCAACGTTCCCAATGTTCCCTATAAAAAAACTTCATTAAAATTACATTTTATTAAGATTACAAGTCTTTCCATCCAAAGCCAGGATGCCTTCTTCACCTCACCCTTATGCATCTGCCTGGCCTGTCCCGGCAGCTCCAGCTCTTCTACTGGTGCAGATGGAGGCACTCAGTCCGGTGTTTGGCTCATCTCTCTCTGAAGACACCAGTCCCAGTCTCCACTCCAGAGCCCTTATCCAAAATGGCTCCGTCCCAGTCCCAGCTTCCTTCTCCAGGCTTCCCGTGCTCAGCAAGGGCTCCCTGAGAGCACATGGGGAGAAACCCTTCGAGCTCCCAGCCCGGCCCACTGTGGCCACAGCTGTAACTGGAAGCAAACCCCGTGAGAACCTCAGGCTCCTCGGTAGCCACATTGCTGTTGAAATCTAAGCTTTTTCTACCCACTGCACGTGAGTGTGCAAACTGCAGTTTTCCAAAGGCACACAAATTGGCCAAACACAAGGCTGGCAAGAGGCACAGCCACAAAGCAGAGCACAGAAAGCTCCTTTCTGCTAAATGCTTTGCTCCAAAGCAGAAGGATGCTTGAGCTCTTCAAAGAGAAAAGTGCCAGAAATGTCCTTTGTTTTCTTATATATGGTTAAAAGGGTATTTCTGCTGCGTTTCAAATCTGCTTATTGAAAATAACCAGAACATTTTTGAAAGGAATTTCAAGAGAAAGAGAGAATAAAAGGAAAGAATTCTGCTGAAGCAAATCCCCATAAGGCAAAATTTCAACCCACATACTTAAAATCTAGCAAAACTTTAGCAAACTGAAACCCTTTTCATAATATGAAGTATATCTAATATAAAATATCAAACAATCATAACATGCATACCAAGAAAGACCATGCCACAGTTAAGTACTCCAGCATCTATACTGAACAGCACTCAAGGCAAGGGGATACCTCTAGCACCGGTTTGGCTTCGGCTCTCCCTCTAGTACTTGGGGGCCAGGGCAGGGGGTATCACCATGAACCCAGACAAGGCTACAGCTATTGAAGAGAGTCCTTAACCAGCCTATTTACTATGCAATATAACACCAGCCAGGAATATGTGGATGTCCTCAGATCAATATTCTTCTGCCCGCCAGCCTGGGCAGCATTTCTCATGAGAGAATAATTGTAGGTGTTACCACGCAAATCTGAGAGGAAGTTTGCTGGTGAACCAGAAAAGAGGGTTGCAACACCAGGACCATTTTTAACATGTAAACAACGGACATCGCAAACGTGTCAAAAGCACAATTCAAAAAGAAAATGCACACAGAAAAAGCAGTGAACCAAAGTACAAGACTACCATGTGGAGAGAAGGTTATCAGTCTCTTCCATATTCAGGGGCTTTCTATAAACTTTTTTCTTGTTTTAAAAAAAGATCATAAAATAAATGAGAGAACACAGAGAAAATGCCTAACTTACTGTAAGATGTATATGAATATTTTTACTCCACTTAAAATGTGAGAGGCAACTACAATTTTCCTCATTGGTATCATGAATACCTCTTTTCTTGATGCCTCTGTGCACTTAATGCAATAAGAAGTTATGCCTCTTAGGAGAACTAACTTTCTCAAGAAAGCCCCACTGAAAAATTGATATATGAAAAAGTCTTCCATCCTTCACACAAACTATGGGCCTTCTTTCATTCTTGTCATAATCATTAGGGGATTTGTTTTCTCTTCTATGGAACACGAAGCTTTTCATGTCCAGATCTCATACAATTTACAAAACTATCCCCTCTCAATTTCACCATCTGTAAAAAGGGAATGATTGAATTCCACCGTGTCTTCAGAAGAGTATAGAAAAGATTTCATATGCAGAGTTAAGGTACAAACAAACCAAGTTTTAGCTGTTTGTCTTGGAAGTCAAAACTGAGAATAGGATATTGGGGCTGACCTGTAGATAAAAATTTGTGAGATTTTTAGGCAGGGGTAATAGTAGATGAAAATATGTATTTACTTCAGGGATTATTTTTTTTTTAAATCTAGGATTATAGTGTTAGTTATTTTAACCTCCGTCTCAACATTCAGAATAAGAAAGACATTTTGCATGTCATTACGTACATATTCAGCTGGAAGACAAAAAAAAAATTATCTGATTTTTTAAATTTAAGAAAGAAACAAACAAACACAGCTAGACAGACTTTCATGCATTTTTAGTGGGAATTTACAAAGGCTGCAAACTTGCTGTGACTCAGTCCAAAGCAAATTAAAATGGTTGAGTTACTACAGAAAATACTCAAAACAAGGTTGGTAATGGATGTTCTAAAGGAACGTGGGCTCTGGCGGTGACACTGACTGCCTCTGTAATAATGCATTTCAAATGATTTAGCTGACTAAGGGCTTCAAAGAACACAAGAAAATATCATTTTTGAAGCGCTGGTTCAGCTAAGCATTTTAGGTGAATGTAGCTTCCAAAGCATTTGAGATGGCTCTCCTTTCCAGACTGAGATGATCAAAGAATTTGACACACAGAAAGCCTGACTCTTCCTTCACATGCACCGGTATAACAGTGTTGATTTCAGCGCTGTTACTCCTGTGTTTTAACAGCATACATGAGAGGAGAATCAGGCTCAGCATGTGTAATATCCCACCAGCACGCTTTATATTCCTGTTCACCATCCTGTTGATGTATGAGCTACTGCATGGTTCTCAGAGGGCCATTGACTTTTGAATCAAAATGATGATAAGATTGTGCTGCTGCATTTGCATGTTCTCGCACCTTCTAAATTTAAAAGAAAACAGCACTCACCCACAAGAAAGAAAGGCAGCAGCATTTTTTAAACATGAAAAGTAGAATGAATCCATTCTAATTGTAATCAAATATTCACGTGACTTAATCACATTGCTATTGTCCTACATGATAAGCTTAACTGCAGCATACAAACTACAGAATATGAACACTCAAGAAACTTCCTAAATCCTGACTATATTCCTCTAGAACTTCCTTCTTTCTCTGATCCCCTGCTTTATATCATGGGCAAATGCCCAGCTGACCAGCCCTTCAGACGAACAACCTGGCTCTTCAAACAAGGCTGTAGGAGAACTACAAGCTCCAATTTCACTCTGCCTCCCTTAGATCCTATGGAGAGGACTCCAGCTGGTCAAAACCTGCTCCCAGTTTCCTCTTCTCCTGCCAGTGACACTTCTAATGGTGTCTCAAGCTCACCCTTCTGCTGACATGTGCAGACCCAGGAGCAAACCAAACCCTGCACTGTGACCATTCCCAACATACCAGAAAAAGCAAACTAAGCATAAGTAGTATCTGCTCAGCTCTGAAAGTGCTGTGCCTTACTGTGAGCTCTTCAAGCTGCAGACAATTGATAACAATGGGATTTAATTGTGTTTAAAAAGAGTGCAGCTATCTATGATCAGCAGGTACAGTAGAGAGATTTAAATTCAAATTTATACCAATGCACCTTTGTGAAAATGTACATCAGCCTACGTGTGTGCAAGACACTCAATCTTAGGAAAAGAGCTTATTCTTAAACCTAATTCTAGGTCAATGAACCTTAGTTCATGCAAACAATATCATTTTAACAATAACCTGGATTTATTGCCCTAGAAATATAATATTAATAAACATCAGTGACGAATGTGATAGTGCATTCAGAACTGCTAGCTGATCACATTTAGTTACCAGAGAACATTTCGCTATGTTATGGAGGACGGGCTGTACTATCTATTTGTTTAAAATGTCTTTTTTTTTTCCTTCTCCTCCCAGGATTTTGGAGCATCTGAATTTAAATGTTGGCACAGCCTGTCACACACAAAATCTTGGCAGTTGTCTATGCTGTGCAATAGAGATATTTAACTTAATATAAACAACAATATTGCAACATTTCAAAATGCTTATGTATTTTTTTATTATCTTGTACCCCCTCTGTTTACATACGTTCTTGTATAGTCTGTCATCAGTAGAAATTTGCCAGCTTTTAAGACGGGGTTTATACTAGTACTTGCTCTGCCTTATGAAATGAAAAGCAGCAAGAAATGTCTGGCCCAGATGTACAAAAGTCATTTATAGGTTCCACCTTAAGATCTGATTTGGTGCAGCTCCATAAAAACCAAATGCACATCCCAGGCCAATAGGCCATCTCATTTTCAATTATCACGAAGCCAGATTAAGTGCCCTGTCAGCTTTTTCAGCCCTGCAGTTCCAACAAAGCCTCTTCCTATCAAGGTAAACTGCTGCAGTTGCCGTCCTAACCCTAGGCCACTTATTGTTATGGTCTTTAATTTAAAAAATAAATAGAAGTTCCTCATGCAAACACTTGCCAAATGGGATAAGATTGCCTTCAAAAATGGCTTTCTATATGGAGGCTTCTGAAGTTACTGCAGTAAGGTTTGGGCTATATTTCTTCACCTACTAACTTACCCTTAAAGGAGTCCTATGTGCATCCTAGAGGCACTGGGAGAAGAGATCATTATGTTATTCTAATCTGATGTTCTGTTATTTTTTGTTTTCAATTGCCAAATATTATTCCCTTCCTTTGTTTTTAAATATGAAATGAAATTAACTGTATCTGTGAGGTTTTTTCCACAGATCACTGTATCCAGTTGATAAGGCAGAATTTGGCTTCTTAAATGTCTTATGACAAGTGATTTAACCTCCCTGAGATACAGTCCCCATATCTGTACAATGGGAATATTGCTACTGATCTGCTTTCTTAAATTCTTTGATGAAAACACTATGTAAGAAGTAAGTATTAACAGGATTAATAGCCTTTAAGGGACAGAACTGACTAGTGTGATCTCCTGTATATTCTCGGCCATAGTATATCCTGCAAGTTTGGTTTGTGCTGAGCCCAAGACCCTGCTTTAGACAGCTATCTGAGGACTTCGAAGGATGCAGAATCTAGCATATCCTTGGAAGTTTGTTCCAGAACTTATTAACACCCTATTTCTACCCCATTATTAATCTGTATCTCATACTAATCTGAATTCATGCTAAACCCAAGCCCATTCATTACTTCTCACCTATCCTTTTTTCTGCCAGATTAAGGGTCTCTTTTGTACCTGGTATTTTCTCCTTGCCAACCTCCTCGCACAGTGTAATCAAGTAATCTCTCAGTCTTTTTTAGGCATTATTATTACTACTGCAAGTGGAGTCAGACCGAAAATCTCAGCCTGAAGACTGAAATCCTGTGTGTAAATACGAAATGAGAATAGCATAGGGTATCAACGGTGCTGTCTCTCCTGCAGTGCCCTGCCAACGTTCTTTAATCTTGATCAGGAAAGACCACCTGCAAGGCTAAGCTGATAGTCCCATTCT
This sequence comes from Pygoscelis adeliae, assembly GCF_000699105.1. Taxonomy (NCBI): domain Eukaryota; kingdom Metazoa; phylum Chordata; class Aves; order Sphenisciformes; family Spheniscidae; genus Pygoscelis; species Pygoscelis adeliae. The sequence continues at coordinate 253,061 of NW_008825554.1, forward strand.
TCCTGTCCATTCATTCCTGGGTCGCTGAGCTCAGTCTGCCAACATGAGTATCAATTAGTGCAAAAAACATCATCAGAATTTCAATTAAGCTGTGCTAGTGTCCCTGCATTTAAAGCACTGTTGTCAAAATTGTGCAAATTGAGACAAAAAAGCTATGGTCTGTAATTAAGTCTGTCCTTTTTTAGCCTGAGATCAAGTATCTTTCTAAAAAAAAATAGAAGAAAAAATTAAATGACTTTCAAAACATTGGGGAAAAAAACATAGGACAGTCAAAGATGTTATTCCTCTGACTCAAACACATCTTTTATTTTTAAATGACATTTCACAGGCCATTAGTTCATAATGTGAACTACTGCCTTTGGACATTAAGAGTAATAAAAAATCCTTCTGCAGAGAAACTCATGTTCAGGTTACTTTTGTTCTTAAAAAGATTTTTAATTTGTGGACTTTGTGTGCGATTGTCACAGAGATACCCCTGCAGTGATTTGCTCTGGCTTGCTTTGAAACAGAAAGATCTTTACGTGAGGCATGTACACAGATAGAAATGCTGATGAAGGCCAAGGTACATAAAATTACACAGAAATATTTATATTAAATATGGGCAAATCTAAACACTTTCCTGTCTAGCTGAACCTGAATGTGACTTCTGAATCTAGAAATGAGGTGGATGTCCCCTTATATTTAGCTGCACAACATGGTGAGGTCTGCCAGTTCCTCATATTATAAAAGGTCAGACCCACCACAGTCCCTTTCATGAGTGTTTATATTCACACAACAAAACAGCTTCTCTAAATGTGTAAATTTATAGTTTAACAAAGACTGGTTCTGACTCTGTTCAGGCCAGAACTCACACCAAAAATTGCAGTTCTGGGGGATTCAACATCAAAATCTCACATGAGGTAGACTGATGGTCAATGGCTGTAGTGGCTGACTCATTGTCCTCCATGCGGTCACCTTGCAGATGGTACAAACTCCAATATTTAGTTTTGTTCTTACTGATTACCTGACATGTACACCCAAGTACAAGTGAAACAAGTACTGTTCCTCTAAATAGCTTAAGATACAGTTTTTTAAAGGTTAGTAGGTTAGTTTTTAAACAGATAAGTCGGTTTGTGGGAGAACTCTGGTCTCTTTAGTCTATATCTTAACAACACGGACCTTATTCTTCCTTTTGATAAAAGTTTGTGTCTATATTGTAGAACAAAAATGTGGAAATTCGCTTTACAATTGGGCTTAATTTTTGACATCTTTGCATCTTTGCTTTTGCTAGTTTGCCAGAACATTGGACTACGGTTGTCATATTATCACAGCATCTCAGCTACTTGTCAGGGAATATCATATAGTGGAAAATAATGAGTTTCAAAATAAAGTTGAAAGGAAATTTTCTTCTAAAAATCCTTTCAGTGGATGCATTCTTTACTTTAGAAAAAATGTGTTTCAGTGGCTCTCCTTGGTATCCCACAAAGGTAAGATGTCACAAATGCCAAATCTGATAATTTTCATTACAGTGTTCCTGCCAGATATCTTGGGGAAATTTTTGGAGGCCACTTTTTGGAGGGACTCAAGTTTCATCCACTTGTATATCAGGTTTTGAGAAAGTTTCTTGCTGAAGCTCTATGTTTGCTGTGCAGGAAAGTTACAGAATCCTCAGACCTTACTAAGAAAATGACAGATTTTAATAAACATTTAGCAAATCCGGCTCCTGGGTTACAGAGCCATACATATATAGATTCTGTATATCCTTAAACATACACTTCTCCAAATTATTGGGAATAAAACTACATGAGAAAAATAAAAGTTAAGGTTGAAAAATATGTTGACATAGTAAATAAAGTTTATAGAATGTAGATTAATAACACAAAAGCTAAGATTTGTATCCCAGCAAACTTGCAATTTATAGTATAAAATGAAGCTCAGCCTTTCAGACCGACCAAAATCTTACCAAGGGTGGATAGCTCCACCAATAAAGAGTAAACATTTCAATTTCAAGAACATAAAGGAAATGTTGCGTCTATATTCTACTAGCATGATCCATAAGGATCTCCCCCATGATAGCTGTCTGGTTTTATCAACAGTTTTTGCTGTTTTGCTAGTAAGGCAATCTTACATATGTTTAAGTCAGTATTGGAAAGGACACTGAAGCATTTTTGAACAAAACATGAAAAGCCAACCACTAAAACCAGGTATATGTTATTTAGTAGAATATGTAAGACCCAACTTCCCACATTTTAGGATTCCTGAGTAAATTTCATGTTTTCTAATGAACTACATAAGGGCCAGAAGAGAGCTGTCAGCTATGTACTGTGGTTCAAGAAGGCTGATAATTACATTTACTGTCTCTCAACGGGGACAGAGCACTGTCCGAGCACGCAGACACAGAGGATGAGAACCGCAGATGTGAACCATGGATGCAGAAGACGAGAAATTTGAACTCTGAGGCTACACAAAGATACTTTTGCATGAACTCTATGCATTTATGATGTTACTGTGTTCTGGGGTCATTAAATGGAGTGAACAAAGAGAATATCCACAAAACTGTCCCTTGCCAACCTTCCAGATTTCCACATGGAAATCTGACCAGGCATTCAAGCAGCTTTAACCTCTGCCAAGACCTCTCAAGAGCTCTAGGATCTTCAGCCAACAGTTTACAAAGGACAGAGATAGAGGGGGGCTGGAGAGGGGGAATTGGTAGCTGAATGGCACCGAAGCTTTCAGAACAATACCAAAGTATATCTTCGCTCTTGCACAATTCGTTTAATTCTCAGATGCAAACCTTTCCTGTCATAAAACCATCTCACCTCTGTAAAGCATGTACAACATCCTGTCATCAAGTAGAACCTCCCTAATCCACATCTTGGCCTTATTCCTCAGCTTCGTTGTAGCCAGATTTCACTGCACTGTGGCCAGACACAAAGTGGCCAAGGCCCAGATTTGAGAGCCAACAGCAGGAGAACCACAGGAGTGCAGGGGATGCCTCTAGTGGCACACTCAGCAAAACAGAATGATTAATTTCTATCCACCTCCAATGCCCCAAACCATGAAACAGGTGTCTCTGGGGTGACATGGTGAGTGCAAATTACACTCAGCTCTGGAAGAAATAAGTTTTGCCTTTGAACAACTTCAGATACATAACCAAAAGGGAGTTAGCACAAATCTTTCAGCATAATCTGAGATCAAAATACAAAACTCTTAACAGCATGGGGCATCACATGCGTTTGAGAAACCCCCATCAAGCTTCAGTTCAATAAACTGATGAATGGATTACAGTGATATAGCTGTATGGAAGCCCTTTTTTGCTCTTTGACAGGTATGCTGCTGCTAATATTCTGCATGCTAATGGCTGACAGCTGGCTTCATACTGCTTAATGAAACAGGCAGGACCCAGACTCCTAGGGCCTGGCGCCCGCCAGGCTATGCCACATAATCTGTAGCTGACAGGAAGAATTTGGCAGCTATGTTCCACCACTGATAATTTTATCTTTAATCCAATTTGAAAAACACAGTTTATTTAGTGAAAACTTTTTCATTTTATACAACAGGAGTAAAATCTTAGTCTTTACCATGGGGAAAGCGTATAGGCTCACGGAAGAAGTTTGGAGGGGCATTGTCTCAAATATTACAGTTTAGGCACATGTGAAGTATGTGTATAAAGACAGTGAAATCCTAGACCTGAAAACATATATGAGTGCAAGTTCCAGTAGGTGTGGAACCCATCCGGTTCCTGCCTCTGTGGTCAATGGAAGTGCTAAGGATTTGCAGGCACATAAGATACTTCCCACATCCATAACATAGAGAGGTCTGACTACTGCTACAGAAATAGCAGCAGGAGGCACAAGCTGTCGCACACCCGCAGCACTCTCACGACCGCATTAGAAACACCAAGGTTACAGCTAGAACCAACACTTGAAATAAAGCTCAAGGAAACAGCAAGCCCAGTGTGAATGGGGTTTGAAGCTATGAGCAAAGAGCTGTTCTTTTTCTGTTTGGTGCCTACTGATTCAGGAAAACATAGCTTTGATTGTCCTTGATAACCAAATGCACTCCATTATCAATTGCTCCTCTGAATGGGAACCATCTGTAAGACCCTGAGTATTTTATCATCTCCTGAGACAAAAGAGCCTCCTGAGAAAATATACGGTACTTCATTAAATATGATCTCTGGTTATCATATCATGCTTGCAACAATGTACGTAGAGATTTTTGTATAAGTTATGGTCATATCATGCATTTGCAAGCCACCCACTCAAACACCTGAAACAGATAATCAATGTTACTAGGTCTTTTGTGTGCTTTTTGTATTTGTTATCTGCAGGTGGAGCTGACAGGCATCCCACTCCAAGATTGTCTGGCACATTTCTTTGCAAGACTTTGCTTTCATTTATTTATAATGTGGTCCATTTTCACCATGAGGGCTGGCAGCTTCCTGGTCAGTATCTACTTCAGCCTGACAATCTAGGATTTACTGGAAGATTTCAATTGAAAATAATTATTTGTTTCTGAATAGGGAAAAAGATACAGTTTTGTCCTTGTGGAACAAAACTTTCTTTTGATACCCATAGTGCCCCATACGCTGGCACAAGGACTTGGAATTAAGTGATCAAGTGATGACATTGTGCATTTAGCTTCACAGAAGTCACATGAGGAATTTCCTTCTACTGTGATTACAGGTGGATAAAGCTTAATGGCCTGCAATTAGGGATCTCACCTGACATGAAGCACCTAAAAGAAATACAGCTTGCCTGACCTAGTTGTCCCAGTTCCAGTAACAGCCAGTGAGGAAGGGTGGCCAATTCTCAAGGGTAATTCATCCCAGTCTAAGTCAGATGTCTAGTGCAGGTGGGTTGAATTATCTTTGGCAGGTTCCTTTGTCTCGCACTGACTGCCCAACTAACCAACATTTAACTTCCAGAAAATTAAAAAGACGTACAGTTTATCATATCCTAAATGGTAACAGTGGCATATGCTACGTTCATTCACTCAGGTCCTGTGCAGATGAATTTTTCTTTCATGGAAGCCACACATATAGAGAGAAAGGGATGAGATGAACTAACCTGCTACCGTGACATTGAATTCAGAAGCTCTTCCCACCAAATTTAGGAGCTCAGAGGCACTGGATGCCATCAGCAAGGTCTCCCTGTGACAACTGTTCATAGATTTTCAGGCAGACATCAAAGAGCTAAGAGGTTGCTATAAAAATCAATAGAATTATATTTTTAACTTTTTTATATCTCATGACTCATTTTTCTATCTTAAGCCTTCTGGGATCCCATTTTCCAGCTTCTTCTCTACAGCCATGAAGGGAGAATTTTTTTTCCTACTTAAAAGCTGAGATTTTGATGATTTCACATTGCTGCAATAGCATAAAGTTTAAAAGCACATATACAGTTTCTCTGAGAACACTATGAATTTGTCAGTCTAATTTAATTCCTCATTATAAACAAATAACAGTTACCATTCTCAATTTTTTAAAATAAGTTCTATTTAGAACTTGCGTTTATTTATAACTTCCTCACAAAATCTTGAAAACCAAATCTTCCCTTACTGATTTTCCCATCTAATGCATGTGTGAGCACACTTGTTTGTTTCAGCTGTTCTTTGGTATTTGGTCACTCTCATCACTGTTTTACCTTGACTAAAATGATTAGTAGTCACAGTATAAATTACCTGGTAACTAGTTAGAAGAAAAAAGAGTTTGAGCTCTGCAAACCTTTAGTGGTATCTTTCAAAACCATGCGTTTTCTTTTTAACAAGAACATCCCCGTTTTCCTTCACGGCACTGATGCCACTCAGATCTGACACATTCAGGACTATGTGGAAAATACTGGTACTGACTTCAGTGTTCAATATAAATCATTAGTAATTGCACATTTGTCTTAATATATTTGCAATCACTCCAAATGCCTTACACACGTGAACTCCAACCACCATGGTATGATCAACATTTCCTGTAAATACAGCCTACCTGGAGAAATTAAATATGCAACGCATGAGGCTTGTAAGCTCCATAATTACAGATTGGAATTCTATATGGTCTATTTACAAGAATTCCTTCTGAAGAGCCCTAAGTTTTCTCCCTCACTGAATTTGGGAGACTGGATTCATAAAATAACAGCCATGGTAACTTTGCTAAAATGTCCAGATGATTTTATTGAAAAAAAATCAAGAAAGCCTCATTACCAAAATTAGGAACTCCAGCAATCCCTGGAGAAGGCAGAAGATTCTCAAAATCTCAACATTTGGTCATCTCAGAGACTACAAAGAATGGGTGTAGAGGATAAATTTAAATACAGTATCAAAATAAAAACAAAGGAAAACTGAAATGGAAAGCTATGTAACAAATGTGAAAAAAGCTTTTGTTTTTAAAAAAAAGATGCTCTCTGCATAAAAATCAATGTGTGGATAGATCAGAAAACCTTACAAAAAGGTTTTTTTTACAATTATGAATGATCGCTCAAGGGAATTTTTATATGTCAGTTTTATACTTCCTCATGTTAAATGAAGTGAAACCACTGAGACCTCAGGCAGCTAACTGCATCACCAGGCAAGGATGGAGTTAGTAATTTCCTTTTTTATCTGGACAGTAAAAAATATTGCTGTGCCACCATAACTTATAGCTTGTGACAAGGCAAAACTTTATGACTTCTGGATTTCTAAGTGGGTCGTAGGAGAAAAGAAAAAAGTCCAATTTATCAGAATCTTGATTTTTTTTAGCATAATGACTTGAAGATGAAGATTAAATTAATTAATGCACATTTCCTGTCTATCTTTCATTCTCTGTATTGATTTTAGAGTCCCATGGAAGGCAATCTGAACTAGTTACTGCCTAAAAAGGAGAGTTCAGCTGGGGTAACTCTTAGCATTTCAAAAGCAAACTGTCCAAATTTGATAATAAATGAATAGGACAACATTTTCTTTTTCTAAGCCTACACTACAGAGAAAAACAATGTAACTCTCTTCATCCTGATTTCACTAAGGACTGGAAGCCTGATGAATAGGAGCAATCATCCAAAAGCACCACTGTCAGTCTAACTTTGCAATTTCAGTTGAAGATCTTTCCTGTAGGCTACAACAATACTGAGACTGGGTTAAAGAATTTGTCTTAGGCTCTTTTTAATTTTTGTATGGAATGTTATCACTATGGTACCTCTGCACTGCAAGTATAATTTCCTCCCAGAGACAGGGGTCTCTTCAGTCAAAACTTGCCCCTGTGGAGCTGAAGGAAGCTGTAATAATTTCTTGGCTAAATAATCACAGATAATGCATCCTACTCTGAAAGGAGTAGTTTCTCTTCGGCATTGTCCACTATCTGTAAATCTCAGATGTTTATTCATTAGGGCAGTGATTAGAAAGCCAGTCTTCCAGGCAACAACTGTAGTCATTAAGCTATGGATTCTGAATATTTACTATGAATATTTTAAGTATTTTATATTAAGTAGATTAGCTTCTCCAAGAAGGGATGAGGGATTCATCTTAGAGCATGCTATTGTGTGATAGCTGGTGAATTCTTGATCTGGCAGAAGATTTTCTATTGGGAGGGTAAGATGTGCTTTCAAATCTGTGTTCCAAAGCAAGAAGGAGAAGAAAATGAGCCTGTGTATTATGCATGAGTGCTCCATGCACTGGGCTGTTGAGCATTTGAGATGGGTCATTGGGTTTTGTTTGTGACCCAAGCTGGTAAAGACATCCTGAAATGTTTTATTATATCAGGACTTGCCAAGAAGATCAGGAAAACACACACGTGTTTTGTGAATCTTGCTATGGTTTAGGCACTGAGCAGATTGGCATTTTCAGGTGCCCTGCTTGAAAGCGGTAAGCCAAGCAACAGAAATGAAGGCCACTAGGAATTCTCTGGCTGAAGTCTCATGCCAAGGTTCCCAGGGCACCAACAGGGTCAGGCAATAGCTGGACATCAATTTGGAATTAGGTGCTTACACACGTATTAAATTAGGAACTTCTGCGAATGAACTTTTCCAGGGTCAAATCTTCATCTCTCTGGTCCTAACGACGAGTCACACAGGAAAGACTGAAAGACCCAGACACCCTAGAGTCAAATATTTGCTCTTGAGTTAATGAGCTCAAAAGGAACAAAAGGACACTTGGACAGTACTCAAGGACATGTTGTACAGCAATGGCACACACTTTCTGGCTGAATGGGCCACTTCTTTCTCTGCAAATATCAGCAGACATAATGCAGGTAGACCTAGTCATACATGCAGTAGGCCCAGTGCTTTCTGGAACTTATGCATGGACCTCCCATGCACCATATTGTGTATGTTCAAGGGCCGACTCAAGCACAAGTACAGTCAGGAGTGGACTACTAGATTAATACATGGAGCCTGTGGCCCTTTTTCTTGGAGCCCTGCTGCTATCATGTGGCCAGAAAAGAAGGCAGCTGGGATCATGCAGCTGCCACCGTCACTAGAATAATTAATTTAGCCTGGAGCAAGCTCCTGTGTGTCTCCAAGGTGCCCTGGGAAAGAGAGCAACCAGGATTAGCCAACAGACTATCAGTTGAACACTTGAGAGATGAGATCTCAAATTGATTTAATTCATATGTTGGATTTTTTTTACAAAGTCCTTGAAAAAATGAGTGATTTGGGTCAGTGCATGTAAAAGCTTCAAAGGAATCAGGATACTTTTGTCTTAGTTACTAACAGGCATCCCGCTGCTACAAACATATGAGACTTTACAGGTGATGTCTACCCTGATAAATAAAACAGACTAGGGAACCCTAAAGGCAAATGTCATAATGGCTAATGGCCATCTGGCTAACCTCTCTTTCTTCCTCCCCAAAACAATGTGGTCTAATCCAACCTGCCTACTGAGAGCAACCCCTAACTTGTGTTATTCTCAAAACATGCCAAGGCTTTGTCTCAGAAAATGCTATTTGGCACAAGCCTGAATTGCGCCAAGGACAAGTGCCGATAACCAAACACTATGGGCACCCGTGGTCAGGCACTCAAGCCTGCACCCTGGCTCTGCTCTGTCTACTGGGGCAGGCATAGCTGCAGAATCCTCTTGGCCTCAGTGAACTCCATCAGCCCTCGCAGCAAGGTCTGCAAAAGCACAATTACATCCAATTTAGGGCCTGGAGCTCTGTATTAACAAATCTTAATTCTCCAACAGCTTTGAAGAGGAGAATCCAACATGCACTGCTTATAAGATTGTTTATGGCAAAATATTTCTCAGTTGGCAGATGTTTTTCCTTAGTGCTGATCTAACCTGCCATGGTTGTGGAAGGATTTCCCATAATGTGTTCTTTTGTAAGAATGTGTTCAAGGCCCCAGCATTTCTGTCCTCTTTACCAGAACAATTTTAAAAGACAATTTTAACTGACAGTTTTGGCTCTTCTAACTTGAAGGGCAGCTGAGTGTCAGACATGAAAATCAAAGCATTTTTTTAAGGTTTCTAAATATAACCAAATATCTTGATATTAAACATTTTGGCATGGCTGGCTTTTAAAAATAGCTCCTAGAACCTGTCAAGACTTTCATCCATTCATGACTGAATGCTGATCAAGAGTTCAACAAAACCTCAGGAAAAGCAACAACAACCATAAAATGGTATGCCCATTTTAATGTCATAAACTGTGAAATTCTCCAGAACTGCTCAAAATCTGTGTGTTTTCCTTTATCTGATCAATGCAAACAATCATACTATTGGTAATGAAGCTTGTGGACAGTAGGTGACAATGACAAAACCTGTCTCTTCACTTGTGGAGAATTTGTGCCAGATGTTGTAAGTGCAAACACTGGACCTCAGCTGACATGTCAAGCTCCACACATGTTCACACTAGATTCTTGCTGGCAAAAGAAAATAGGGAAGGAATGTAGATTCAGAGCCTTTTCAATATTGCCTTGGGTGTTCAATTCATGCTCATTGCTTCCTTCAGAAAGAATGATTTTGGGGTATGTTTTGAATGTCATCTTTCCTCATTTTCAGCTTATGCCAATTTATTAAAATCCTTTGTTGAGTTCCAGCCATCATGCTGGAGTTATGGAAACTAGTTAGTGGAAGACATTTAATAGAAGCTTATTTCTGTACTAAGATCAGCTACAGCTGTAAGATTTGGGCATAAACTTTAACGGCAATTTATCTGCATATCTTACAGAACTGGCATTTTTTAGCATGGCTTTCTATTAAATTCAGAGAAACCTGCTTGCCACTTAGAAGTCTGCCTGCCATGAAAAACATAAGCCCTAATATAACTATCACATCTTCGGCCTTGCCTTCACTCACTGGGTGGATCTGCATAACTCACATTAACATTAATGGGAATTCCATGTATGCATCACTTGGAGAAAATACTCCCTAGATATTTTATCATTATCTTTCTAGGCAGGTAGGGATGGCATCAATCATGCATCCAACACCGTTGCACAGCATCAGAGCAATAAAAAATAAAAAAAAATGCACAGACATTTCCAAACACTTTCTTCTTAAAATAGTAAGAAGGATCAAATGGAAAAGCTTTGAGAAGCCTGTGAGGAGAACATGACTTAGTTGCATATTTTCCTGTAATTACAAAAGATCTAAAACCTAAGCTCACCCTTCCTCCTTCTAGAGAGAGCAGCAATGGGATAATAAAGACCAGCCTCATTATGTAAGCAAGTCACAGATAAGATGCACTCAATTTATCATAAACATCCGGTGGGTGAAGAGAGAAGGGGGGAGTTTACATTGGAACTGGTTGACCTCTGTGCTTTTTCTTCCCCCCCCCCCCTTTTTTTTTTTAACAGAGGAAGATTTCTTCCCATAATTTTAATATTTCAGCAGAGATGTTTAGGTACTGGGGAAAACAGGGGTTGTGAAAAACAGTACTGGAAGATAGCCTCATGAGAGTGGTATGTACTGATCAGGAATTTTGTTCACAACTCACAGGTTCTGCCCTGCCATTGACAGGAATAAGCAAGAAAAGGAGACAGCAGTAGATTGCACCACTGCTTCAGTCCTTCCCTCTTCTCTCCCTAGAAAATTGCAGCAGAAGAAAAGCAACCAACAATCTTTTCTCTGACAAGTGCTAAGCTGATAATTCTGGGCATGTCCAAACTGTGATACACAGAGGTAGCATTAACCAAACTAGCTCCAGAACCAGAAATACCCTAGGAACACCTGCACAACACTGCACTCAAAGCAATTAGCTTTTGGAAGCCTACGCTTCTTTCAGGACACAACCGTGGCATCCCACGTCATATTACATGCATGTATCGGCAGCAAGCAGCAAAGGAGCAGCAGGAGAAAAGGAAAGGCTTTCATCAAAGGACAATCAAAGTACCAAGGTCTACTGTCAAGGTAGGTATCTTGTTGCTTTTCCCAGCTCTCTCTCCCCAAAATTAGATTGTTCTGCTATTTTCTCTGTTAAAAGAAGTTCTAGGAATAAGCATCCTTCATTTCAATTTAAAAAACAAATACAAGTTGCTAGTTGTGAGTGTTGCAGTGAGAGTTCAGCCTGGGCAGCCTCTTCTTCTGCTTTCCCTGTGAAAGGAGATACATGCACCACTTTTCTGATTACATTTTTTGAGCATCAAGCACAAATTTGCTTACACTGCCACTCTGACACTCAGATCACCTGGGCTTTGAAAGACAGTGAGAAATACTAAGTGGAAAGAAGGAATAGGGGAAATCCTGGCAGGCTACAGTGAACTCAGCTCTTCAGCTACATTGCAGAACAAGCACAGCTCACTGATGGCTGCGTTTTCCTGATATAAACCTCATGAAGTTCAACAAGGCCAAGTGCAAGGTCCTGCACTTAGGTAGGGGCAATCTCCAGTACCTGTACAAACTAGGGGCTGAACTGATTGAGAGCAGCCCTGTGAAGAAGGACTTGAGCATCCTGCTGGATTAAAAACTGAACATGAGCCGGCAATGCGCAGTTGCAGCCCAGAAAGCCAACCGTATCCTGGGCTACATCAAAAGAAGCGTGGCCAGCAGGTCGAGGGAGGTGATTCTCCCCCTCTACTCTGCTCTGGTGAGACCCCACCTGGAGTACTGCAACAAGCTCTGGGGTCCCCAGTATAAGAAAGTCATGGACCTGTTAAAATGAGTCCAGAAGGGGGCCACAAAAATCAGCGGACTGGAACATCTGTCCTATGAAGAAAGACTGATAGAGGTGGGATTGTTCAGTCTGGAGAAGGCTCTGGGGAGACATTACTGTGGCCTTTTAATATATAAAGGGATCTTATAAGAAAGATGGAGAGAGACTTTTTACCAAGGCTCATAGTGACAGGACAAAGGGCAACGGTTTTAAACTGAAAGAAGGCAGATTTAGATTGGACATAAGGAAGAAATTTTTTATGATGAGGGTGGCGAGACACTGCAACAGGTTGCCCAGAGAGGTGGTGGATGACCCATCATTGGACGTATTCAAGGTCAGGTTGGATGGGGCTTTGAGTAACCTGATGTAGTGAAAGATGTCCCTGCCCATGGCAGGGGGGGGGGACTAGATGATCTTTAGTTCTTTCCAAACCAAATCATTCTGTGATTCTATAACAAAGAACCCTTTTCCCTTTCCTGCATTGCCATTCTGCCTGCATGCAAGAATGAAAATGACATCACCTATGAGTTAAAAATCAGGCTTTTCTATGTCTTAAGTCGGCAGAGATGGTGACACGGGCATGCTGCTAGAGCTGCTCTCAGACTGGCTCCCTTTCTTCCTTCAGCTCCAGAGCAGCACAGTGGCAGCAAAGAGTAACAACAAGGGAAAAATTATCTGGGCAGGCACAAGAGTATCCCTCTAGTTAACGTCTTACAACAGTTGTGTTGACCCTAGGCCGTAAAAGACTGAAGCCTCTTAAAAGCTTCACTGCTGAACTTCAGCCCAGGCTGAAGGGCTGCTGCTTTTGGCTCTTGAGATGTCCAGTTCATGGCAGATAAATTCGTGGCTGTCACATAAGGGAGCAGCTGCACGGAGGTCACGAGCACAGGATAGTTCAGAGGATTAGTCCCTCTGTATTAATAATAAAGACAGTCAAGTCTTATGCTTTAAGCATCTAATTTTGAGAGCACTCCCTTAAAAATGAACATATTCATAGTTAAAATAGAGAAATTAAGATATTTAATACCTCCAGAAAAACTGCAGGCCTTCAACTTAGGAAAAGCAACATTTTGGGTATTGATTCCATCTACCAAACTGTCATTCCAGCAAGTCATACTGGGATCAGCAAGGGAGAAATGAGAGAGTTACAGATTCTTTGGGATGCTTCATGTCTGTGTTTATACACCTCCTAGCACATTAGTGAATCACCAGTGCTGCCACTCTACAAATAATAAATAACATTAACAGCAGAACTCATATATTTGTATTCCCTCGTGTGCTTATCACAAACCCATTTAAAGATGTTTTCAGCTCTGAATACATTAGAAATTATTTCAAACAAAAAGTCTTCTTAAAAGAATGTGACAGTTTTAAAAACTGGAAATTTAATGGGATAAACACAGAATAAACATAGTCCCCAGTACACGGACTCAATAAGGTACATTCAAAGAGTAGCACAATGACGTCTCTTCAAGTCACTCAGACTTTGGAGGACAAAATGTTAGCTTTTGTCCAGAATTCTTGCTTATGTTATTGTACGTCATAATTTTTTGCATTAAGGCAGTATCAAGAGGAAGAAGACTGTATTTATAGTGCCTTTGTGGGACCCGAGCATTCTTGTGAACTAAATCTAATTTGCATTTCTAACATAGGTGGTCAGAAGTTATCTAGGACAGGACATAACAGTGCAGTTAGGCAGTTTCAGTACTTGAAGAAAACAAGCTTTACAATACTGATAGAAAATACAGCAAGTGTCAAAACTGAAGTGCATGGAAAACTTTCTGAGGGATCAAACTGATTGAGCATGTTGGTCAAGAAAGATGAAATCAAATTGCCAAAGTTTTGCCATGGACATCCACATAGCCACGATTTTGTTTCTGGCATCATAAAATTAGATGACCATTCCTAGTAAAACAGGTACATAAATAAATGGCAAAGCATGTGGAGCCAAGGCAAAAGAGTCTAGTAAAGATACCAAGCAAATGTAGCTTTTTATTCTGTTCAAAGAATCGATGCGTTATTGGGATATTTTCTGAGGTATTTGTTATTTGTCATTCCTCATGGGCACACTCAGGCCATTATTTTTTACTAAATGGATCAATCCTGTACAGGCTAAAAACATTCTGTAGTTTCTAGTCAGGTGACGCTGGTTAGCTGCAGCTAGTCTAACCAGGGTGCTCTGTCTGTTTTCCAGCTTGATCAGGCAGAAACCCCTGCAGCAGGAACATTGCCGTATGCATGCTCTGAAACTGGTTTCTGCAAAAAGTGGTTTCTGCAAGAAGAAAAGTTCACTTACTAGTTTTAAATTTGCTTTGCATGGAAATTCAGGCCAGTGAAACTCATAGTGATGGATGTTTAAAACAAGAGGGAAATCTGGGCTAAAAATCCTTCCAGCGCTTGTTCTTTAGTGTATTTCCCCAGCTATTGCCCAAAGACACTGGAACGACAGAAATATGAGCAAATGTAGCTGTCTGTATTCCCCTGGTTTATATGTCACCACAAAATCTGCAGGCTAATAAACCGAGTAACCTCATCAGGAGAAAATCTCCCTGCTCCCTTCTGTGCAAGGGCAGAGGGCTGAAGTCAGGAACTGTGCTGCCAGGAGGGCTGGGGAAGGTCCCTGGGCATCACAGGAGGCTGCTACAGCAAACAGCTGTCGGAGCAGGGACTCAGAGAAGGAAGTAAGGGGAGGGGGGCAGAGAGGGAGAGGACCAAGGATGCAGAACAACTCCTTTGCTGACAAGTTAAGGGGAAATACAACAACCAGAAAAGCAGAGGCAGCTCTGCAGCTGCTATTCCACTCCCTAAGGAGACAAGTCTGCCCAGGAGATGAGCATCCTGGGAGCATAGCTGCGGGTGTATGCCACAGAAAACAGGTGGCCTTACCATGGAAAAGTGGCTTTAGGGGAGGCTGGCGCAAGCACAGCAATCTCCTTGTGCGCAAAGGAGCTTTAGTCACTACTTAACTGGAGGCCAACCATAGATTTGGATGCCCAGCCTGCAAGCGAGGCAGTCCACAGAGCGCAATGGGAGGAGGAAGGATGGGCTGGACAAGGTGGCCTTTGCATAGGTGCATATTTAATAGTTCAGAAATAACTAAATACAAAAGTGATGTTAAAAAAGCAAAGGTACTTTTGTATAATTTAACTCAAAAGTCACATTCCTTCTCTCAGTAACTTATTAACTTGCTTTTCTGCATTGTATACCTCCTGAAAAAGAATTTGGAGGAGGAAGCTAATTCAAGCCCAGTTCTTGTGTAACAGAAGTTATAGTAATATGATTCAAGGGGGCTCCACTTGCAGCACAATATGTTTAAATTGTCAGACCAATACATTTAGAAGATGAGTTTTAATACCTACCACTGTTTTGCTGTTGGTACTTTATAGACACATGTAATAGAACAACTACTCAGAAGCTAACATCATCATCCAGTTAGAGAAGTAGTTCAAACTTCTACCCCGCATTTTGAGAGGGGGAAAAAAAGGGCAAATTAATATTCTTTTTACATGGAGCTTAAAACAAAGTGTAATTTAAGAAGATTAACTGACAATTTAATGGATTGATCCAAAGATTGTTTTAATTAGCAAATAATCTCCTAAATGTCATGAAATCTCTAAAGCAACATGCAAACTATTCTGAGTCCAAAAATAATGAGCTATTGATTCTGTTGTTATGAAATCACTCTGTTGGTTGGCAATATACTTTTGGGCCACAAAGTATTACATGAGCAAATTACAATACCTGATGCTGATAATGAAGAAATGACAGCAAACTTTTTCTCATTAAAATCTAGGCTGGAAAAAACATCAAAACTAACTTTTTTCCCCTTCCCAAAATAAATAAATAAATAAATAAATAAGCACCATTCCTTTATATACTGTATTTCTGAACAGATATAAATTCTGTATATAAAACCTGATAAAATGTGTCCTGAAATCCCCAGAATTTATTTTCTACTGAATCTAAACCTAGTCTGTAGACTAGAAATCTATATTTATCTATACATAGGTATATGGATTTAGAGAGTTAGACAAACACCTAAATCCATTTTAGAGGCTAAAACTGTCAAAACATATATGAGTTGGGCACCCAAAACTGAAATGGCCCAATTGACAAAGTCACTGAGAACTGAAAACGCTCATTCAATTCAAAGTCTATAAATAAATAAATAAATAAATAAATAAATAAATAAGCACCATTCCTTTATATACTGTATTTCTGAACAGATATAAATTCTGTATATAAAACCTGATAAAATGTGTCCTGAAATCCCCAGAATTTATTTTCTACTGAATCTAAACCTAGTCTGTAGACTAGAAATCTATATTTATCTATACATAGGTATATGGATTTAGAGAGTTAGACAAACACCTAAATCCATTTTAGAGGCTAAAACTGTCAAAACATATATGAGTTGGGCACCCAAAACTGAAATGGCCCAATTGACAAAGTCACTGAGAACTGAAAACGCTCATTCAATTCAAAGTCTGAATATACTGTGACTCTGAAAATTGGGAAGAATGACTTGAATATATGAGATTGATTCATTTTGGTCATTGACAGACCACCAAAGCCTCTCAGCTCATGACCTCTAGTCTTTTCTTAGACCACCTTTCAATCAATAATTAGGATAGCTTAAGTACAAAGTAAAGCAAAATGAAAACCTGAGTTTAGAGTACCGTGCAGAGCCTAAAATTTAAGCTGGAATCACACAATACAATCGTCACAACACTTTTACTTAAAAATAGAAGCTTTGTGCAAAAAAGTCTTCAAGGCCTTTCTTCAAACATAACTAGTGGCTACCTGAAGCAGCCACAAGGAAAAAACAAAGAACACACATCATCAGTCCCTGAAAGTTGCTAAATTGGGGTCCAAGCCTGAGGTCAAAGCAGGGCATAAAATATTGTATCCCTGTACTCTGATCTTTATCAGCATAGTGTCTCAATGCCTATTCTAACAACCAAAACAGAAAGGCCTTGTGCCATCAGAGCCTGTGATACCCACTGCTGCTGTAGGCAAAGCACGGTCTCAGGCTGGAGATAATGCTACCCAGAAACTCTCCCCTCAGCCCAGCCCTTACTGCAGCCCAAACTTTCATCCTCTTTGGTCCAGTTTACCACAGAGACTACATGCTCTTTTTCCACACCTCAGTTCCCGGTGAGATGGCGGTACTCAGCCCTCCCCAAGGTCCCACCACAGCTCCCACCAAACACTTGCACTTCTCCAAAATGTTGTTTTTCTAAGGACACAGGCTGAGAGCAGAGGAAGAACAAGGCTGATATCACACAAAACAGGGTCTGGGTGGAGATCTAGGGGGTTTGCCTGTGGCTGGAGAGGTTGCCTGGCTTTTTTCCTCCCCTGGTGGAGGCTGAGCTGCCTCATTCTCTGATGTATGGTGGCTCTAGCCCTGAGCAGCCGTAAGGTTTGTAAAGGACTGAATCTTGTACATCAAGTATTCCTACTGATGTTGTCAGGCATAAGTTAAGCAGAACAGTGTTTGGCCCTGGATTCACAGATGATGTTTTCCTTTTGAAAAGAAAAATAATGCAAAATTGAAGAATTCTATCTTTTGAATACAGCTAACAGAATATAAAAACGCTTGATCAAAATTTGTTGAGGTGCCAAGGGGGACTAGAATATATTTCCTGAATATAGATTACAAATTGTTCCAGGTTTCCTTTTGATTAATTGCTTTCTTTTCTTGATGTTTTTAGGAGTTTTACTTCCATTGTGGAATGATCTTATAAACTGTCTTTCTTCGCTAAACAACTAAAGGTTAATTATTATAAATGCAATGTGAAATCCATTGTATTCCTCCATTGTTTATAGTTCCTGCAAAATAGTATAAAGACTTTATATATAAAGACAAATCTTTAAAACTGCTTCAGGATCCAAATTAAAAATTATTCCCATTTGTGTTGATTACCAAGGGACATTTGGAAAACCCCCAGTGATCACAGGACATTTCCATATAGCCTGTCACGTTAAGGTGAAAAATTCGCAAGGACAGTCTCACCATCTGTCATCAACTCGCTTCGGTGACACAGAGGACTGCTCTGAAATGGCCAATAGGCCTCATGCATAACAAAACCCTTGCACTTTTGCATTGTTTATATTTTGACCTGGGCAGATAATCCTTCAGAAAGGGGGGCTGTGTTTTGCTACTTCTTTTTTTTCTTACATGGTGACCAATTTAATGCTGTCTTTTAAAGAGAAATCATCCATCCATTTAGAAAATAAATTTGAAGAACTGTCTCTATGTTACTATTCTGCCTAAACAACTACATTGCAGACTGAAGGCATTTTATTAACAGCACCGTGTTTTACGAAAGCTAGTGAAAACCTGTTTTTCTAAACTAAGGGGCTTTTCGTGAGTGACGTCACTTCATTTAAACTGTAATTCTAGGTGGTTGTGAATGCTTAATACACTGTCAAGGTTTGTTGCTAACAGTCTTTCGTTAAATGGATAATTTAAAAGCAGACAGCAATCTAGAAAAGAAAAAAAAGCACCTTTCTGCAGCTTGACAAAACCACGTTAGCCTGTTTGTATAGTCAGTCATATAACAAGGACCATTTCTCATAGCAGAAGTCAAAGATAAACTGTTCTTACCATGATGTCAAGCACCACTTAAGACTTGCAAATACAGTTTCCTCATACAATAGGTTCCTCTCCAGCCTATCAGGTTTGTAGCTGACACACTTACAGCATTGGTTAAAGGAATTAAGAAAAAAAGTTGGAAAAATAAACTCCTGGGAAATGGTTTTATCCTGTCAGTTATCTACCTCAATGACTGGAAGATAAAAGACTAATAGAGCATTCATCCCAGATCTCCATCTGCCTGGAGGTCCAACAGCTAACAAAATTGTCAGAAACAGCCACTGTTACAACCAAGTGAATGGATGAAGGGAAGAATGAATGGATGTATGATGAGGACATCCCTTCTGTCGGTATAACAGGATCCTGACAGGATCCTCTAGGTTTTATTTTATCTTCAACACATAAAATATTCACATGTATAGGAGCAAGTCTTTATTCAAGGCACAGGCAAGCCTTCAAACAGTGCATTGTACATATCTAGATGTATTCCTCTTATAATTGGGGAACATTTGTTGTTTTTCAGACCCTTATATTTTAGTAATAAACCAGACCTTTTAATTACAAATGAAGTCAACCCCTTCCTCTGCAAAGACAGGCTCCACTGATGCTAAAGGGAATTACACTAAATTCTGAAGGATAAATAAATCCCTTGAGGTCCACTCCTTCCCTCCCACCTGCATCACGCACAATATATCAGGAATATGGAATCACTTAAGCATGGGAGGGATTCCTCCTAGCTCCCCTGTTCTGTATTCCACTGAGCATGGCTGTCCATAAACAAACAGCCATTTATTGTTCTATTACTGCCTTATGTTCGGAAGGGATTACCTTTTTAATCAAATTTCCATACAGAAAATAGGATCTGTAAAACCACAAGCAAGACAGACTGAGTACAAAACTCTGGCGATCTGTGAATCCCTGAATTCCTGCTTTCTCCTGAGCTCAAGATCTAGAAACAGAGAAAGAAACTCTTCTGATATAGATTCCTTCCTCTCCGAGACAAGATAGAAATTGTTGGGGTGTGCAAAAACAAAACCCCCTGAAAGCCAGGTTTTGAGAGAGAGAGAATTTCGACGGAGCTTGCAGCTGTATGGAGATGCCTAAGGTGACACTACAAATGCTGAAAGCTCTCACTGGTTTCCCCTTGCAGTATGAAATTAGCACTTTTGTTTGCTAAAGATATAATCATGTTTTTTATATATATATTTGACTTTTCAAAACAGCATACCATGCACAAGAGAACAAATAAAAGAAGTTGGGCACTTCCAAATGAAATTTCATCTCAACAACTTTGCTGTGTTGTAGATGACCCCTTTCAAGTACAGATGTGCCTCACACCTCTGGCTTGGAAGTTCCCAGACATCTTTTCCTGCATAATATTCATCATGCACAAGTCATCTTTACACATTTTTGAACTATAAATACAGCTTTATATATTCCAGCCAAGTCAGAGCTAAATTCTTCAAGGCCCTTGGATACTACAGCTTTCTGGTAAATATTTGGGGGCAGTTCCAGATGATAAACCTAACAAGTAAAGGATTCTACTTCTTAGTGCATTTCTGTGGAAAGAAATAACAGAAGGAATTCAGGAGTCTCTGGGTTTTAGATATATAATATATGGATGTTACTAAAAACAGCCATCTTATACCATGGCTTGGTTTCAGAATGGGAGAATTAAAAGTTCAGAGCTGTTGTTTCAGATTGGGTGAATCTCAGTATGGGAGATTCATCATACTGTATGGGTTATGTTCTGGGACATCTTTTCTAGAAATAAAAAAAAATTGAAAGCTGAGCTTCCGGGTACAAATGTTTGGGTCACACTGACACTTAAAAGCTACTAATAAATGAAAGAAGCCAAGGTCTATGCTCTGGACCAGAAAGCAAATATTTCTGCACAGCTCATATAAGTCTGGCTAAACTCTCCCTGCTCACAACCAGGCAGTGTCCCTGTGCTGCCTTTTGGGTAGGGTGTACCAAGCAATAGCAAATTCTCTGCAGAAATCCCTCCTGTTCCCACAGTGAAAACCTGTTGAGTTTGTCCAGCCTTTTCAGCAATCCCAGCTTCTTCCTGCAGCTCTCTCCTTCCACCCAGGGCTGGGCTCTGGCCAGATCTGCTTCGCTCACTGAGCGTTGGCCAGGAGAGACCCAAAAGCTTCCCCTGTCCTGGCAGTTTGTCTGTTTTCATCAACAAGGACCAATTCATTCATCTTTGTAATTTCGTTTCTGTCAAGGATATTCCATTGTTTTAACTTAACCTTTGTTAATAACCAGGAGGAAGTAGTTTCTTTTTTCTTGACCACTCTATAGCAACGCACTTATTGTCCTACTGGACTGAGTCACTTACTGTTAATGATCTTTTAGATGAAGCTTTGCTGTAGCAACGGTGGCCCAAGTACACATGTAGGCAAGGCTTATGTAGTTTATAATAACATTAATAGACCAAATGTCACAGTTGGAAGAAATACACAATTTCTCCCAGGCACCAGCCCTTCGTTTCATCCACAATTACAACCCTGTCTTATATTGACATGCAGCTGCTTCTAGACAAGATTAGGAGGTATGTTACCAGTGTTTGCTAGTCCAGGCTAGGAGGTATGTTAGCAGGCTTTGCTAGAAAATATATGCCAGAGTAATACAGAATTCATAAAATCAGTCGGAATCCATATGTTCTGTGTAGTCAGAGTCCTAGTCTGTCCAGACAGGTACTGCTTCCATCTCCCCTTGCATGCAAGGGAAAATTTGAAAGCATCATCTGGTAATAGCCAGTGTTTGCCTGTAGCTGGAAGCCTCCAGAGCATCCATCCAGAAAGGAAGAGAGTCTCTAGCATTTGAGCTACAAGACAGCTGCAATGAAAGACAGGCCTTTTAACTGCTGGTTGAAGCAGTGATTAAAATGGAGGTGAAATATTCACATTTCTTTGCTACAGTACTACCCGGTAACCTCTGTGACAAACACTGGGGCCTCCAGGGTTGGTAGGAGCAGGGTTACTTGTGATACAGGGTTTGCCAGCAGCCCACCTCAGTGACAAAAGCTCAGTGATGTTAATTCTGAGAGAAGTGCTGAGATACTGTCAAAACAAAGCTGGCAAAAACTGGTCTTACTTCAGATACTGTGCAGACTCCTTGGTCCTTTTCATAAGGACTGGTCACAGGTATACATTGGGACCTTGACTGGAGTTCTTTCAACTGCCTTTTGAGGTGTTTGGTATTCTTGGTAAACACTGATCAGGATAACTCACTGCAGAACATCTCATACCTCCCTTTGGACCTCTAGGGTAAAGACCCAAACATCAAAATGTTTTAGATAACAGTGCTCCCAGTCTCCAGGGAAGAGAAGAGCAGGGACCCACTCTGTCTTCCCATCCTAATCTAGGGCATCTAGCATTCAGAAAACAAATATTTCAACCTCATCTTGTAGGAAAGGGACCATGTAAAGAAAAAAGTATGTGAAATTCATGCACGCATCATACAAAGTTTGATCTCCAAACAACAGAAATTTACAAAAAAATAGGAAGGCATAATTTAGTAGATGTGTCAATGTCCTTACAGTGTGCAGGAATCTGCTGTAACTGTTGATTTAATAATTTCTTTCTTCCAAGGGCAGCATTTGTCCCAAGAAGTTTTTCCTTTACATTTTGTTAATGAATATTAATAAGCATTTTCTGAAAGCAGAGCTGTATATGGCAAGCACCCTTTAAGCCCAAAATAGAGAGTGCACTTCAAAAGTAAACTTTTACTTGGGGTTGGAGGAAAAAAAGAGTAACTTACATTAAATATGTTTCCTCTTACTGTCATCTCTCTTGTTCATACATTTGGTGTTTGTATGACCATGCCTTGAAGAAGTATTTTTATTGATGATACTTAGGCATAACTTTTAAATTCCTTCCAATCTGAACTTTTCAATGAAAATGTGAACTGCTAAAACAGTACAGAAGCTAAGAAATGCGTGTTTCCATGCTTCTTTGAAAACATGAAAATGCCAGATTTTACAAGCTAAGTTTCCAATAAATGAGATGTTAAATTTAACTTTAGTGGAGTGCTCTAGTAAAAAAAATAGGTAATGATGTTCCAATATATCAAGATTTAGATTGGTAAGTGTAAAAAGTGTATCTTTCTAGGGCTACAAGTGCTGGAATGGCATGTCATGATAGTACTTGTGACATCTGAAGCTGTGATTTCCATGTTTTGAAAAACAATAACAGGATTGTTTCAGCTTATTATTTTCACTTAAGTATAGGGCTCGCTTTCCCTCTGCCTCACACATATAGACACAGTCTTATCACAAAACAATTGGCAGTTTTCTTTGTCTTCTTAATATTGTATCCACATCTTTCTGCAACTTAACAGACTTTTGCAATTTGTAATTCATTAAAATTTGTATTGCCAATTAAATTTTTTTCTGCTGCATTATTTCTGTATGAAAGATATTTTTTTAAAAAACAGTTTAGTGATTTTTTTTTAATCAACAGTAGACCTCTGTCTGGTAAAGAAGAAGATACCTTCACTTCATGGGAAAGATCAAACAGTAATATTTATATAAAAATCTGTGGAGATATTAAAGATCTCTATGGAGAACTTTTTATAAAAATCCTGAATAAAGGCATCTGGATAATATATTTTCAAAAAATACTACTGTTTTTCATGATCAGAAGAACGATGATAGCAGAGACATATTTCATGAACATAAAATAAAATATATAGCCGATAGTACAGTTAGGAAGGCTAAGGGGGAAAGTACAGTACAAGAGAGTTTGAAGAAATATGGAAGATAGTTAACTATTCAAACACACAAAGTTGGCGGAAACTATGATAAAGTATTGTAAAAGTGGTTGCTTTATTTACCAGTCACTTGTCCCCACTATTTCTTTGCATGCCAGCCTTTCATGGCAATCCTAGGAATTTTGTGGCTAACAATTTTCTTTTGTGGTTTAAGCAAGGATAGACCTTCCATTTAGCCTTTGAATCTGAGCTAAAACCTCTGGTGACATTATGCATGACTTCACAACCAGCAGTGAGAGGTGAAAATGTAGTGCTTGGCCCTGCCTCCAACAGAAGGAAAAGGGAGCTTTGCCCCAGGAATTGGGCTGGGTTGTTATTGCCAAATGAACATTTTGACCAGGGGCCAAATCCCACTTTTTGCCACATGGCAAACCTGAGAGGGTCACTGATAGAAGATAGACATGTAGAGTTTGGTCCTAGCTGTGTTTGACATGTGGATGACAGCAGTTGCAGACACATAAAGACATGCTTGGATACATAAATGGACCTTCAAAGGCTCCATTCTGGGAAAGTATATAACCATAGAAATACTGTGTCCCCCAAAGACACGAGAACACAGTACATATATGTACAGCTACCCATGTACTTTTTTTTTTTTTTTTTTTTTT
>NW_008825554.1:277153-309636 GCF_000699105.1 Pygoscelis adeliae
CACTGAATGATAAATTCCTCTTATGGCGCATTTGCTGAATTTATGAAAATACTTACAATCTGTTATTTACACTTTCAGTCAATTAAGCTATTTAAATGATTTGTTTTTATTTCATTCCCAAGCCTTCCAAATTCTGTTGTCTCATGTTTGGTCCAAATAAAGACAGATATTTTATTTGTTAAATATATTTCTTGTTCTCTAAACAGGACAAATGGTAACTTGTTCACATTTATTTGTGGCAAGAGCTGAAATTGAGAATTCTTCCAGGTAAACAGTGAATAAGAAGATTCTAATGCTTCAGTATGCCATTAAATAACAATTATTTAATTTTCTTTCTTTCTAAAGGACTATTATTGTTAAATTAATGTTTGATACTTATTTCCACCCAAGACTATCAACTGAGCTATAACTTCCTGAAATGCTCCATGAAATTAGCTACTATTTCTAACTTTTATATCATACTGCATTACCAAAAGATATGGTAATTTTTTATTATTTCTGATTACCTTTTTAAACATTTCCTGAAATTACGTAGCAATTTTTTTTTCCTGCATTGTCATATGGAATGGTGGCAAACCTCCTCAAAGGCATTTTAATAGATGGAAGACATTGTCTGTATGCAACCATAATTTCAGGTACTAATGTTAGAATGAGCTTATTTCTAAGCACTGAATATATATTTCTAAGCACTGTTTAAGCACAAACATTATCTGTACTATGGAGCAACATTGCCTTATCACTCTTGTGGAGTCTCACTTGCCTGTAACCTATAGAAAGGATGACTTGTGCATTGAAATATTCATTCCCAAGATAATAGCACAATGCTGGATGCTGATGTAGTGGCTTTTAAAACCTCCTTGTTATGGTTCATCACATTTAAGCACTGTTTGTACCTACATTTGCTTATTATTATCCAATACTACTTGAGTTGGTACAATGACAATGTTACATATATCATTTAAAAATCATTTAAAAAATCAGACAGTAGTAACGCTCAGGTTCGTGTAAAAACAAACTTGGCCATACCACACAGGAGTATTCTACAAATATTTCTGAACAATAAAAATAGAAATGAAAATGCCAAACAAAAATTGCAAGCTGTCTCCATAGGACTATAAACACTTCGTAAACAGGCATTTTCTTACAGAAGGGGAAAAGAGCAATTCCAAGGCATGGTTGAAGAAGTAGATAGGTGTATCAGGAAGGACAGATGGGACTAGATCTTGCCTCAAGGCTAAGAAAGCAGCTCAGAGAAAGGGAAGCATAAGGATGGCTCCCTAGGAGAAGATCATCACAATACTTTGTGGGACTGACCAGATTTCTTCTCCTTCCAGAACTAACTGTTGGCATGCACCCAAATCCTGAGTAAGAGCCCTGGAAATGAAATAAGGTGCAGAACTCCAAGAAATTTAACATCAGATCTGATAGAACAAAGCTACCAGGGCTTTTCTTTATCACTTTAAACCTTGTAAAGTGTGTTGCAAAGGGATTTTTTGGAGTTACTTCCATTCCTCACAAAGCTGCATCTATAGGAACCTACGTAGTTAAAACTTTGTGCACACTTACTATTCTTAGTAAAGATCCAGCTCAAGGAGCATATCCAAGACTCTCAGGTATGGCTACATCAGTTAACAAAACAGGGCCTAGGTACAGGTTCAGGCATAGTCCACCTTTTTCTGCAGTGTTTGGTTATAATCACTCTCCCTGTTACCAGGGAGCACTGCCAGTTTGGCTGCAGCTGCCACATTGTTCGGAGTTTTGAGGGCCTGGATTCCAAAATATCCTGTGGATTCCTGTGTAGATGTCAAAAGCACCCAGTGGAAATCTCCTTTCTTGAGATATCAGATCATTGCAAAAATACTGTGAATAGTGAAGATCAAAACAACTCTCACTCCTTGCATCAACTAAGTCTTTCCTAGTGCATCCAAAGGAAAAATCTCATCCTACTGGTGTGCACATGCCTCAGAAAGCAACAAAAACCTCAGAGTAAAATATCATCTAGAAGTGCCAAAACAACAGAGGAATACATCTGATGTAGCATCTAGTGTCTGCTTTCCAGTGGACAAAGGAGATTAACTGTAAGAGAAAAGGGAACCATATTATGAAAAGCCGCAGAGTGGAGTCTGTAGCTCTTTGCCTTTACTTCCAAGACTTGCCCCAGCCTGTGTCATATTTCTATTGAGGTTTTCCACACAGAAACCACAGGAGGGAGGAAACCCCCTGCCATGAAACTGTACCAACCTCTCTTCCTCCTGCACTGGACTCCTCACATCAGACACTGCAGCAGCTGCCTGTGGACAGCGTTTCCCTTTCAGCAAACCCATGCCCCTCTCAGCCCTGCTCTGCCCTGTGCTATCACATTCCTTTTCTGCATCCTGGCTGTCACAGAAGCGGCTCCCCCAGGCTGTGACAGGGAGGGGGGTTGCAGACACCTCCCTGCGAGATGTTCTCCAGGACCAGTGGGTTGAGAGCTGGTGACTCCATGCCCTGCTCTAAAGGGAGAATGATAACCACTGGACCTTGCCCAGGAAGCCTGTGGTATTCCCCCTCCTAGGTGTTTGCCCTGCAAAAGAAAGTATTGCCAATAAAAAGGAAGGTGAAATAGGGCATCTCTATCATTCTTTTATAAAGCTACTAAAGATTATTATCTGTTGCTCTTTCAAGTTCCCAACACAATGGTACCAGGCTGCACTCTGAATTAAATAAAGCATTCACCTCTTAATCAAAACAGGAATATATGCCTTGACTTTCACCAGAAAGCCTAACAATGTGAACAAAGGAACACTGAAGCAGAGTCTGAATAATTCTTCTAACACGGCAAAATAATTGTATCTAGTTGCATAAGAGACAATTAAATACAAGCCCTCTCATGTCAGACAGTCAAATGGCTGGTCAAAAAAGATAGCTTTAAAGGTACTACTTATTTTCAGTAACATCCCACAAACCCATGTTCCAGTATTTTATTACTTAAGTAGAGGAAAGGCTCAAGCACTATAATATAATTCTCTTGTTATTTTATTACATTCCCATGTGAAATTGTGGGATGTAACAAGAGTATGAACAATTATGTAGAGTAGAGTTATTCATCCCTACATGTTTTTCCTCCTTAAAACTGGATAAGTCTTTTCCAAAAATTGGTTCCTAAGCATAAAATGCCTTGAGCAGCTTTAATTTTGGGAAAGAGCAATAAATCACGTTAATACAAGAAGCAATATTTGATTACTCTGCATTACCCAGTAGCCCCTTTACAATTATAATCCTTTACACTCTTATCAGTGAATACATCACTCCTAACTCTAACCCCTCAATCACCCTCTCCCTCATCCACGCTCCTACCATTTGGTAGCAAGCCTCCTGCTATTATTTAATATTAAATTATATAGCACATATGTGATGGTGATAGCCATGTGATAAATTGCATTTATCATGCATCTTTTAATGCAGCTGTATTAATCATGCCTCTCCTTCACTCTGCCCACTAATCCATCTCTGTCCAGGACGACTCAGTCCCATCCAAACCTTTAAAGAGATTTGAACATGCACCGTTAAAAATGGTACCCTTTTCCAGACACAGAGTTTCATTACAGGAATCACACTGTCCCAAAGCTCAGCACAAATAACTTTAAGTCTATGAAGGGTTTAAGGGTATGTTATCTCATGAACCATGAGACTCCTTGAGGCTAAAAATGAGAGACTTACATTTTCTGTTGTTACAAGGCACTCCATTTCTAGCCCAAGGTTATTATCCATGATCCTGGACATTAAAATTGAAACATTTGATGTTTATAAAATAGGTGTTTTTAAAGGTCTTTAAAATGTCTCAGCTGCAGATTTTCATTACCTCCTAGGCCTCTAAAGATGGACTTCTAATACTGAATTAGGAAATACTGACCTTACGAGCCATAGGAATGCAAAAGAAGGAACTGAAAAGCATTTTAGAACTCTTCAGAACATTTTAAATAAGATGTCTATTAATTATTTGTTCTATATGCTGTCTGTGTAATGGTACAGGGCAGCAGACGTATTTTATTAACATCCACTGGAGATAAGCTGCCACATTCCTGTTGATCTGCCTTTGTTGCTTTTATTCCACACCATTAAATGCTCTCTTTTGCCCTAAATCCAATTCTTAAACATTTATTGGGAACTTAAACTCATTTTTTAAAAAAAGTTAAAGTCTTTTAACTTGTTGTGACAGGACAAGGGGGAATGGCTTTAAACTAAAGGGGGGTAGATTTAGACTAGATAGAAGGAAGAAATTTTTTACGCTGAGGGTGGTGAAGCACTGGCACAGGTTGCCCAGAGAGGTGGTGGATGCCCCATCCCTGGAAACATTGAAGGTCAGGTTGGACGGGGCTCTGAGCAACCTGATCTAGTTGAAGATGTCCCTGCCCACGGCAGGGGGGTTGGACTAGATGACCTTTAGAGGTCCCTTCCAACCCAAACTATTCTATGATTCTATGATTCTTTTCAGAAAAAGTTACTGAAGTTGGAAGTGTTTTATTAATCTATACCAGCATCACCAAACTGTCATAGGATAAATCGGGTGGGAAAGCAAGGAGGAAGAACTGGGAAAGAACCAGAAAAAATGTTGAACACTTTGTTCCAAAATAAAAAGAAATGTTTTAGTTTACCCAATTAAAAAGATTTGTATTAGGAAAGTCCTTTCAAATATATTTTTAAATCACAAAAAATGATGCATTTATGACACAAATATTATTGATGAACCCCAAACCATTTTCCACATTTTTGGAATAACTCAGACACCTAGAATATCATTAGTCACAGCAGCTGGGAATGCTTCTGTCATTAAACATATGGGCAAGTGTTTTGTTGGATTGGGATTTATATATTCTGTGGATCTGTATAGTTAAATTATTTTTTTTAGGCATTCATACAGTCATAGTTGAAAGGCTGTTCTTGAAATCTCGTCTGTAACAGAATCGAGCCGTAGCAGAATACTGTGCTCTTATTGCAGCTGTTATTTTTGTCCCAAACCCATCGCTGCTGGGGCAGACACCAGGATAGCCACTCTGATCACTCCTCACTGACTTGCTCCCACTTGCTATTCTCCTCCTCCTCCCTGATTTCTCTTCTTTCCCGATTTCTCTTCCTCTCCTCTTTTGCTTTCTCCCTCTGGCTTTTTCCTTGTGGTTCCCCAGTGAAGCACTCATCGTTGAATGGTGGGATTGAAAACCAGACACTGGTCAGCTATTAAAGCACTTTTCCCTCATTCTCCTACTCTCGTTTTCTCACCATTATAAACTAAAGACAAGAAGTTATTACCCTTTTTGGGTGCAGATTCACGGGGAAAAGGGGACTAAGGGACTGTAGCCATGTCATTGGTACTGCCTCGTACCCGTGCCTAGAGGAGATGCCCTGGCCCTGCCTCGCACCCCCCTCCTTACCCTCCTGCCACCTTTCCTTGCTGTCATGGGAAGTAGCATCCCAGTGTTTGGAAGAACTTCCTCTTCCTAAGTATTGGGGTTTTTTTCACTCCAGTCAGGTCAGTTTTCCTCATTTTTGTCCATAAACATGAACAAGGAATCCAAGTGAGGTCTTATTTGCGTAAAGTGGGGCAGGAGCTTAGAAGCAGTGAAGCAGTTTGCTGCCATTTCCTTCTTTCCTGTGCCTTCACCAGCCTCACTCCACAACGTTCCAATTTTTCCTTTCACTGAGCAAAAAACCACTTAAAGTTTTCCAGATTTCCTTTCTAATCCATGCTCAGTTCCATATCTCACCATAGGTTCCTCCCCTGCTCTATCAAACAGCGACTCTGGCTTCTGCATTGGAAAACTGCTCACTCCATGGCACATCAGCCAGCCACAGAAAGCAAGTTTTCAGGTCAAGGAAACATTGGCCACAGGGGATTCACATGTCTCAAGAAGAGACTTGGGCTTCTTCATCTCCTCACTGCTGAAGTACTTCTCCATTGCAAACTTCTCATGCATGTCCATTTCCACCCCCCTTACATTAATTGTGGATGGTAATTCAGCTGATTTAAATCCCATTTGTATCATGTCTCAGAACTGCAAATCTGACTACCCAGATATAGTTCCCATTAGGATCACAGTTATTGCCCGCTTCCGTTTCTAGAAACTCAGCTAATCTTTACTTACAGATACTCAACAACTGGTCCTGATGGTTTTATGCCTGTTAAGTCAGGCTGCATCTTGCCATCAGGTCCATTTAACATACCAGGCTGTCTCAGCAAAATTAAAACATTAGGCAAGCAGTGGGAAGGGAATTCGGTGTCAGAGTTGAGGCCAGGGAGTTATGGGAGACGATGGGAAAAGGGTTCATTTGAACCCCAGCCCTTCCAAGCTCTGAAATCCATGCTAAACCCATCTGGAACTAAATAGGGAGTGATTCAAATAATACTGCTGGTTAATCACTCTCCAGCAGCTCAAAGTACTGACTTTAGGCTCATCAAGGACTCCCAACAAAAGGAGATAGGAAATTAAAAAAAAAACAACACCAAAATATTGATAAATCAAAGACACTTACCCTCTTTTCTAAAGCACAACAGAATTAGCTGTTGTCCTGATACATTATGGCCACTCACAGCCTTAATCATGTGAAATCACTTCAAAAAGAATTAACAGATTTAGCTAACTATAAAAAAGCTTCAAAGCTTTACCAATAGCAGGAGACCTTCTCTTTAATTGGGAGCATATGTCTGAGCAAAACTAAAACTATTCAATAAAAACAGATTTTGAAACAGCCTAAATATCGAAATTATTGAATTAGAATGACTAATATTCACATTGTCCATTGTTCTGAGGCTAAAAAACCTAGTCAAAGCTTTATACTCCATTAAGTATTGCTATACATTTGAACTCCCACTCACAGAACCAGACCCTTCCCGTTTTAACAGTAAAAATATCTCTGTCCCCAAAATCTTGCGAGTAAGCCAGGAGACAACAACTAGATAAAGGCAGAGAAATGGGAAAGCATATGGAAACAGTCAGCATGACAAGTGGCAGTCTCAGTTTCGGCTCCACTCTCACCATTTGCAAGCCCTGGAGAATTATCAGTATTTTCTCCTTTTCATCTACCAGCCTATCTTTACAGCAATAACAGGCGGTATTATTAACAGGTTAGCATCCTCTGCTTGCCTGAATTTATCATCCAAGGATGAGAAAGAAACAATGCCAGTATGAACCTCATGTCATTGTCTTTCTAAAAAAATTTTGTTGAAAATTCCCAAGATAGAAACCAAGAGCAGAGACAAAAAAAAAAACGGGGATCAATTTTTATGTGGAACAAAAGATTGATTCCTGCAATTACAAAAAGTGTGAACTTTATTAAAAGAACACTCCAGTTAAATATATTTTAAACGGTCTCTAATACAAAGTGTAAACTAATGCACAAATGAAAGCAGTTTCATTGTACTTAAATAAATAGCTCTTGCTTCATCCTTTAAGTCAACTGGATTTCAAGTTACCTGAGGGAGCTTGGAATTAGGAACCACCAATGTTTTAGAGTTATAGGCTTACCTAGTTATACTAGAACAAATCAAATGCATGTGGATGAAAATGCACATAGATAAATCCTCATGAGGATCCAAGAACAATATAGGATTTTTCAAGCAATACAACCCTCAACCTCAGTTGATACGAAATATTCTTTTTCTACGTAAAATGTATCATGGGAAAATAAATCATTAGGAAAATAAAGACTTATTCTATGTAACAATCACAGTTAAACCTGCTTAATGAGACTTCACAGCACAAAGAAAAGTTACCACATTCCAGTTCAGTCAAAACATGCCAGCCAATCATGAAAATCTATTAAAGAAGATGAAGATCGGGTCTTTTATCTCACTGCATCTCCGAAAGTTGACATTTCTTTCTCTTCCATTTTAGGGAGCAGAAAGAAAAATTAGAGGTACCTAACTCTGCATAAAAATTATTTGAAAATTATAGAATCATAGAATCATAGAATCATTAAGGTTGGAAAAGACCTCTGAGATCATCAAGTCCAACCGTCAACCCAACACCACCATGCCCACTAAACCATGTCCCTAAGCGCCTCATCTACACGTCTCTTAAATACCTCCAGGGATGGTGACTCAACCACTGCCCTCGGCAGCCTGTTCCAATGTTTATATCTTCATTAAAAAATGAAAACCTTAGAAAATTCCGGGAATTTGCAAAATAGAAAATAGGGAAATACTCTTATGATTATGTTATTGTTAGCAGCATTGTTAATCATAGTTTTATTAACATATTAGCAATGTAACATTCAGTTTCCAAAGTGAGAGGATTCTAACTTCCCCTTCAGGCAACTATTGAGGAAAAATAATTAAATGTAAATAAATTAGTAATGTAAAAGGATTTTGTCTTCCACTTAAGTAAGGACACTGTGAATTTTTCTCTCTCTTTTTTTTTTTCCTAATTAAGGGTTCATATGTCCTGTAAGAGTAGCCTCAATTAAGTTTTACCTAACCTTAGCACAAGTAGCACCACTGACTACAGTTGGGACTGAGTGGGTGGCATTATTCATGTGTTTAAAATGAAAAATATCATTAGTTTTTTCAATCAAGCTGACTGTGTTGTGACTATCTACACCAGCAGCCTTATTTTTGGTCGTTACTGTCTGCCTTTTTTAAGTAGCGGTGGAGGAAACTGCATATTCCCTATCTCAGCTATGTGCAATTGCTTTCATTTTCTCCACTTCTAGAAAAAAGGTGAGACCCTTTGACATGAGAAATCAAAGCCAACACTTCAATAGCTAGTTTAATATTTGGATCTCTGAAGCAAGGAAAGTGTGAGGAGGTAGCAGTCAGCTGTCCACACGCACAATTTCCCAAACCTTGCCTTTCACCTGTCGTTTCTGCTTACACATGTGCCCTTATCAGGACAGTGGGTTAGTCAGTCAAATTCAAAAGGACAGAAACAAGGACAAACTATTGCTGCACTCCCGCTCACTCCACGCAGCCCCGTAGGACTGGTGCATCATGGCAGGGGAAGCGATGACAACAGCCTCTCAGGAACATCCCCAAGGACCGTCACAGTCCCGTCCCAGCATTCTGTGGCACAGTTTAGTTTTATCCTTTAGTTTTAAAGAATACTTTGACCTTTGGAGGACAGCAGGTGAATCTCTGTGACTGTTATAGGGATTTGGAAATCTAAATTACCCACACTTGAAAAACATCCTTTGTTTCAAGCACAGAGGTGCTTCTGGTTATGTTTCTGAGATGCCCATGTGAGAGCAGTTTATTGCACAACGTGGATAAATGACATTTTCAGCCTGGTTCCTGGTGAGGAACGTATTCCTTGTGTTCAGCTCTGTGCTGTGCACAGTGCATCCTGCCTTAACCCTTCTTCATCTTTACCACCACATAAAAATACAACATATCAGCTGTGCAGCTGTAACCAGGCATCCTAAGTGACAGCCCAGCAGGAAGAACAGCCTTTATTTGTCACCTAAAGTTAATGGCGTAAATTCAGAGACCCCCTCCTTCCTGCCTTTCCCCTACAAAGAGGACTCAAGGCCCTGATTAATATGCAGGCCTATTAACTCCAGTGGCTCTAAGGAGGTGGTGACTGAAGGGGAAAATTAATGACCTCCTGTCCAGGACTTGCCCCTTATTTGAGAGGTGAAATAAAAACTGCAGTCTGAAAGGAAGCAGAATTATTAAATATTTCATCGTAAACTGGTGCTGTAAACACTTGCCAGAAATGGCAGCTTTGATAAAATTCAATTTTCACTCCTCTTGTTTAATTCATCTTTATTTGGTACTGTCTCAGCCAAGTTGTTGCTTCTTTTACCCTCATCACTCAAACCTCAAGCACAGAAAATATAATTTTTTGTCCATATTCTGGAGGACTGTGTTTTTTTGGTAATGTCACATCAACTGGGAAGTAAAAGAGACCCTAGCTGAATAATATCTATCACTGAATAATATCTATTACTGAATAATATCAATCTAAAAAGCACTCCAAAACAAAACCTCCAAAGAAAAAAGAAACAAAAGAGCAACCCCCCCAAATACCCACCTCACCTTCTAAACCACATGCTGCAGGCCATGTAATCACAACAACCACATCCAATTCACTTGTTAGGAAAGGAGAAGGACCTACAAAAAAGAAGCTTGACTCTTGGTTTATTCCTGAACCTTCCCATTGCCCTGCAACAGAGTGGATACCTGCATATGTAAATAGAGAGCTAGAAAAACACAAAGGGAAGACACTGCCATTTTAACTAAGATTATGAACAATGGCAAATCTTGGATGGCTGGGATAGCAAGCACATGCTACTATAACTCTTACAGTATTCTTAAAACAGCATATACTTAGCATCTTTGATTTGATGCTTGATGTTTTTCTCCACCTCTCATGCAAAATGTAGAGGCCAAATAAGCGGCCCATCTGTAGCAGCTATAGATTCAGCACATTCTTCTTTATAGACTCCCACCAAACATAAACTTATCTAATTTTTTTTTAGTCTGCCCCTGTCTGAAGAGTGCCCAAATCCCAGATATTGAAAGAAATTTGCATGGAATATTTTATTACTAAATGGCTTTCCTTCTTTTAATTGCAGTATCGGACCCTCCTCCTTCCTCTGCACTCAACATTGTGATTGTCTGATTGTCTGAAACACTGATTAACTATTCCCATACAGTGGGATGTCAGAAATAACTTCACAGAAATACGGGGCGGAGTTACAGCCCCTTACTCGTTCCTCTGCAGACATTATGATACAAAGCAATGTCAGATTTTCCACCATTTAAAGTTAAATCTCTCTTCTTTTCATACACATAGCTCAGTTCTGTCTATCCTGCTTGTTCCCCTGTTGCACGCTTCCACTGGTTCTTCTTCACTAAATTGTGATTTTCGCTTTTGTCCTATATTCCACAGGTTATATTAATTCACCATCTTTCACTTTTCAAGTCTCACATCCTGCATTTGCCTAGAAGTAGTGCATATAGGCTACTCTTTCACTCTTTTTGGTAGACAAACACACCGCCTTTCTACTTCCATAACAGCACACTTCAAATAGCTCTTTCAGGTTTAATAAATACCTGAAGCAGAACATCCCCTGTTTCATAAGGATTCTTCTGCATTATAATTGATTAATTTGAAATAATTAGCACATTTGAAAGTTAGAATAGACATTTCTTCTATAAACTTCTCCTGGAACACTTACAACATAGCCACAATATCCTTTACATGCAACTAAGCAGCCTCTAGCTACCTGGCAATTAATTGACTTGCAACAGAAAACTAATATACACCTATACTAAAAACAGTAACATAAGCTCTTCCATCCTTACCTCAACTCCACCTCATGCCAGGATTCAGCTGTGTGGGTTATTGCCAAATCATTTCCACTTCCACATCACAGCTGTGC
This sequence comes from Pygoscelis adeliae, assembly GCF_000699105.1. Classification (NCBI taxonomy): domain Eukaryota; kingdom Metazoa; phylum Chordata; class Aves; order Sphenisciformes; family Spheniscidae; genus Pygoscelis; species Pygoscelis adeliae. Next base: position 288,512 of record NW_008825554.1, read on the forward strand.
TAGGAAAAAGCTTTACATCTGCTGTTAACTCACTTTTCAATTTCGTTTGGCAAGTACACAAAGCAGCACTATTGGGATGGATAACCATGAATTATCCTTGGTTTAGGCCAGTCTACTTTTGCTTTTCTTGAAATCTCAATTTATTTTGCTTCATCCTAAAGTAATGAAATGAAAGGAGAAGTAAGCATATGTAATAATTCAGAGATATTCAATGGTGCTAAGCTTTAAAAATATCAAATACAAAACACTTCAGAAAATAATTGTTTTGAGTCAAATAGGTATTTTGGGACTAACTTCAGATAAGACTTCCGTGGTCACTCTTCATTTACCTGTTTACTTAGGCTCCCAGGCAATAATAAAGCAATTTAGATATGAAGATGTATGTAGCTCTACTGATACTGACTGCCTTGGTGCATTTTAAAGAACTGCAACATGAGTCGCTAAATCCATGTATTTTTTTGCTAACCTTTTCATTAATGAAGGGAAATATAAAAACTCAACTAACACACAAAGACAGATATCCAATTCTTCTTATATAGTCATGTAATATCCCGTTTTCATAACAAACGACTCATTTTCTCTCTCCCCTGCGTCAGCTAACAAGATGTGCTGGTGAGCTGAATTCTCTCCACAGTTACTCCAAGTTTTACATTGGTGTAGCTCCTTGAACTGTGGTGTAAGGAGAATCTGCTTTGACAAGTTTAAATGTTGCATGTAGAAGGCAAGATCTGAGGGTGGGAGAGGGAGCAGCGGTCAGGAGCCCCAGTGCCTAAATCTCTGTTTCATTATATAGTCTAAACATGTTAATGCTAACAAATGCAAGCTGCCCTGTGGTAACCAAGAGAAGGGCTTGTGAAGAACACCATGGACTCTCCAGAGCAGAAGTACTTTTTCTGTGGCTGCTGGGGGCTGCAATGATCTGAATGATCAGCTGTTTCTGGCTTAGGCACCTTATTCTTAACTGGATAATTTACAGAGAATGCAAAAATTGTTCAAATACCCTAACAACCAAGACAGAGTCAAAATTAGCTCTACTTTTCAAATTCATTTCTTCTTCTCAGGGTTAGAAATTCCCTTAGCCTTTCCCCTGTTAAGGACAATTTTATTCAGGTTCAGAAAGAGAGCTCTCAGTGAAGACCTATTCACTGTTCTTTTACTGTGATGCAGTTAAGCAACCATCTGCCCATCCTCTATTACTCATTTAATTTATACAGCACAGTACATTTACTTATATCTTTTCTGTCTGAACAGTTTTCATTTTAATATCATTATAACCTTATTTTTGCCAGTCATGAGTTCAGTCTCAGCTGGAAAGAATGCAGTTTCCTCTTGTGTTGCCTGTAATTTTCCTCATTTCACTTTTCTGTCAATGTTATTTTACTAACACACAAAACAGGATATATGATTAGAATTAAATAGCAACATTTTAACATTTGTTTCACTATTACCTAAATGTTAGGTACATCCTAGAATTCAGTTGGTAATATGCATCACCTGCAAAGCCACCCATTTTCTAAATATTTAAAGGAAAAAGTATTACTTGCCTTTTAAAACATTTTTTTTTTACCTGTGTGATTTACACTCTATATGATTATTGGGTTTTGGTTTGTATATTTTTTTAAATCTGGTGGTTTTTTCTTTCCTTTTAAAAAAATATCTCCATGTCACTCTACTTAGCAGCTGTATTCAGTCATAAAAGGGCCACTTGGTATCAGAAAACTCATACATATTTGCCTAATAATGCCTTTTAAGTAATCTGCCCCTTTGTTAATGGCTTTTTTTTAACCAGCCATACACTAGGAATCAAAATTAGCATCTAAATGAGGATGTTTTAAACGCATGCCTAGGGGTTGCAGTTTTCACCTTATTTTTTTTTAATAGTTTGCCATGTTAAATTATGTAAAATAGAAATGGTTTTTTAGTTTTTAATGAGCTAATGTAGACCTATCAACCCTCTCTCCCTCCTCCCCTCACTTCTCTGCTTAAAGAGTCCACAAACTGTTTTGCAGGTATGAAAAATGGCCATGAAAGAGAAAACCCAGTGTCAGCAGGCAGAACAGATCTCTTCCTCCCCAGCAGCAACGGCACCACTGCACGAAGGCACATTTGTTTGAAGTTCTTGCTGAAACGGTCCCATTCTCTATTAATCGCTTACAATACATAAAAAGAAGCAACTATTTTTATATTTAATTTCAGGATAAGAGACTTTATTATGGCTCCTTTTAAATTGGCTTTTCACTTAATTATGAGGAAAGATTAAAAAGAACTAACTATGTGTGTTGTGGCATGGCCAAATGATGATTGGAAAGGGGAAGGAGAGATGCTCACCATCTGCGAGTGTAATGTTTGGAGGGAGTAAACAGCAAAGTGGGAGGAATTACAGGGCGATAAACCAGTGTTATCAGTTGAGATAGCTCATAGCAGTAGGGCCAGCCACTCATGGGGCATGGGGAGAGGGTTAGCATCTGGTGTAGGGGGGGGATATCTCCCTTACCTGGGGAGGCCTGCAGGTATCACCACCCACCTCTAAGGGTGGCTTGCTTCTGCAGGAGAAAGGGGTTCAACTGTGGTGTGTGAGGAGGGGCGAGTAGTCCGAAAAGGATCCAGACCTGTTAACTGCCCAACCCAGAAACATGAGTTACACAGAGCTGGAATCCAACACAAAACAAAACTCTAAAATAAAGAGAAACTGCTGATACGTGGGGCCCAAAATTAAGCTTTTGTATAATGCTGCCGCATTTAACTACTCTCCTTTTCCCCTTGCCTCCTCCAGTTTACTGAAAAACCTTCAGTGGTGTCACATGCAAAAACAAAACAAATTCCTCAAAACTGAGTCAGCAACAAAATGTCTCTCTGTTGTTATTGTTGTTTTAATACTAACTCACAGGAAGATTATTTGATAGAAGAATCACATCCCTTGACACGCTGGCAGCACTTCTCCTAATGCAGCCTAGGATACCATTAGCCGCCTTTGCCACAAGGGCACATTGATGGCTTACATTCAACTTGGTGTCCACCAGGACCCCCAGGGCCTTTTCTGCAAAGCTGCTTTCCAGCTGGGTGATCCCCAGTAGGTACTGGTGCCTGGGGTTGTTCCTCCCCAGCTGGAGGACTTTGCACTTCTTGTTGAACTGCATGACGTTCCTGTCAGCCCATTTCTCTGGCCTGTTGAGATCCCTCTGGATGGCAGCATGACCCTCTGACATATCAGCCAGTTTGGTGTCATCAGCAAACTTGCTGAGGGTGCACTCTACCCTATCATCTGGACCATTAATGAAGATGTTAAGCAGGACTGGACCCAGTACTGATCCCTGGGGTACACCACTAGTCACTGGCATCCAACTAAGCTTTGCACCACTCATCACCACCCTCTGGTTCCAGTCATTCAGACAGTTTTCAACCCACCTCACTGTCTGCTCACCCAGCCCATACATCAACAGCTTCTCTATGAAGATCTTATGGGAGACAGTGTCAAGGGCCTTACTGAAGTCCAGGTAGACAATATCTACTGCCCTCTCTTCATCTACCAAGCCAGTCATTTCACTGTAGAAGGCTATCAGGTTGGTCAAGCATGACTTCTTCTGCATGAATCAATGCTGACTACTCCTGATGATTTCCTTGTGCTTCATCTGCCTGGAGATGGTTTCCAGGATCTGTTCTGTCACCTCCCTGGGGATTGAGATGAGGCTCACGTGCCTGTAGTTTCCTGTCAAGTTTTCAAGCAAAATAAAAACAAACCTTGAGACTCACCTAATGGCCTCATAATAGAAAGCAGAGATGTCATGGTAGCACTTGGTGATGAAGGAACATAAATATTTCTATAAAAAAAAAAACAAACAGGGACTAGGAGAGCAGGAAGAGAGTAAGGGAACAAGACATCCCTAAGTTCTAGGCTCGCTAGTGCAAAGGGGCCACTAGCTCATAGCCACCGCATTTGCAGGCATCCTCCCTAGCATAAACTAAGGTCAAAAGACCTACTTTATAAATAAAATATTCAACAAAATATAATTAAACCAACCCTTCTGAGTTGTGATTGAATCAGTCATATTTCAGGAGGCACCATATGGATATGTCTTTTCCTCTCTGTCATTGGTTTTTCTGCACTTGTCCAAAATGTACTTGTTCTATAAAGGATCTAATGGTGTAAAATGTAGTTATTTAAGGTATTACCTTATGTACCGTCATAAACATGGGTAGAAGGATCCATGTCCTTCTTCATTTAGAAAAGCATGTGGAGAAGCTGTCCTGCTGTAAAGTAGAGATTAGAGCCTGTCCATCTCCAAGAGAAGAGACACGGCAGAAGAGAGTTCTATGGTTTCTGTTTCATACAGGGTTCAGATTTGCTGTGATATTTAGGGAAGGAGGGTGGAGAAAAGCTTTGTTTTATCTGTTTAATTTTACTTTTATAACTAATGTCAAGAATACCTAACATTTTAGGTGGGGCCGTCTTCTTAACATGGCAGGAAAATCAAATAAGATGATGTATCAGAAGCTAACAACAAACTATAATTCATTAGTAAAACCACCTGTATAAATGAAAAGATTTTGATATGTGGATAGATTTTAATGCACAGGGTAGGCCTTTAGTTGTCATCTCCAGAAGCTCTTGAGAGAGGAGTACAGGCATACAAGGGTAACATGATCTCATTGCCATTTTAAATTCATTTTTACCAAGATTTGCAGGGAGGCAATGAACTTCCAGGTGTTACTCAGAGTATCTGAAGCATGGAGGATTTAGATGTTAGATGTAATAAGTGTCTGAAACAAAACTGATCTACAGGCTATCAGGCAGGAATTAAGCACTAGTAACACTAGCTGTGCTGGGGATAGCTAAACCATGGTAAGTAAGAGCAAAGGACATAAGAGTTACTGTGCTGGTTCAGATAAAAGGTTCACCAGTGTCCAGTAACAAACACACGGGAAAGGCATTAAGAACAGAACGTGCAGTAATATGTTCCCACCCTCACTTCCAGCAATCTGCAAATTAGGCATTTCGGAGGCAAGAAAAGCTTTATGTTCCTCTCTTGGTATCTGAACAATTTCCAAGTAGATAAAAATGATTAAAAAATACAGTTGGAGATAATCGAGGTGTTTCTTCTCATGCTATTGGAGACAGGCACCACTGATCCCATTCGCTACCACATGAAATGTGGGACGACCTAGCTAGGCTTTGCCTAGCAATAGAAACAGACAGGCATAGCCATTGGGAATTTAGCTATTTTACAGGAGCTCTCGCCTACATAGTTACTCTATCCTGACACACAAACGATATCACTGCAACAGCGTGTCAACGCAAGAAGCTATTCTGAAAGAGCAGCAACAGAATATTTCACTTCACAATAGTTGTGGTTGCCAACCTTCCCACAGAGAAAAAAAGTCTTAACAATTTCTTCATCAGACACATAATTTGTGAATAAATTATGCACCTCAGAAAGGCATCCATTCAATAACAACATTTCAAATGATGGAGAATCTGCTACCTCCCATGGTAAATTCTTCCATTAGTTGGCTGTTTTCAATATCTAGACATTAACACTTTTTTGCAGTCTTCACTAGTTCCACATGTTTCCATTTTATTTTTACTGACCTCTCCTTTTTTATCATCTTATGAGTAGAATAAAGTAAGTAGGGTATCACAGGGCTAACCAAGAGGAACTGAAGTTTAACTCAGGAATAATCCCATTTAATTAGAGACATAATCACCTTAAGTATATGCCCTTCATTATTATAGTATCAAACAAGGCAGAGTATTCCCTCAGAATTTACAACTTCTGTTGATAATCCTTTAAATTGATAACAATTTTAAATAATTGGTAATAGTTAAGTATTTGCTAACTTACAAATTTTTAAACTTTTCATTTAGATTTTTACCATATCTCTATTTTTAATTTCCTTTGGGTTTTCTCTTAATTTTTTTCTCTTATTATCTGTCACATTTTAGAAATTGTGTCTACTTATTCCTTACGCTAAGCTTTGACTTCATCTTATGTGTTTCTAATAACTATTTTATGGTTAGTTTTTAATCATTCCATTTTCTTTTCTCAAATCTCTGTTCTCTACATTTTTCTAGTTCTGTTCTTTTCTTCTCTGTTCATTCCCTCAATTATATTTCTTTTGATTATTTTCCTCTCCATTTTTTTAAATTTCATATCTGATATTTTATTCCATATATTATATGCATATGACAAAGTAAAATGTATATTCATGGAAACTATTTAACTTATATCCATCCTCATACACCAGCCTCGTGATCTACATGATGTGAAAAGTGTAAGGAAGCAAACTATAATAATCTCTGCATTTTCAAAGTTATTCGCTTCACTAGTAATTCAGCTTTAGAGATGTGTAAACACTTACTAGATGTACTGTGTGGCAGAGTAACAAAGCCTTTGTTATTTGCTCAGCAGAGCTAATTATATTTTCAAGGACTGCTTTCTGACTGCTGGTGTTCCTCCACATTTTCAGAAAAAAAATTCTCTCTAAGTGTTTTTTTGCTTAAATATAAGTATTTCATAGCATTCATATTCTTAATGTTGGAAACAGGAAACAAAACACAAGTATTGCAACAACTTGTAAACAACATGGTTTAAAAAAAGTTTACTTTGATTCAATTAAGGCTATCCAGAGTGAAAGAGGTTGCAGTTCTGAAAAGACACTTTCATGTGTTTTTTATATCATTTAAAACTATTTTTAAATAGTTTTTGAGTAATTGTAGATACAAACTTACAACTTGTTGACACCAAGTCATGGCTTCTTAACCGAGTTGCTGACCTAGGGCTGCCATACTTCTGCCTAGGATTTACAAAAATTAAGTATCTTCTATCCAGGCCAAAATGGTAGATAGAAAAAAAGAGAACATCTAGGAAAACCCAGACAGATGGTAACGCTGGCTATAACTGGCCATGTTGTATGCCCTCAGTCCACTCCAACTGAGAAGTAAAACATGTCAGTTTAAACCGCTTCCATCAAGGTTTAGATACCAGGGAAGCAGACGGACCTGGGATACCAGCAGCCTTGTTTATTGTCAGGCCCGACGTTAGCAGTTCATTAAGCATATGCTTGGCTTCAGGCACAAGCGCACAAGTGGTCCCACGGATCGCAGTGGGTCTATGTGTCCAGCTTGAAGTTAAGCATGTACTGAAATATTTTGTCCAACAAGGGTAGAATTACTGTTCTGTTTAAGGCTGCAGTGTGTGCAAACTGCTTAGTGAAATGAAAGCTTAACCCTGTGGGTTAGCACACGCTTTACTTCAGTATTTTAAAATATTTATGTAGTTACATAGATGTCAAACATTCCATTCATATGCTTAGTGCTAAGCATGGGTGGAAATGGTTTCCTCAACTGGCCCTAGCACATAATCCAATCCAAGTGGCACCACCAGTAAGCACTATGGTCTCAATTTTCCTGCACAGTGCTAAGAGCTCACAGTAGTTTAGAGCTCACGGCTGTATAGAAACAAAAACAAACGAAAAGCAAAGTGTATTGAGGAGTCTTCCAACCATGTGGAAATCTAGCTGATGCCAGGACCTCGTTGGTCAGTGGTTCTGTCTCTATTCAAGGCAATGTTTTGCATAGTACTTTTCATTAACGCAGCTAACACTCTAAAGACATCCAACCCACAACACACCTGTGAGGTATATATCACATCCAACTTACAGACATGCTGGCTGAGGCCAGAAGTGGATACCTGATAGTCCATAAAGGTGAATATGAAGTCAGTAGCTATGCACAGTTCTTCTGACTTGACCCATCAAGCTGACTAATCTTCCCTCTTTCTGATTTCCAATAGACAACCATAGCAGAAGAAGCAGCATGGGTTCAAATAAGCAGAACGATTTTTTGTTGGTCCAAAGGCTGGCAGACTATAAGCACTAATAGTCCATTTGAACTCTGTATGCTCTTATTCAATTCCTAACCTAGTTAGTAGTGTCAGATACTGCATTGACACTACTTAGCACTGAGATTTATGGCACAGTGAGCAGTTGAGGAAGTACATGCCTGAGGTTATTACTTCAAAAATAAGGGAAATAAAAACCAGCTAAGGTAACCACAATATCAGTAAGATATCTATACTCGGGGCTTCATCTGTATGTGTTCATATTATTTCAATATCATATCTTAAATTCTGCAATTCGCCTATTGTCCAATATAAAGCTTTCTCAGTCAACCATCTAATATAACAATGATTCTTTAATAGGAGGGAGATGTCATCCTTATTTTACAGGTAAAACTTGAAGCATAATAAGAAAAACTTGATTTGCCTCGGGTTACATCCCAGTCCTGCTTCTTAACAAAGCACAGACCATTGGTTTGTCAGTCTTCTGTTTTAGCCACTACACTTCTGCCTTTCAAAGACTTTCCTTCAACATTAATTAGAGACAGAACATGTGACCTTCTTTATTCTTTTTGCTTTTTTTGGACTAACACCTCATTTCCAGCCTTTCCTGCTCGCCCCCACTGTGTCTTATTGTTTGGGGAATAATTTGTATTGATTAATACAAGTTTTCTGCATGCAATATACTGTACAAGAAAATCAACCTTACATTGAGGCTTCACAATATAGTGTTAATAACCCTACTGGCTGGAAGTTAGCCAACTAGCTAATCATTACTGCATGAGGATAGGCACCTCACAGCATGCCGTATCATTGAGGTAATAAACAATAGATTTGTTAATCTAGTATGAAAGCATTATCAGTTCTCCTTGCCTTGCAACCACTTCAAAATCTTCTCTAAGCTTTTCTACAGATCTCTTACATTGCAGTTACATTTAGTCAGTTGTGTTTTACAAAACAAGAAACTCTGAAAAAATTGATGTAGGAATGAACGCTATTTTGCAGTATAACGTACATCATTCCATTCATTCTTTTCACTGGTCTTCTCTTCCAAGTGGAAAAGCAGAGTTACAAAATTGATGGGTTTTTTCTTCCTGCTAAGGATCCCTTTTTACTTTTTTTATTTAATGTAATGCTCTTAATACATATAGTTCAATGAAACTAGTAATTAAAAAACAATGTCTCCTTTATAACTGTAATTCCAAAATGTATCTCCTAGATATGTATTAATTACTATTTAATAATTTTTTTGTAGATTGAAGTTTCCAGTTTATCATCAGGCACTCTAGATGACAATTTTTTGTACTTAACTACAAAAATACGGTAGCAACAAACCAATTTCTCTTATCTCCATACTAAATGGCATGATAAAACTACCTTATTATTTATTGTTGTTTTCAGCCATGCTAAGGTAAGAACAATATATCTGTACCTAGGAGGAAAAATCAGAGTGATCCAAAAAACATATATAACTTAAACCATATAATGGTTTGATTTGATTCTTTTTGATAGTAAAATTGGATGAGAGCATATTTTATAGAATTTGCAAACCACTTATCAATGGCATTTTGCTAACTCTGTGGGAGAGGAGGAGTAATTAACACTCTTGTTGCAGAAAGCAATGTTCATTATACCTCTGCTTTTCATTACTAATGGCAGATGGATAAAAACCAAAGAGGTCACTGAGATCTATTCTTCTGATAAAGCTGCCTCTACTGCTTTACTCGATCTATTTCAGTTTATTCCCAAAAGTGTTTTTTATCATGTTCAGTAGAAGTCAGTCACAGTTTAGCTTTGGGTAAGATAGTACACGTATATTTATGCCTATTCATGAAATTCAGGACAGGGTACATTTATACCCTGGGGGGAGGCCTCTCACCTGAGGTGCTTGGACTTTAAAGTGAGGGAGACAGACTGGGAGCTGAGAGACCTGACCTCCATGGGAGCAGAAGTAGCAATTCTCTGGGCAGTGCTTGCAAGTCTTTTTGCAGTGGTGCCATGGCCTTGGCCACTGCAGCTCCCTGCCAGGCCGTCTGGACTGCAGGGAACATGCATCCCGCACAGTGTGGCAGCTATGCTCTGCCAGATGCCATCTCAAGCAATCCTGACATGTTTCCCCCATCCTTAGCCTCCCATGCAATGTGGAGGCCACGGCAGTGGGTTTTTTTCTTTGGTTTTCCTGTATTGGAATGCTGCTTCCACATAACAAATCTACACTTTTGTATTTTAATTCCCTGGAAATTAATTGCTTCAGAAACTGAAAATTTTCATTTTTCTTTTATTCTGAATGTCCTACCTACTCTTATCTTCCAGCTTCTTTCCAGCTTTCCAGGTCCTCTTTTCTCATTTAGTGGGCTATTTTCTTCAGCTGTTGATCTCATAGATTTCCTAATTTTATGTCAATGTGCTATTTCCTGCTTGTGTTCCTAACTTCAGCCACACATTTTGCTTTGTTATTTCTCTCTCTTCACAATTCCAAACTTAAGTCCTGTTACAAAGAGTGTTTATGTGCTGTTTCCTACTCTTCTGTCGCACAAAGGTATTAAAATGAACTGAGAATAAACATTAATATCAGCCAATGATTAGAAACCATGATTATCTTTTGCATTAGTACCTCTAGAACCTACCACCTGAAAGCGTTTCAGAGACAATTCAGACTTATCTCACTTCTGAAAAGTTATATATATTAAAGCTATAGCATCCGATGAGAGACAGGAGGAACCCAGACCACTTGGCTGCTGTGGGTTTTGGATGGAGCCTGAACTAAGTCACATGGAAGGTAAATAATTTATGAAAGGACATGTAGTGTTAATATTAGGATGAAGATTTCAACCAGGAATCTGACCACAGTGCAAGGCTCTGACCAACCATTTGAATTGCCCAGTTTCCAAACATTGTGTTCAGAATTGGAGCTCCTCCAGTTTTCCTAGGAAATTTCTCTGTCGACTACTAAAGCAAGTCTGCACTCTATCTATCACACTCCCTTAACTTGGTAAGCCATAAATCCATCGTAAGGTTTTTGAGGAACTATATTTCTGCTCTCTCATTTTGTATTTAATGTCTTTGTTAGGGCTACTTTTGTTAACCTGGAATTATCTCCTTGTTCCAGGAGAGTGTTTCCAGTGGAATGATTCAGGGAGCAAATGACAATATGTGGGGATTCGGAGTAGGAGAATACAGTCCTTTTATTAAGGGACCCTGTCTGACAGGTGCTTACTGAAGTGGGTAAAGCGAACAAATTTACTCCAGGCATTTGTAAAAATACGTAACCGTATAGCAAGATGTAAGACCAATATCTCAGAGGAAGATGAGCTTTGGATTACCTCATGCAATAAACCTTTGTATTTTCTCTCTTTCATCCTTGCATGTGGAAGGAGAAATGTTTATTTTGCCAAGGATGAGATAGCCCTTGATTTGATACCTATCTTTTTTGATCATAGATAAATCGCTAGCAAAATAACAGATCCTTGATGCAGATAGAATCATTTAACACTGGAGATACTAACACTGTGTTAGGCTAAAAAGTGGGGGGTTTAGATCTGTAATTCCTCCTTTTTCATATAGAGCTGTAGGCAGTGCAGTGTTCTGAGACAACATTCAATTGCCTTCGCTTATCTAACACAAATGCCATTAACAGTGAACTGTAGAGTCAGATTCTTTTCCTTGTTCTGACCAGGTTTTGTCTTGAACCTGGGAAGCTTTCTGTGAGGGAAAGCAGAATCAAAACTGTCATACTGCTCTGAGAAGTTTTGGGTTCAATCAATAGGCATTTTCCAATGGAATCACTATTTGTTTTTTTTTTTAATAATACCTGAGAACTTTGTTCCATCTATGAAAAAATGTCTTTGAATCTCCTAGAGACAAAGAGATAGACAAAAAGGCAGGGTCATGGGAGCAGCTACCTTACAATCCTACCCTTCTATCAGAGAGGCACTCAGTCAATGGAGCTGCAGAGGCAAAATCAGGCCAGGCTTTTTAACAGTCTCCACAAAAGAGAGAGGCCAGGTTGACTTTCAGATGCTTGGGGGGGGGTCTGCAAGGCTTGCAAGTCGAAAAGTCATCTTTATACTTGAGCGTGATGACAAGACTGAATCAATAAAAACTGAGCCATCCTCCTCCTTCTGGGCTGTTTTTAGAGTCTGTTTTCAAGTAGAGTAACCATTCTTCAGAGCAATTTAAAATAAAATGGTAGTGTGCCACAGACTTTGTCCCACCAGTGTGAATCTTACTGAGATCTCCTCAATAGGCCATTTTAAAAGGAATTATAAAATACAATGAGTCACAAAAAGGCCTACTTCAAACAGATTCCAATCACGATGAGGTGCCGATTTGTTACTGTGATTTAATTCCTCCAAGTAATTAGTTCTGCAAAGACAGGAGGGACAGTGTCAATCCTGGGGGCAGGCAGAGGTCTTTCTGGCAAAATATCAATGATTCAGCTCTTCGGCAGGAATCCCTGTGTTTCTTGAGAAGATACCCAGGACATGTAAAATTAACACCTTGAAATCGAAAAGCAAAAATGGAAGAATACAAAACAATCACCAATGAAATAGTTTTACAGCTACAATTTACAGTTCCTTTATTTTGCCCTCAGCATCTTTCAGACAGGTACTTAGAGACTCCTGAAGAGCCAGTGAGCTTCACTGCATTTGTTAACATGCACATGGCTGTACCTGCCTACCTGTTAGCACACCAAAGCACATCTCTCACTTCCCAGCCACTGTTGCAACAAGCTATAGGAATTGTGTTTGTTCCTTAATTTCTAAATAAAATAAAATAAAAAAAAAACCCAAACATTATTTTTATAGACAGGCTCAGGCAAATCTTACAGGAGCTACACACATGTAAAAAAAAGACTCCATAAAAAAAGAGAGATGGCCTTGCTGAGATGATGCTCCCTCTGACATAGAGTTTGGTCTGCTGTAACATTAAATTTATACAGTACCTGCTGCCTAGGAGAGCCTGGAGTGATCCCCAGTATAATTTCAATGAAGTCACCAAATTTACACCAGAATTTGAAACAGAGAACCTAGCAAATCTTTGCTATTCCTGGCCTTGACATTAAAGCCAGTGTTTTCATGTCGAGTGCATTTCAACCCAAATAACTGGTTGTGTGAATGGCTTTACAGAAAAGCTTTTTATAAAACTTGAAAATATACAGGCTCTGCAGTTTCTAGATTCTATTAATAAGCAGGCATAACTTCAAATGTTGCTTTCTTTTAAGACTATTTCCAAAACGACAGCAGCAGTATCAAATGAGAAAGCTTTCAGGTCAACCTAGCATCTTCGGGGGCTAATTTGTTATTGTGATAGAGACTTGCATTTTTCAGGCAAAAAGTGGAAAATGAAACTGAGAAATCAGATTGTACAATGACATTTGCTTTCTCTTGCCTCAGAATAGTAAAACCTTCTCAAGAACAGCAATGTTAAGGAAGAATACCTGAGGTGTTGATCATGGGGGAGTCTGGCACACTGGATGTTGCCAGGCCAGCCAGGATTTTTGTTGATGTTGTCATTGTTCTAAGTGCTGCTACGGTTAATAGCAAGGAATAGTATTATTTTCTTAGATCTCATGATTATTTCATCCAGTCTTTGTACCTGTATATTACGAATTTCTCTGTCTTTGTTCCTACATCCACAGTGTTTGTGCCTTTACTATAAGTTCTTATAGAATGGCTAGTACAATGAAGTTGAGATTTCTTGTCTAGAGCTTCACTACAATTAACAAATGAATGCTGATAAACAATATTTAAATTCAGTGGTGATCTACTCTTCCACCCACCAAATCAGGTGAAGTGTAAAGATAGAACTAAGCGGTTTATTCCCCACCTCCATACGTATATGGCAAAAGGGATATTTTATTTTCTGCAATTAGTGCAGCTGGCTATAGTCAAATGTGTCAAAGTGTGTCCCTGTAAGGACATCAAGTGACAAACATGCCAGTCTTGTATGCCTAATGCTGGACTCCTAAATAAAACCAGCCATACTTTCTACAGAGGCAAGACCATGTTCTCCTCCCAGTGAAATGAGCTGCAAGAGATGCACCAATAAAAAAATTTAAAAAAAAAATAAAAAAAAAAGAAAATTATTTATTCAGGTGCCTCATTACAGAGGTAGATGACTACCTTTGGACTTTCATGTATGATTATCTGGCCATTAGAGCATGATAGGCTGGGGGTTTTAGAAGCCTTTGATGAAGCACTTGGAGACTTCTATGCAGACTGTTTCCATCAGATCAGCTTTGCCTGCAAATCCAGTGATTCCTTTGAGAAACTGGAATAGATTTGAGAGAGACAACTCTGTTCTTTAAAAGTCATGTTGCTGCTTTCATTTCTCCTGTAAACAAAGTTTTTGGTATACCTTTCCTCCTTCCCCCCTTCCCAGTGAACAAAGAAGCACAGAATTCATTTTGCTTCTCTACATGGCTTTATTTCCTTTGAGCTTTCCTTTACTATATCCAGCATCTACTGGCCCTACAGACTATCTCACAAGTCTTGCCTCTGATGTGTTTGAAGAGAATTCATTTTTAGTTCTTACGCCTTTAACAACCTGCTCTTCAGAACCCTTTTTGGCTTGCCTTATTGTGTTTAACACCTACTTGCCAAAGCTTTTTTCTTTTTTTCTTTTTTTTTCTATTTTCCTCACTTGAAGAGAACTTCAATTTGGAAATCAGAATTCTTACATTTAGTAATGTCCTTCATCTCATTGTTAATTTCCTACTGCTTAAAACACGCCAGTCGGGGGGGGAAAGGAGCTTGTCTTTCCAGAGTCTGTTGTGATAGTTAGCATATAGTTGCTGAATGCATGACAGTATCTTTAAACTATCTCTGTGCTCTTCACAAACATTTTAGCAGTGTTTTACCATTTGAATCCCTCTTAAATTTCTTTTTAATAAACTTCATCATTTCTACATAATCCGTCTTTTTGAAAATAAACAGTACCAGAGTTCATGTCTTTACTCTCAGAGCCTCTCTGGCCCCCTTCACACCTAAGAGTAAATCCAGAACAGGCACTTGATAGTATAGTCTTAATGCTATACTTTTCCTCTGTAGGCCTAGCATCGGTATCCTGCATTAGATGGTGATAGCAGTTGGCTTATTTATCTGATCTGACTCTAAGCTGTCCTTTATGCACAGGACCAATGCTCCACCAGTACAATTGTTTTTCCTACATTTCTGTACCCTTGTATTGTAGAGTTCTTCTGTTTATATTCCTTCTACCAAGTTTTTATATGCCTATTATGTCAAATCCTCAAGGTAAATTACTCAAAGTAGAACAAAGCACTGAGACTCAACATACACAAGTAGCATTTTTCCCCAAGGTCTTATATAGATGCCAAGCTTCTTCTTGATTTTATACAGAATGTCAGGTTTTTTGACACTCCTTTTGGCTCAGAAAATGACATTAGAGAAGTTCTCCTTTGTCTTTGGAACAAAGATGCTGGGGAAAAAAGTTAAGAAACAAGATTTGTTATCAAGCCCTGGACTTGAGTAGATACTGGGTTAATCATCAACCTTTTAAAGCAATAGAACATTCCTGTTAAAGGTTGGGGGTACTGAGGATGTCAAGGAAAAGAATAAAAAAATTTATGACCTCATAGTTGGATAGAAGGAATTTTTCAGTATTATTATTAATGGATTAAATGTACAAGTAACTAACTGGAAATTTGGATTCTAAAATAAAGTCAGACATACAGAAAACAAAAAAGTCCCTAAAGGTTTGTCGCAGCCAACATCACAGCAAATTCCCAATGAGTGATGTTTCTATTGAAGTATGCATGTTTTGACCAGCGATCTCAGCATAACTTGACTCCAAATGCAGCTGTAGGCTTCTACGCAGCAAAGAAGAGGATTTATGGATAGATAATGCATGCAAAGGAATTTTTTCTGGAAACAAAAGAGCAGCTCAATATATACTCTGAATAAACAAACAAGAACAGGATAATAGCGACTACAAGAGGAAATGGGACACTGCATCCATATTTAAGTGGCTCTAGTCATATGATGGTAGTGGAATTCAGATGTCTGTTTGCAGTGGGACCTAGATGAAATCCAGGCTTAATTAACTGCACTCAAATAAAGCCAAACTAAACACACGTATCAGGGAGGGAGAGGATCTCTGAGAAGAGTAGAAAGAAGAACCACAAAAGAGTGAGAAGGAACCTAAATGTTGGCAAAAGAGGGGAAACAGAGGGGTCTGGGGACACATGAAAGACAGGGTCAGAAAGAAGGTGTGAGCACTGCTGCTAGGGAAGGCTCCAGAGGTCTGTAAAGGTATGTGATATAAGTAGACACCTTTTCCCATAACTTTTTGTTTCCATTTTAATTGTGGTCTGCAAAATAATTAGAAATTAGAAAAGCCTGAGAAGGCCAGACCTAGTTTACTAAGCAATGCTTCACTTGCAGCATTTCAGACTTTCCTTTTTGCAGCAGCAGCACCACCTAATCTCTTTTCCTCGCCATTTGAAGTTAATATTCCAAATATGTCACATTCACAGGGAAAGGCTTTTGTCACCTAACTGATTTTTTAAGAAGAATTTTTCATTAACAACGTGATTTAAGGTTTTCTGTATTTTCTAATGGGCCACTATGCATGCATTCATCCATCTAAAAATTACA
Source organism: Pygoscelis adeliae (assembly GCF_000699105.1). NCBI lineage: Eukaryota > Metazoa > Chordata > Aves > Sphenisciformes > Spheniscidae > Pygoscelis > Pygoscelis adeliae. Next base: position 304,965 of record NW_008825554.1, read on the forward strand.
CCATCTACTTTGCTTTCTGTCTCAACCTTCAAATAGCTCATGATCTTCACTGATGTGATGTGAAGTATTTTACTGTTTGCCAAGAACCAAAGGTAAAGAGGAAAAATACCAAGAGACTCCTTGAAAGTTGAGGAAAAGAGGGAAATTTAAATGAGGCAGAAATGGGAAGCAGAGAAGCATTTGCGGGCCAGCAGAAGACAGATAATGGGTCTTTAGAACAACAGTTCTCTATGCCCAAAGTAAATACCAAATACTTCTGACTTTTGGTAAATAAATCGATGCTGATATTCCACCCTGACAGACCTGAAACACAGAGAAAGTAATTAACCTTCAGCTTGTCAGAACTGATACTTAGTCATCATCATCAGAGTCACTAAAGGTATAAACCCCGAAGGAAAATATCATTCTGCTCCTGTCACCCTCATTTGTGGACGAAGTCACACAATGAAAGTTTTTCTAAACTCATTTCAGATGAAGAATGGTGCCTTTACAGTTGGTTTAATGGAATAATGAGCAAGTTGAAAGGTCTTGGTGTAATATTTGAGTTTCAGATTTAATTTCAGTAAGATCATTCTTCCTCCCTGCAATTGGCTGAAAGCTTTCCAAGTTTTCCTGATTGTCATTTGAAATGAAAAGCTCTGTCAGGTTGTAATGAGTCCAGAAAAGGACATTCAGGTCCTGATACTGTGTACTTGAACTATGCCTTTTGAAGAAGCACGTTGCTCCGTTGAACACATTTTCTCCAAGGTGGAAATTTAAAATAATATATTCCAGGACTAGAAGCTGCCCACTCACTGGATCCACCTGATCCAGTGGCATTGTTTATGTTCACAGGCTTCTGTTCTTTAGATCAATGGGGTGACTACCCTTAATTTCTTAAATCTCTATCACTGCTATGCGTTTACGTGAGTCTTATTTAATCTTGCAGCAGTACTCCTCAGGAAGGATAGGATTCACGCTCGTGGTTTAAATGACTAATTGATTCTTGTCAACAAAACTGGTGCTAATACAAATAAGTACTGCAGATGCCTCCCTCCTTAAGGTGGAAGCCAAAGAGGCTCTGTATCACTCTCCGGCACTTCGAGCTGTTAGCAATTAGTTCCATGAGACATTGCCAGAAGTGTCTGTTTATGGTAGGAAACACTGAAAACATTATACATTTGGGTTTCGTTAAAAAATATAGGCCCAGAATTAATTCGTACTCTCAGGTCAGATACAGCAACCTCACTTGAGTTTTATGGCACTGAAAGAAGAAGTCAGGGCTGAGTAATAAATGCAATATGGAATTTTTAAAAGAGATTTTAGATAACAAGCAGCATTTTCTTTATTATTTCTCCTTCGGAGAATAACAAGCTACATATAGCCTGATGCTGAAAATGATTGGGGGGGGAGACTTTTTTATCTTGCCCCCTATAATAGATTTTTTCTTTTGCTCAATTCTCTCTGTGAATAACAAGAGTGGCAGCCATTTTCTCCCAGCTCAACATCAAAACCCCTTTCATCTGCTGTCTAAATGCAAACAAAGCAAACCTTCCACCAGGCCTTTCTTTCCAGATAAATTAAAACTCTCATGTCCTGGGGCCTAAATCAAGCCTACAGGCCTTCCCTAGATAAATCCTTTCTCAACCTGAAATCTTCTTGCTACACGTGCTCCTTGTAAGATAATTTTGCAGTAGCTAATCAATAATGCAACAGTAAATTGCATTTAAATAAACATTAGCAGCCCTCTTAATGAATAAAACCTCATTTGCAATTTGTCAAAGTCAGAAATGCTGGACTCTTTTGATATTCATTAGAATATTGGAAATTGGAGCTTTGACAGGTTTTATGTATGTTGCAATTATGATTTTTGTGAATAAAGGAAGTGCTTTATTTTCACGAGAATTCTTGAATAAAAACAGTGATATATGCTATGGACTTGATAGATCTCAATTGCTGCCTTATTAAAAATGCAGAAAAAGAAAAAAAGCTCATGTTACTGTCACAAATTTTAAAAGGTTGAAATGTACTATACATATATTTTGTAAAAACTTATTATGAAATTCCTTCTTTTGTATGAAGAATTTTAATTAACTTGCTGTGATCCTAAGCTTTGGAAAAATACAATTCTTGGTAATTAATTTTTATGCGGCATTACAGTATTACAGTTGTATGTGTCACTAATTTTGTAGTGAAATTGCAAAATAAAAGCATGTTTACACATCATATATTGTAAATTCACTTAATAAGGTTTTTTGGTTTTATCCCCATTTTTCAACGGAAGCACTTCACATAAATGTCCCCATGTGAAACATCTGCACCATGCACATTACTGTGTGAATTCAGCGCTTTATAAACAAAGTCTTACACCTGGGATGGAGGAAAAATTCTAATTTTGAGAACCATTAGATTGTGGAATAGTATCCCAAGGGAAGAAGGAGAAGCCATATCCACAAGCTGTTTAAAAACAAATTGGAAAACATGAGCAGTACAGTGCAAAGAACAGAACGACACACCAAAAATGATGTGCAAGTTGTTTTCTGTCTCTGAATTCTGTGATTGCACAGAAGGATGAGGCCAAGCAGGGCACAGAGCACAGCGCTGGCTTACTACAGGAGTTTCTATGGAAAAATCCAGCTTTCCTTCAAAACGTGCACACATGCACACGTGCACACACTCAGATTTGTGTCTTCTGCACTGACATGACAAATCCTCCAACCTGAGGTTCCTTTGTGGGAAGAAATGGTAAAAGAACACAACGCGTTCCTCTTGCTCTGAAGGAGTTTGAACTCATGCAGTGTGAACCACATTTGTGAACAAAAACACCAAAACATCTCCCTTTCCCTTACGTAAACCCAGAAGAAATGCTAGCTCTTTGGAAACCTCTTATGAATAGTTTTGTTTGAAGGACCAGGCCCTCTGTGTGAGGGAGTCTGAAGAGTTGTATATATTTTCAAATTAAATATCACTATACAAAACACTGTTCTCTAAAGATTACAAAGATATACATACTGATATATTGTAGAAAATATCTTGCTGAAGCTTGTATAACAAGCAATATCCATTTTTTTATGCATTCAAGCATTAATGAGGCCCAAATCTGCTTAGCTTTGAAAATCATGAAATGCATGAAAACAAGGAAGACAAATCCAGCTGCTACCACACAAATTTGTGACTTTCTGTGATCTCCAGAATGTATTTATCCCAAGGTACATTTAGGAGTGCAGAGGAGCTGTGGCTCATAAAGTAGCTTGATTGGCTCACGAGAGGCCAGTAAAGACACAGGCTAAAATGAACATCGCCTGAACATCAGCACAGCGTATGCCTCGTCTGGGCATCGCACCCTGCCATCAACGCACATCCATTTACAGCAGCCTCTTACTCCGAAACGGCTCATTCCCAGGAAAAGGTTATATAAGCTTGATTTATGGTTTCCACCTTCAATCTCTAAGTCAAGGCCCCTTTCTTGTCACTGGCAAGGCAGTTCCACACAGGCAAACCAGTCCTGGAGCCAGGAAGAGAAATAGCCCCTTTCTCCCTCTCACCTTCCTGCTCCTTGCTCACTGCCATTCCTCCACCTTGGCCTCCAGGAGCGGGAAGCTGGAGGGGCTCTTGCCCACCTTCCCTCTCCAAACAAATCAGGACAAATGAGGAGCTGCTTTGCAAAGGCAGCACTTCAGAGTAAGGGATCCTGTTACTGGCAGAGGAGACTTGAGAGCACAAGAACAAAGGTAGATGAAGACCTGCAGATGTTGTGTACCTCCGCTGTGCGCCAGGTCAGGTGTTCCCTAGCTGAGCTACTTCGGGAGCCACTGCCAGCAGCAGTTCCCGTGTCCTGTGCATGCTCAGGAGGACCAATTGCCTCCACAGGCAGAACAGATGTACGGCTCCGAAGCAGCCTGTGTGCCACTAATGGTACCCAAACACCATAGTTTATATACCTCTGCCCTCAAACTCGTTACCTCAGTGAGGGAGATTCAGGGCAGAGAACCAGGAATGACTACAAGACATCACAACACCGCAGGAGTCAGGGCTCTACTCCTACGCATGAAAACAACCTGGAAGGCCCAAGGCTGCTCTTCTCTCCATTGTCCTCCCACTGGCAGCAAGAGAGCTGACAGTCGATAGAGCAGGATTGGAAGCATTTGCGTTCCCAGATGAAGACGAGAAGAGCCCTCCCACCAAGGCATGTTCTCATGCCCCCCAGATCTGTCGCCTGATGCGCAATACAGAGCAGATCCCCCAAACACAAAGCTCTGGCATCCTTCAGGTGTTTCTTTATCGCTGGTCTGCTCTGGTGAGAGTCCTACAGCATTGCCTTGGCACTGCGATCTGCTTGTTAAGTATTTTGTTAGGAAATGACAGAAGTTAAATGAATTTTTTCTCCATGTTATGTACTATCACATTAGGTAGAGGGAATGTCAAGTTATTTTTGCGTGAATCTTCAACCATATGTGAAACAATTTTAATGGGATGGGGGGAGTGAGAGATACAAGACACTGTGGGAAGCCACTATTATTTATCTCCCTTTAAATAACCACACGTAAAATACTGCAGACAAAAGTTTAATACATCTGGTATTTGTGACAGCCTCCTCCATGCATTTTTGCCTCTGACTTTGTGGGACAGTAGGCATAAGGAAGAGAACTGCTCACGTTCAAGTTATAGGAAATTATTCTATCTGCTCTCGGGG
>NW_008825554.1:309685-316059 GCF_000699105.1 Pygoscelis adeliae
CTGATGCAGAAGCCACTTTGGGGTCTCTCACCATGTATAACAGGATTGTTTATTTAGGATGGAGGACTCTGGATGCCAGAGTTTGGTAGGTCTGAGCCGCATTATTCTCTGTGATTTTAGGCAAAGCATTATGTGGATAGTTTTGACATTTTATGAATAATAAATTTGACGCATTTTAACATATTGGCAGAAACCAGGAAAATAATATTCCTATTTTCCTATTCTAGCCACATCCTGAGTCTATTACTTGCCCCCTACTAAAAAAGGAAAAAAATTAAATTGTAACAGTTGTCTGGATAAGAGCATTAGACAAACAGTACTACGGCTGACCCAGAACTCCACGCAGATATTCTCAGTGCAGTTGTTAGCTGTTTATTTATACTTACATATATGCATACTTGTAAATATTGGTTCTTGAATCAGAATGAAAAAGAACTATTTTCTTATTAGTGACACTAGGCTCAAATTATAATCATTACAAGTAGTAATATCTTTAAAAATACAGTCCTATACCTATGAGCAGATATAGATTTTGCATTTCCATTACAATACTTTAATCTATAACCTTTGTCCTTTTATTACGATACTATTGAAATTAGGTTGTTGGAACGAAGATGTGGCTACTAATTTATTCATTGCTTTTTCTTCTTTTTTTTTTTTTAACCTAAGGGTGGTAGAAAGGTCTGAAAATGATTTTAAATCAGATACTTTTTTTTATCTGTGATAATGTTTTCCCTGTGAATATAGGGCTTTGTTGAGTCTAGCAAAGGCTCTGACTTTGTCCTCAGGTTAATATACATACACACAAAAAATCAGAAGTTGGACCTCATAAACATGATTAATCAGTAACCAGAGGTATGCCTTATCAGTTCCTAAAAACAGTTTTAAAACCAATATATTGAAAATAATATATATATACATGCAATGCTATGCTGTTACTAACATTTCCATCCCTACAAGGCCTCCAGCGGTTTTTCGGTACAAGAAGAAACACAAATGATGACATTGTCACTTTGCATTTCATATCAGCACACTAAGCTAAATTAGCTAGTCCCGTTTCTGGTTTCACACAGAAGTAAATCTAGAATAATTCCAGCGCAGTCATCGATGCCGCATACATTACCGGGGTAAATCTACCAAGTCATGTCTCTGCTACTTACATTTGTAACGTGTGGGGACAGAGGGAATGAAACAGGCACAAAACAGAGCACCTCCCTGTCTCCTTGCACACAGAGTACAGCCACAGTCCCTCCCCAAAAGTTGCATTTCCATAACCCATAGTATTTCCACACCTTCAGCATTTTGCGTATCAAATACTAATGTAACAGCTAACGTCATGGCACAGACATAGTCTTCTTAATCATCTGTTGTCTTGTTAAAAATCTGAATGGATAAATTTCCAGCGTACCAAGAGTATGCTGTAACTCATACAATTTACTACACACCTTTGTTAGAGGCACTTGAGAGAATTTTACTTTGTCCGTTTTAACTTTATTTAACAACAGTCATACACCATTCACATTAGCTCAGATTACGCATTTAATTTCCTTAAGTGCTACTCTTAAAACATCGCCATGCTTAATGTTGACATCTAAATGGTACCATTTACGCTTTGCTGTGAACACCTCATTAAAGCAAATGGAGCAGGTAAGGAGGTAGAGCATCTGCCTTTGTGGAGGCAAATGGGGAATTGCATGCCTTTGTTTGTCTGGGAACAGTTGAGCACGATTTTCAGCCTGTGTAAATTGATGTAGCTTCATAGATTTCATCAGAGCTTCTCTGATTTACATTAGTTACAGATAAGGCAGGGTTTCCTGTGAGCCTCGGATAACATAGTATTCCCTACCTCCGTAAAGTCACTTAGGAGGTGCCTCCAGAGCACTGGCTGTTTATAAATTGGACACGGGTGCATTTTAAAACAGGGGATACTTATATGTCACCTTTCCAGTAGCAAAGATCAACCTTTTTTTCCCCTTTCCTCACTTGAATATCAAATTTGTGACAATTTATTACAGTGAGAAAAAAGTACTTTTTCCAATTAAAAAAAAAGGGAGGGGAAGAGAGAGAGACAGATTTTCCCTGACTTGCCAGAATTTCGCTCTTTGAGTAAGCTCAAGCACAGAATACTTTGGAAGCCCTAAAAATTTAAAAAAACAGGGCAATTATTCAAGTTATTCTGCATTTTTACTCTATTATTGCGTTCAGTGAACATAGGTACACAAACCAGAACTACTACAGATTTTTAAAATACATGTATTTTAAAGTACTGTGGAAGAACAAAAAAAAAACCACCACCAGTATCTGCTAAAGTAAATTGATCAAGAGATACCGCTAAACCAGCCTAAACTTGGTTTCCTTCACTGTAACATCTGCAGTAGAATCAATGGACTACAGAGGAGATTTCATCTCTTTCTACTGCAGCAAACCACGGCAGTGATAGATTAGACAGACTATTTTGTCTTAAACATGATTTAGCCATAGCGCTGTTGTCAGTAGGTTGCATCGCCTCCTAAAATCTTCATTAGTGTCCCACCACCCTATAAATTGCCTTATGTCTCCTCAGCTCTCACACCACCATGTGACCACCTTGCCAACAGAGAATAAAGTGGTACACCATTAATGTTTGAAAAATCATTTGAAAACTTGGCATAAAAGCTGCCATATAAATGCAAGGTATTATTATTATTATTATTACTATTGTTATTATTATTATTTCCTTGATGTCAATATGAGCTCTAATAGGGTTTTTTCAATTTGTTACTTAAAAGAGAAAGGAAAATTAGCCGCTGCACTATTCTCCCTCTGTTTCCAAAGCCAGCAGAGACCATTGAGGAATTTGCAGCATTCTGTTTCAGATATCTGTCAACCCCTTTTGCCCCAAAATATGGAACCAGGGTTAAACACGATCAATGCCATTTCTACTTGGCGTGAGTCTTGGAAACAAGGAGTTAATGCATGCTACAACAGCTATTGCTTTTACTGACAGCATATGTTCATTATGAGATGAACAGTTTAAGCCAACTGAGTACACAGGAACATTAATAGCAAAGGAATGGCTATATTAACTTCAAAAAGCTTACATTAATGCAATGTGAAATTGTACATTTTGTGAGGCTTTCAAGTTCATTTTTTCCAAGTAATTTGTGCACAAAAAGTCTCAGAAACTTTTCTGAAGCAAATAAATAAACAAATGCCTCCTCCTACTCCAATTTATTCTTCTAATCTATTACCTAAATGGATTATCCTCATTTTTTTCCCCTCCAAAAGTCAACAGCAGAGGAGGCTTAAATAAGTGAAAGTAAAAGCTATTAACACTGTTTTGCAACTTTATTGACAGCGCCGGTGGCAAAGCCATCTCCTGTCACCTGCTAGCACAGATGGTTGCAGAGAGTCCCCATCTCCTCGGCCAGTGGCAGGGAAACCCACTGGTCAGCGAAGGCGAGTTTCCACAGCAACACCCGGTTATGTTTCCCAGGCAACCAGGATCCTCAAAATTGGGTGGTAATTGGTGAGTAGAGTAGTTTGGGGACAGTAAAATCTATTTTCCCACTTTGCCAAAGTAGGAGCTGTGCTTGTGGGAAGCACAGGTGATGGTACGGCGTGGTGGGATGTAAGGGAAGAGGGGGCTGCAGCCCGGCAGCAGGACGTAGCTGCTTCTCCTGACTTACAGCTACACGCAGCTTCTTCGACCTCCCCACTTTGCTTAGCAGAGTGCTCAAAAAAATAACATTATACGTTTTTATTTACAGCTATTTTCTTCTTTTGCTAATGTCATAGTTAGTTACCACTCCTATATTTCTGTCTATTTTTGATACTACCTCATAGGTATTTTGTGCCAGCTTTTGGGAAAACCATGGTTTTTTAACTGCTGCATTAACAACAGAGGACTAAACCTTGCTATCTGTCTTCAATTCTCAATTCAAACAACACGCCACTGCAGGCAAGGAAAGGTTTGTCCAAGTGACAAAAAACAAAATTCAGATTCAAATTAACTTTATCACAAAAATTTTTTTTTAGGAGGAGAGGCACAATAAGCTCACCCCTGGTATTTAGACAGATGTGGGGACAGAATTTGATATGAACTCTTAATACAGTGCCCTGTTGTTATTGGTGTTGACCCTGATTGTTTTATCAATACCTGGTTTGCTGTCATCTGAGGACATTAGGAAAGGGGAGGGAAGGGGGACAAACAACATTTTCCAGGCAGAAATTCGCCTCTCTTCCTGCCTTGACCACTATCTCCAGAATTGGGAAAATAATTATCTGAATATTGTCACTTTCTAGGCTTTCTTGAGCAGACTTACAAGGTTATGAAGAAGTTTTACTACTTCAAAGAGCATATTGGCAGCTGGTCTTGTCCTTGCAGATGACAAGAATTCAAACAGGCCAAGAATGACCTATCTGAGGATGAAAGTTGGTGTTTCCAGCAGTTCTCAGTAAAGTGTTTTCATTCCATGGAGGAACAACTCCAGATAATACAGCCGAACACACAAGATGAACCAGCATCTCCAGCCGTTAATCAGTGCCCTCAGGCAAGATTCAAAATACTGCAGAACGTTGTGTGATTCTTGGCACAGTCACAAAAAAAATCCCAAAACTAGTATTAGGCAAACAGGCTAACCTCATCTTCTTTGGACTCTGGTTTTCCAAGGTAGCTGGGCCCCAGTGTCCCACTGTACCTTCTCATGCCAGTGTAGTCAGTGTCCCCCCCTGCCCTCAGAGGCTGTGGTGGGAGCTGCAGTCACACCAGATCCACTTCTCCTTGCCAGATGAGACTAGAGAAAGAGACAAGAATTGAGGTCATATCAGTGAAGATTTGCTTTTTCTTCCTATTCTACAAGCACAGAAGACAGAAAAAGATTTTGGGGTTATGCCCACATGTGGTAGGTGCTTCATGCTGCCAGAAATTAGTGACCTTCATGACTCTTAACTAACATGTAGACCTGGGAGGAAATTATCCTAGGTCACAAGGAGTTTTAATCTTTTCCTTCCATAAATGGCATTAGGAAGGTCAAAATTAGGCTTCTTCAGTGATTGGAAACTATGAGACCTATCTCCTCTGCCCCCTTTTTAAAGATATGGCATGGTAGTTAAAGAAAAAGATAAACATCATACATTTGATCTATGTTTGAAAAGGTTCTCCTATAGTGCCTACTTAGAATTGAGCAAACACTGTTCATCTGTGTTCAGCTTCCTCTACCAACCACTCCTGCAGAAAGAATTTTATCCTGTACAGAAGAAAAATGTTTAATACTCACTTTACTAGACGCAAAATGTAAGAGGAAAAAAAATTCCTCTTCTGTCAGAATATTGTCCTACACTACCCAAAACTTAATTATCTTAAGCAAACTTATGTAAAATGAAGGAAAAAATCAGTTAAAATTTGTGAACTGTGTGTCTGGAAATTATCAAAACAGGTCATGTATATATTAAATAACTGCTCAGCTCATGTGATCATTTAAATTATCAGAGAATTATAAAAATATCACTGACTACTCAAAAAAAGAGAATGCCTATAGCCACTATTCTGCCTCTCACTCTGTCTTACCCATCTATTGTATTTCAAGAGCCCCTGCTGCTGAAGCTCTTGAGTAACTGTCAAAAGCTCTTGCAGGCACGGTATACTCCTTCCTTCCTCCATGACACAAACGCATTGGCCCAAGTGTTGAAGGAGGCTCTAGGATATCATACATGAGAAATCCAAATGGTTAAACAGGGACAGCTTGCTGATATTTGGAGAACAAGTCTTCAGGTTATGTCTGGAAGTTTTGGGAGCATGAAGTGGGTATTGAAGCATATTTGGGGCCAGAAGGGCCAGAGAAATGAAAAATCATGATCTGTCTTAACATGATAAACTATCACACTAGCTTCACTTTAAGGCTAGGAAAATCAAGGCTGCCACTTTTTTCTACTTGCAAAAAGAACAAAAAAGAAAAAAGAAACAACCAAAACAACCGTGGCAAGGACAGGTTTTTTTCTGAAACTGCTGGCTGACTCTCTGTCCTTTCAATGATTCAGTGCATCTAGGCCAGAGAAATATCTATCAGAATAATGTTGGTTTGTTCACATAAAAAATGCACATTGTGTTGGTAGTAGCACTCTCCTGGACTTCTTAAGCCACCCTGTTAACATGGGCAGAGGCTACCTGAGCTCACTGAAATAGGCTGAGGCCCCTTTGAGAATGATCGTCGATAACTTCCTTCTCCAAGTGGTAAAGGAGCCAATGAGGAGAGGTGCTATGCTGGACCTTGTTCTCACCAACAAGGAGGGGCTGGTGGGGAATGTGAAGCTCAAGGGCAGCCTGGGCTGCAGTGACCATGAAATGGTGGAGTTCAAGATCCTTAGGGCACCGAGGAAGGCGCACAGCAAGCTCG
>NW_008825554.1:318075-331165 GCF_000699105.1 Pygoscelis adeliae
CTGGTAGATGCCCCGTCCCTGGAAACATTCAAGGTCAGGTTGGACGGGGCTCTGAGCACCCTGATCTAGTTGAAGATGTCCCTGCTTATTGCAGGGGGGTTGGACTAGATGACCTTTAAAGGTCCCTTCCAACCCAAACTATTCTATGATTTTATGATTCTATGATTTTTCTCAACTCCTTACGCCATTCAGCACGTATTGCCACTACAAATAGGAACCTCAAAATAGTCAGCAATGTAGAGCAGAGGAGTGCTGCTGTTCCTACATTGTTTTATAACCGAACAACCAGCAAGTGCTCTTAAATTCCCGGAGTGGAAGTAGCACACAAACAGAATTCCTGCCTTAAGTCTTGAGGATGCAGCTGCAGGAGAAACACATATTACAGTGTCTAGGCAGCACAGGACCCTTTTTGAACCTTGTCCACTGGCTTTAGATAGGTCCTCTGCACTTGCTTAATGCTGACATTATATGGTCCAGTAATGTAAGATAGCTAAAAATCTCCCATGAACTTGTACTGTCTCTGCCCAGCAGTCAGCCTGGCATCATAGCAGGGTTTACATGGAGGAAAGTTCCACTTCTCACGAAGAGAATTATATATTGCTTTGTAGACACTGTTTACAAAGTCTGGCAATTCTTTGGACAACAGCAGAACTGTGAGTTGAGCTGATATCCTAGGAACATTTCATCATAAAGCTCTACCAAGTCATCTAGCCACCTTTAAAAGTATTTTTTTGAGAATGAAAGGCTTAAAAGGCAGTGCCCATTGGCCCAGCACAAGTGATGCTGTGGGATGTTCCTAGATGGCAATGTTCTTACTGCTTTCTGTGCGATCATGTTAGTTGACAAGGCGAACAAAGCAGAGAAAAAGGAATCAGAGTTTTGTGGGAAGGGTTAAAGAGTTCTTTGCTCATTTACTAGTGCTGGTCCATCAAACATTTGAGAAACAAGTCCTGCATTGCTAAAATGACTCTTGAACCTTCCTGTTTACCCTTTCATTCCTTCCCTCAAAATGCTTTGTCCAGCTTTAAACCAAACAGGCAGTCGTCTTCGCTCCTATCTCAGTAAGGTCAAAATGATTGAATATGCCTTGAAGACAGAAGGAAAGTCAGTCAAGGGAGCTAAAAGCAGCATACACTGCAGCAATGAGGATTTTCCTGTCTACTCTCAGGACTGTCTGAAGCAGTTTCCCAAACGCATATGTGAATCAGACTTTTACCATTATTATCACAGTTGTTATGTCAGCATAGTCAAACATCCATGTTACTTTTCAGAGGAACTGCATAGGGTGCTTTGCAACACAATCATATTCAAGCTTGAAGGAGAGATTCATGTAACAGCAGCAAGACAATGGAGAGAAAACTATGTAGTCTTGGGTCCAATCTAGCTGTGCTTAATACCTGCCCTTACCTGCTTGCCAAAAGTGATAATGTCTGTTACTCTGTTTTCTATTGCTGGGCTAAAGGCTGCACTGGTAGTATTTAATATAATGATTCTGGTTTTGTTTTCTTAAAGATTATCTTGCTTGCTTCCCCTAGCTTTCAAACTTTGTTGCAGGTCAGGTGCCGTGCAGCAGTTCCCAGAGCAACCCTTTGCTTCTGAGATAGCTTGGCTTCTTCCCTGTTGTCTTCTCCTAGTCTGTCAGCAGTCGGTCCAACTTCATCATACTCTTTTCCTTACTGTTCTCAACGTCAACCCAAGTTGCCACATAAAAAGGAAAATGAGCTACATTCTGCTACAGTGTTCAGTTCAAAGTTACCGTGGTGGCCCTGAGTTTCCTACATTTCCACTCCTTTTGTTCTTTTCCAGCATTGTGCTTAAGGCCTGATCATGAGTGCTCGCAGATCTAGTGATTTTCATCTTAGCACACTGTCAGGTTAAATCACTGGCAATGTCCTCTCACCAGGAGTTTGCAGTTCAAGGACTGCCTTTGGATCAGGCGTTGCATGATTCAAATAAAAAATTCACATGCAAGTGTTTGGTACTGTAGTGACAAGGTGCTATTGCTGCCTGCATTTAGTGACCTTTTTTATGAGTGTGAAGGACTTGCTGCCAGAGATAGAACCACACTGTGAAATACCACAAACACAGCATCCTCCCAGAGCTATGGTTCTGTAGACTTGTGTAGCAGAGCAACCCCATGGTGCCATCTTTCTTTGTTTCTGGTCAATCCTGCACAACAGCCAGTCTTTCACTGGGATCTCAGTTTGTGCCTGACCAATCTCACCCTCCAGACCACCCACAGAACCAAGGAATAATTTAGGCTGAAAAGGAACTCTGAAGGACACCCAACTGGACCCTATGCTTGAAGCAGGTTCAGTCAGATCGGGTTGCTCATGGTCTTTTCTAGCTGAGTATTTAATGTCTCCAAGGATAACAATTCCACTTTCCTGGACAACCTGCTGAAATTTATAACTACCTTCATGGTAAAAAAGATGCAAAAACCATCCTCATATCTAATAGGACTGCCCTGTGTTCCAGCCTGTGTCTGCTGTCTCCTGTGCTATCACTGTGCACCTTCAGAGAGAGGCTGGCTACATCTTCTCTACGCTCTCCCATGAAGCAGTTGTAGACAGCAGTAAAATCCCTCCAAAGCCTTTACATCTTAAGACTGAACAAACCCAGTTCTCTCAGCGTCTCTTCATACATGATGTGCTCCAGCCCATTGACCATCTCAGTGGCCTTCACTGGACTCAGTCCAGCATGCCATCTCCATCCATTTCTGAATGTTAAGAGCACAAAATTTCCAGAAAGCGTATAAGATTATTTCCTTTCCTTCCCTTTCACAATTCCTGACGGGGTTGGAAGAAGTTGCACCTGATCTACTGCAGCAACCCACTGTAGATTTTTTGCACCACCTAAACTGCATTTTGCTGATGGAAAGGGTGGGCACCAATGTAAGAAAACATAAACCAAAACATCTTCTAATTACAAATGTGAAGTACTGTCTAAGCATTGCAGACAAAACACAATTCAGACTAAATATTTTGTCATACAGTAGATAAAGGTAGGAAGAGGTAGCCTAATTATTTCCTTTGGTATTTTTTCCACAATTTCACATACTAACAGTGGTGCTGTAACTACTGCTTGGGGACTTTAAATTGATCCTATAATGGGATCTGATTGGTGGTAGCACCTTGAAAATCATTAAAGAATTCTCCAATTTGTTAAAGAATTAAAAACAATCTTATTACTGAGAACAGAATACATTTTAACTCTGTAACTAGTATGTAATTCTTCTGAAAAGGGTATTAATTAGTGCCTAATGGGATTTTTAATTTTATTTTGTGCCAGATAGGTACTTGAGTAACAGGACCTTGACTGAGCAATTGAGTAACCAAAAATCATTACTACCAGTGTGCACTGGATCCATGCTGATCACCTACCTACCAAAAAATAAAAAAATCATTGACCTTGTTTAGCTATTTTTCTAGTTCTGTTTGCTGGGTGCTTATGGGGAAGCAACAGTCCTTTGCAGTTCCTGGGGATTAAACACGGGTATTTTAATTTGACCTATTAGGTGTTGAAAAAAACATTTTCACTAGTGTAGCTCCAGTGGATTAAATGGAATAACTACAATAAGGAATTTTCCCCTTTGTTTTGAAAGGGGAAATGCTTTGGGGATTCGCTTCTTCCCTTTTTTTCCTTTGATTAGTAAATCAGCAAAGGTCTGTGTTTCGAATGGAGATACAGTAGACACTTGTTCTGGAGCTACTACTTTATAATGCATTTTCCTGAGGGCAAACAGCATTTGTGGAAAACACAGAGAACCAAGTTAGATAAGCAAGGTGGGCTGCCCCTCCTACGGCTACAGAGCCCTGTGTAAACAGGAACAAAAGTGATGCAGAAAAGATATGAACCATTTTCATAAGTTCTAACTGAAGTTGTATAAACATAAGCATACTCAGATTTTCCATTCCCCTTGGCATCGCTTTGTGTTGTTTTTTTTTTCTGATGTGCCCTACATCCTTGCCTTCCGTCTTTCAGAGGTGTGAATTCTCAGTAGTTTCCTTAGCTGCAGTTGCACTCGTAAGAAACATGGGAAAATCCTTCGTTGCATAGAAGGTCATTATGTAACAGATAACGAGAGTGGGGGGGTGTCTCTGCATCAACTGGTGGCATAATCCCCAAGGGAAAACAGACTTCAGTTGAACAATCAGAAAACTGGCTTGCTTTATGGTGTTTACACTGCTGCTTGCTAATGGATCACCATAAAGGAAGCAAAAGGACTCTTACACTATTGAGTATGCTATCATGGGAGTCTTCTGAGTGCGCCTTTTTTATTTGCTGCAGTCAGGTTAATGAGCTCACCAGCCCACTTGATGTCGAGGACTTTGTAACAAAGCAATCTCTCATTAAATGCTGCCTGGCACCACTCTCTTGAAGCAAAGGGACATTCAGATTATTGAATGCCTTTGTATTCCTCATTCCTACCAGGCTATGGCGTCCAGCAGTGGCATCAGTCCCGCACACTTACTGGCAGCCATCCAGTCATGCGCCTGCCCTCTTCAAACTGCATGGGCATTTGCCAATCTAAGCAGCACTAGTAGGCAAACAAGCATGGCACACGACTGCTTTGGCCAGTAGCCAGATGTGCAGCTGAACCATCTCACTTCCCCGCCACTGTACAGAGAAACACATTCTTTCCCCATTCTTTCCCATTCAGTTGATTTACATGGAGAAGTTTTGTTGCAGTACAAAGGAATGTGCATTTATCTGCATTCTCTTTCTGCTTTAACAACTTTTTTTCAGTCTCAGTAGTGCAGGTCATGAATTCATCTGTGGCTTTCTTTAAATACCTCCTGGCTGACAGTTTCTTCAATGAAATGACCCCAGAGTGTTATCAGCCAGCTAGCAGGTGTGTCTCTTTATTCAGAATCTTGCAGGCAACGGTGCATCCTGGGTAAAGAGCAATCTATGCATGATCCAGCTCTTCTCTACATTGCTCAGGAGATTTAATGGTTCACTGTCATGAAAGCGCTTACAAAGATTTTTTTTTTTTTTAAGTTGGCTTTCCACTGGGCTTTGTGCCCTGAGATATTTTGACACAAACATACAAAACGATAAAGAAGGAATTTTTATGAAAGGCTTCATCTCATTCAAAAAAAAAAAAAATCAACCTTAGACAGGCTATTGGGTTTAGTTGTAAGGTACTAAACAAATATTTAATAGTAATCTGGCTGCTCTGTTTATAGTTCCACTAGTAAACAGCCCTGTAAAGCATTGTGTTTGCTGACGTCCCTTTGTGTGTGTCTGTGCACACCCAGGTACTCCCTGTTCCTATTCAGCCAGCCTCTAATGCTGAAGAAATCCTGAAAATCTGGATACTAGAGTGGCAAGAGAAAACCACACTGAATAAAAATAATAAATACTTTAAAGAATAAAGTCAAGAAGAAGATTACAGACAACGGAAAGAATCGCCTTGTCCTTCCAAATGTTGTCATACAGTGTTTTAGGACGCACTTTTTCAGATCGTTTCTTTACAAGGCTACTGCTTTGCCTTCCCTGCCAGGGAGGAAGAGGGAAAACACAGAGCCCAGCAGTGTTTTCAAGGGGCTTGCACATGAGTTCAGGGTAGTCTGGGGAATTGTTCCCTCGGCACTTCTCCTCTCTTCCCCAGAAAAATACCAGGTTTGATCATACAAGCAAACACTCAACCAGTGTTCACCCACACCATAAGTCATTTCTTACTCCTTCCAGCAGCAGACTGAGAGGAGGTCCTACACAGGTGATGTTTGTGTGCTCAGAAATAAAAGTGATAGACTCACCTTTCCTTCCTTGGGAAAGGATTCAGAAAAAATAAAGTTCCTTGTCCATCTGTCAGTAAAAAGACATAAAAGGACAATAAAGATGATGGGAATGAATTTTATCCTGACCTGAAGTCAAATGGAGTTTTGCTGGAGCACAATCTGACTTTGGTTTTGCTCCTGCTTCCATTGAAATTAGCAAGCGAGCTCCTGTTGACTTAGTGAGCAGGCCTGTCATTCACAAATTTGGCTAATCCACTCATATTTTCAATATGAGATTTTGAAAAGGTCACAGAATGCAGAGTCAAGACTGTTGTCCCCAGAAGGGGTTTGGCTTGAGATCAGGCAAAGATAATAAAAACTGTTGTCCGGCTTTTCAGTATTCGATACATA
This sequence comes from Pygoscelis adeliae, assembly GCF_000699105.1. NCBI lineage: Eukaryota > Metazoa > Chordata > Aves > Sphenisciformes > Spheniscidae > Pygoscelis > Pygoscelis adeliae. Next base: position 324,213 of record NW_008825554.1, read on the forward strand.
CCAGCTGTATTGACTTATTGACTAATAAGACAAGATGATGCTGGGCTTAGGAATGTAGGAAGGTCTTATTTATTTTCAGCCCTCTCTATTCTGCCTTTACCAAACAGGTGATTTTTTTTAGTAGGAAGACCACTAGCTTGATTCAGCACCAAAAATCCCAATTATGTGTGCTTTATTTCAAAGTGGAAGGTATACATTTAAAAAACAGCACTATTTAAAATGTGTTATGGAATTCAATGATAATGGGAAAAGGTGAACATCATTGAAAAATAAATATATTGCTGAAAAATTCAGCAAGTTATAAGGGTTCAACATCCGTTTATATGCAAAAATAAATAAATTTATTTTAAAACATAACTCAGGTTTTTAAATACAATCCCAGTAAATAATTTTAACTCTGTTGTTGGGTTTTGGTTTTTTTTTTTTCCTATGGCAATACTTCACCGGTAGTTGTTCTGGAATTTGGATAAATTTTTATTAAGTTCTGGGCAAAATTAAACTCCACCTTTCAACCGCTAGTTTTCTCTGCAACAAATTAAATTCAGCAAGTTATAAAGTTTCATTTCTTTTGTCTCTTCTATCTTGTTTTATTTGCATTCCACTCAACCAATGGGTCAAATACTACTTTGCCCAGTCTACAGAGAAGATAGATTGGACTTACCTCATTCTGCCATTTTCCTTCTTCTTCTCCCCTCCCAAATCAGAACATCAATATTGACCATTCAAAAAGACTAAGCATTAACCCTAGCAGAAATATTTCAATGAACAACTGCAGCTTGGCTTTCGATCACGTACACCCAGATACTCAAAAGATATTTAAGAATACAACCCTCACTGATCTCCATCCTCAAACAGAATCTGAATTTTACATTCAGGATCATTTATAGATCAGTTTCTGTAGAGAACAAATGTATTTTAAAGTCCCATACATCAATAATTTTACATACATTTTGCAATTCATTCGCACTTCCATTGCTAAGGGACAGATGCACATTTCGAGGCCAGCATGAGTTATTATAGTTCTCTGCTCTAATCCCTCATACTACGCTGGCCAGAGAGTTTCACTTTGCAGTACCCACTGCACCGCAATCAGCACTGCAGTTGGGAGAGAAAACCTGCTGGTCTCCTCTTCCCTACCTTCAAGGAACTGTCTGGTTTCTATTTCTAGTGCCATTAACTTTTCTGAAAAACAAGTACTTTCGTCTTTTCCGTTGCCAAGCAGTTTCAGCTCCCTGTTCAAATCAACAAGGATAGGGACAGTTGCAGTTTGATCCAGGGCAATGTTGCACACAGGCTTGTGCTCAGGAGTGCTGAAGAGCTGACTGAGGTTCATGGGCTATGTGAGACTCTCCTTTTCCCTGACACCTGCTCATTTCCCACTGGGAATGCAACCCAGGGAGGGCAAAGGCATGGTAAGCAACAGGAACTTGCCATGATGGCTACTTGCAGCTGGAGTCTGCAGAGGACATGCTTTTCTCCATCCGGACCAGTTGTTATTTCTTATGTTTACAAATTCTTTTTCCTCTCCTTTTTCCAAAAGAACTGCCACAGTCTCCAAAATTTCATAAAACTTGCAGAATGCACATTTTTATCTGGAGAGTTTCAATATTTTGTTTTTGTGTTTTGCAGCTTCTTAAGGTTCCTGTTTCCAGAAGGAAATACTATCGAGCAAGAGGTTATTTATAGACCAGGCAGATGATGTTTTTCTTTCATCAGCTATCTTAGAGGTTTAATTAAGAAATAGAGTGTCAAAATAGGAATCAAGGAAAAATAAGAAGCATGCTTTTGTTTGCTTTTCTAATTGCTTCCTTCGAATACTTTGTCTCTGCTATTACAACCAACAAGAGCCCTGGTGTAGCTCTGACTCCAGTGCATGCTGTGTTTAATTCAGGGGGGCACCTGGGAGCCTGGCACGTGGGGATTTCTGCAGGTAGGGGTTATACCAAGCTCAGCAAACATGCCGCATCAGCGTAACACCAGGCCTGCACATCTCGTGCGGCAACGCCAACACTTTCTCCTCCCTCCATCCCTCACTCCTATCTGATCATATTTTAACAGCTAGAGAAGTGATGAATTAAATATCCATCCCAGGACAATCCTGAATGCAGCCATGTATACCATTCACAATTTTTGGTTATTTGGGGTCAAGCTGCAAATACTAGGAGGAAGAATTTGCAGTGCAATGTTAGTAGTCTAAAAAAAAAAAAAGAAAAAAACCAGCCTGCCTTGTCTGCTGACGATCAGAAGATTGGCTGGCTAAATTCTCCAAAAGCAGCCTTCAATTTTTTATCTAGCTATTTATAGAAAACTGCAGAAACAGCTGAGCTGAGTGAAGTGATGTCACTTTTGCTGGGAGGACGGCTTGCTCCGCGGCATGCGCCGAGGCGGCGGAGCCCGCTGGAGGCTGGGGCTGCAGCCCTACGGTGCAAGGAGCTGTAAACACGGGCATTTTTCAGCTCCGCTGATCAATATGGCCTTGCTGGCTCTCGGCTGACCTTCAACCCCTCCGGAATAGCAATGGGCCAGCTCTGCATCTTGCAGTCTGCGAGGGCTGCCGCATGTTAGCTACCAATTTTACAATCGATCAAAAGTCATCTTTGTCAATAAAGCTCGAGATTTCAGGCAACGGCAAGCAATTTTTGAAAGGTCAGGGCTGGGTTTTTATTTGCGCGACCTCTGCTTTCAAGCAGCAGCGCGGTCCCTTATACCCATTAACAGCAATAAGAAAATTTAAGATTTTTTTTTCCCCCCTCTTCCATGTATTTTTAGTAAGCCTTTGGGCATTTTCCCCGTCCCTAAAAGAATACGGTTGCGTGGCAACGTCCCCGGTTGCCATGGAGACTCGGTGTGTAAGCAGCTGCCGCAATCAGCATTAACTCCGGGCTCGCAGGTTTGTCATTCCAATGCATAGGGAGGGGGAGACAAATAGGACAGCAGCGCATTGCCGTAAAAGGGAAGTCACCTAGATAATGTCACTCACAAACATATGTTCCACAATTATTCTTTCCACTGTTTTATTGCCGCAATTATAGCTAAACTAAGATTACAAAATTATATGGTTTTAATTTGCCTCCATCGACTATGTTTCACTTCCATTAAAATTAAGTCTAAACCCATTTAAGTAGCAAACTGTTGGCTTTGCAGGGGATGGGGGATTTGGGGTTACTGGTGGGTATTTCGAGGACTGGGCAAAAATAATACTTCTAGGAATCTTAACGTCTAGCCAAAATGAGGCACAGTCCCGGGCACTGGCATTTTATCCGCCTCTCTTTTTTGTGCTGCATTGAACCCCACGGCACGGCCACCGCCAGCGACACTGGCCAGGACCATCCTCCTCCTCTTCGCCTCCCTGGCGCCCCTTCCCTCCAAAAAATATCTGGAAATTTTGTATTCAGCCATCTGAAAGTTTTGCGCTGGGCTCAGCCCACCGGGTGCTGCAGCAGCCTCCGACACATCGTTGTGCGATCGCTCCATTTGAAGACCCCTGCAATAACCAGGCGCAATGGGGTTGACTTCAAAATGAAGTAACGCAGCATTAACCCTGAATTTCCTTACATCGGCAGTCTTCAGACAATCCTTTAATGTTACTCGAACATATTTTATTGTCTTTGTTTTAGAAGAAGTTTCATTTTGCTCTGTTGCTGCCTGGCTGCTCCTGATCGTATTAAAAACAAAAAGTAAAACACGTTAGGAAGTGTATGGCAGGTGATGAAATGCACCTTCACAGCTATTCTGCAAAAACCTACAGTTAGTGGTAGTAAGGGACTTGGTTTGGATTTTTTAATGTATAGGTGGAAGCATTTAATCAGTGTTAAATACACATCTTTGCACAGCTGTGCTGATTCAGTTGTGTAAGCGAGAATCTATTCACGATTTAAAATATTAGGCCACAGAGTGATGCTGACTCCCTCAGAAACAATTCCACGTTATGGGAAAAAGCGGTGTAAACGAGTATGTAAACATACACTTGACGTTCAGATCCATATGATTTATTTACCAACCTTTTCAAACAAGCAGGTTTTGACCCTGTTAAATCCTTCCATTATGTAAGGGCATTTATTACTGTGGATTTGCATAAATAAAATATACATGCCCAGTCACCAATACTTAAGTCTTGCATGAGAAATCCAGCTCTTTTAGATATCATTTTAATTAAAAGATAAACATAGCATGGTATCTTTTTCTTAAGGAATCTACTATCAATACCAAATTGCAGCTGAAAATACGTTTTCATTTTTCACTCCTGCAGAAATGGCTGAACACTGTATCTGTTGAGATTTGCAGGGTAAGAAACATGCTCCTTAGAAGAGACCTCACATGCCACCATTTAGATAGAAGCTTCTTCCTATGGTCAAGTTACAGTCTATAAACCCCTGAAAATAGGGGTTTATAATGAAAATATGGCTAGACCCTTCACTACAAAAATACTAGCAGGTGCTGTTATAATATACAAATCCAGATAGCATACAGTGACCTATTTTCAAAACCAGGCCAGGCAAAATGACATCAAGAAATTGAATTCCTTGCCCTTACTTTAATAGTGCAATCTTCAAATCAGGACGGGTGATCATTGCAAAACAATCCCTAACCCAAGGGACAACAGGAATGTTCTCAGCGCTAATACCTCAGGCCCATCACACTGCTTACAATAATTGGCTGATTGCAGAGGGCAGGTATAGACCATTCAAATCAAAAATATCCTTGGACAAGGGTGGGGTTTTGCCCTTTTTAAAGTTAGAGGCCAAAATAAACCTTAAAACTATATTCTGCCTTATTTTGTTGTGTCATCAAAAATAGCTGGCAACTGGAACAACAAACTGTGCTGCTAAAAATACACTGGTAGTTATGCAGGGATATTTAAAATAGATTAGCATATGGATTAACTCAAATTCAAAACTGGTTTTAACCCTTCGATGACCGCAGTCCTGTCTTTAAATAGCGCAGCTCTGCAGCAGTAAAGACAAACTTAGCTCCTAAGTGTCAAAAAAGGTTTGTCGGGCAAAGCAAGCGTGGCCACTGCTGTTTCCATTTATAGTGGGGACTCAGTGGTATCTAAACAAATTTAGGCAGATCGAGTAGTTTACGAATTCGCTTACCATATTGTCAGCGTGTTTTTTTAACAAGGCCCATTTCAGAAGACCTTACTCAGGTGGGAAATTTAATTTATTGCTGAAAGTATATTTAGAAGCTATAGAATAAGTCCCTGGAAATGACTGCAAGGGAAATATATAAGACCGCAACTCTGTATGGCTGTACTAAATCTAACAGTTAGAAGCGAGCAAAATATTTGCAACGCAATGTAGAAAGGCTCAAAATTGAAGGAATTACATTATGTAACAGAAAACAAGTTTTGTTAAAGTAAATACACTTTTTGAGCAACAAACAACAACTATTTTCCTGCTGCCCATGGTTTACTTTGATAAAAGTAATCCAATTCTCTAAAACAAATTACCTTTGCAGCAGGCATTCAAAATTCATATTTTATTGTGTGTCATCTGCAAAATCTGGTATTTTGTTGAATTTGTTGAGAATTCAGTATTTAAGCAAGGTCAGAAGTCATGTGAAATGAATAGCATATCTCCCAAGGAAAGAAGTCCCAAATTTAAAACGTCGGTTTTGCAAAATTCTTCTTCCAATCTCATTTTTTGCCTATTACAAGATAGCTATTTCTGATTTAAATAACTGTAATGTTTAAAATAAAGCATTTTTCAAAGTTTTCTGTTCTAGCAACACACAACCATTTCCACTACATCGATGAACACGTTTTCCCCACAGTGGCCTTATTTTTAATCACCACAGACTGAAACCAAAGTTTTGTTGTTTGCTTTTGTTTGTTTGTTTTTAAATGTGGATTCCCCTAATTTATTGACTTGATTTTTTTTAAATGATGGGCTTTTATATCTCTTTTTATGGGAGAAGTCTGTAGTTTACTGAAGTGCAGAATGTTAGATGTTTGAATGCTTTGACGAAAATGTTTGTATTAAAACTTCCGCAGCGGTAATAAGGTTTTGGGGGTTTGTTTTTAAGCAAAGTACCCCTTCATATATAGCACATAATCACGTATTCTCATTTTTTCACATAAAGTCTTCTGAAATAGAAATCTGATAAGTACCTATGCTAAAAATATTTAGGAAAAAAAATCATTTTCTAATATAAGAACCACAAGCAATATTGCTTGGAAAATATACTGTGCACAATGGCAAATAGCTCAGAGTGAGGTGGCCCTGAGAAAAGCCTTCCTGAATACCCGGGATTCCTGCTCAGACTGGGCACAGGGAAGTCCTGTAAAGGTCCTAAATGGGAACCTGGATTCCCTTCTAGGAGGTGGAAAGGGGAATGTGCCAGAACCAAAGGAAGAAAGGCTGAAGGACACTCCCTAGTGTGCGCCTTCTTTCTGCTAATGTCTGCCTTGCAAAACCAGAAAAAGAATCCAATCTGAGGCAAAATGCTCCTACAAAAAGCAACCGTTAGGCAAGCAGAGAACTACATACAACTCTCTGCCAACAGCTCCTGCTGACATGTCATCCTGCGAATAGTCAAAGAGGGAGAAAAGTTACTGCCGGAGCTAGTGGACAACTGCCTTGCAAACACAGGAATGAAAAACCTTGTTTCTACAGGAACATAGCTAACAACATTCATTTTTTTGTTCCTGCACAGAAACATGCTAGGCAAAATCCTTTCTGGAACAAGTATTTTCCTGAGGTGAAGTGCGCATGAAAAGCACCAGGAAAAGTACCATTTCAAAAGCCTAATGTGGATGACAGAACCTAGGTACTATTGACCTATACAAAGACACAAGAAGAAAAGTATCTTATAAGTATGGCATCCAGTAGCACTGAACCTGGCTCTTGGATGCTCTGTGAACTGAGGTTACCTCTCAAACGACTTAAAACAGGGGATTGAATTGCCTGAAGTGTTAGCATGTAGATGCTACATCAAGATGCTAACATGGC
>NW_008825554.1:331180-361673 GCF_000699105.1 Pygoscelis adeliae
GGGGAGAAGTAAAATTAAAGAATATCTTTCTGGCAAAGAAACATAATAGTTATAATTTGTTCCCTAGGCTTCAATTTAAATGTATTTTCTATTCTAGTATGTATTCTTTAAAACAAGGTTTCTGTTCTCTAATGAAGCTTTTGGTCCATTTGGAAGGGAGAAAACCCATAGATGTTATGGATTTCATTCTAAGTCAGTTAATAAAATCTCCTTTCTCCAATATCATTTTGTCATAATCAGACAACCTTGTATTGCTATTATCAGATGAACCTGCTCCCATACAACGCTTTTATTACCTGTACATAAGGTTTCAGGGAAAATATTTTGAGAGAGACAATGATTGTTTAAATAAATGTAAAACATAAAACATCCAAATGTTGTTTCATGTAAAAGTCACTGGTATAAAAGATTATAATTTAAAAAATATATCTTCCACTTACATAGCAAAAGTGCTGTAACATTCTGACATTCTGAGGGCAGAATTCATATTTTCTGCTTTTAAAAATCAAATGAAAACCACAGGAGTTGTTCTCCAGTTACAAACCTGTGAAGCTCTTTGCCTTGTGCATATGCATATCTGTATATGTATAGGCAGACATGTACGCATGCATGCGTGCGCACACACACACACACTGGAAAGATGTTTTTGTCTCGAGGGCCATTTCTGCTCTTCAGAGATCATAACATGCTTAGTTAATAAGAGGAATATACAGAACAGTTATAATATTTAAAACAACCATTTTCCATTTAAATATGTTTGATGGCAACTGATGGCCATTAAGAAAAAAGAAGATATGTTTTTTTTATAATTCAACTAATAACTTGAGTAAAACATACCATTTTTTTGGTTAATTCTCTTTCTCCTCAGAAAAAAAAGAGTGTGTAGCTGGCACTGAAATATCCACCAAATCCTATGCTGTACTTAACATGGCTGTTAGCAGATTAAATCATAAATACACACAGAAAGTGATTAAAAACTAACATTTAGTACCTTTTTTTCTTTTTCCTTTCTATGCAGTCTGCATCTTTTTTACTTGTTCATTTTTTTCTAGTTTTTGAAAGCAGTTATGATAATATTCTCTTTTATGCTTTTATCATATTTTTAGAATCTACTCTCCATTATCAAAGATTCTACCAAGGGAAGACGCTTTACAGAGATTATTAGATTTCGAGAGTAGTCCAACATTGTTCAGAGCTAATAAAACAACAGGACAACTGCAACAGCAACAATATTTGGGCTTCACGTGAAAACGGTTTTTAGCCTGTGCCCTAAGCAACACCAGTCATTCATTCATTTAGTAATAAAGATTACACTTCAACATCGCCATGTACTAAAGAAAAAAATTATTATTCTTGCAAGGGCAGAAACAAATCGCAGTCCCAGTTCAAGCTTATTTTTCAGCACTACCCTGTTAAAATGCTTACATGTGTTATCGCAGCACCTTTGTAAATTGCTGCACAAATATCTCATGCAGATACTAATCTGCTGGAGGAAAATATTCTATGCTTTTCTATAAATCGGCAAGTGAGAGATACAGGTGCTGATGTTGAGAAAAGTCAACATCGGAGAAGTTTTTCAGGTACTGAACCTCCCTCACAAATCCCATCGGAAACAGATTATTCTGTACCCATTTTATGGGTAGGTAGAGTAAGATGGGGCATGGTTTGCCTTAACTGAGGGTGAATCAGCATATGATCTCTGGAAGTGGACCCACGGAGTGGTGCTTCACGGCTGAGAGAGTGAGACACTGCCCCTCTGCATGGAGGAAAACACCCAGAGATAGACGTCACCAGTGATGGGGATCTCAGGAGACAACCGTTCCCTCCACCTCCATCAAGCAACAGCTCACTCCAGGTAAGGCTGGAAAACTGGTACCTGCCAGTGGTGAGCCCACAGCTACGCCAAGCTGCTTGGGCCTTTCCAACAATTTGGTTTGGGGTTATGGTCATTGTTGCCCCTTGGAATTTCATAAATGAAATTTTGGGTAGCCCCTAATGACCGCAGGAGCCTTCCGTGTTCATGTGTGGTGTCCTTAGTAAGTAGCCTACACAAATTAAAGCAGCTGAATAGAGGGGTGATACAGACCCAAATGTATCCCTATTTTTGTACTTTTTTACAGGAGAAGCTTAATCATATTGAAAGCTGCTTTTGTAGGCTTTCATAGGAAATGCCTTTTAACAAAAAGGGGAGGGGGATATTCACAGAGCAATGGCAAGAACAGAAACTGGAGGTTTGAAAGACCCACCAGGAGAGGGAATTCAGCCCACTTACATTAAATCAGCTGTTATTTTTTCTCTCCTTCCCCTCCCCCCAAGTATTGGGTACCCAAAAAGAAGATGATGTGAATCCATTTTCAGTACTGATTCCTTTTAATCCCACAGATCAAAACCATCCTACAGTTTCCAAATGCTTTTTCATTCTAAAGGTAAAATATTTCACAGGAAGATGTGAGGGGTAAGTCTTTCCAATCACAGATTTTAAACTCAGTTGCTTGCAAAATATAACGAACTTTAAAAAAATCATAAAGGGCCTAAATCCTGAAGACAATGGGGGTTTTGCCATTAATACCTAAAGCAGCGGGGTTGTGCACAGAGTAATCAATTGCCCAACAAGGCCCTAGGAACACAATCAAGGAAGGAGGCTAGAGGAACATACAATATTTCACATTGAATAAATGGTCTTTTGAGATTACAGCCGTATAGAGTAGCAACAGAGAGAAAGACTATAATGCTAACGTAGGGATTATACACGTCTGTCTGTCTGTCTGTCTGTGGGGTGGAATTTTAAGCAATCATTTTCATATAACCTGTCAATAATAAGCATGCTTTGGCAGTTTCACGGTTTGCTTCAATTTAAATCCTTATTCCTTAAAAGCATAGTAAAGATTATTCTATCTTCAAGGGGCCAGAGGGTGGGGGAGAAGGAGGCAGCGATGTGTCTTTGATAGACTAATCAGACTGGGTCCTAACAAAACCTGTCTTGTGAAAGCTAAGGAATTATGATAAAATATTTTAAGTACATCTTCGCTGTCAAATACCATATTTTTTCAGTATTTATTTTGCTAACAGTGTTATTTACAGCACTTTTAGTAAAATAAAATTAGACCAGTTTCATTGCTGCATGTTAATCAAGTTTTAGCCTTAAAATAATGCTGAAATGTGGTGTTCGTTAATAAGCAGAAAAACTTCCAAAAGGTAAAATATCTACAGCATACTCTCTTTCTCTTTCAAATTCAGTATACAACTATAATGTTTTTATAATTACGATAGTCAAAGGGTTGTGTGCTCAGGCAAATCATACTGGAAGTGATGACCAAAAGAGAAAGAGCCGATTTTGATTGGGTTCTTCCCACAACCTCCACCAATTTTTTGGTCAGATTCATCCTTCCTCTTCTCTCTTTCCCCTTCCTTCCCCCCTAAAAATCCCCAAACCCTCTACTTTTCTACCATCACTCATTCCATCTTTAACTCAAAAACAGATTCGGATTGCTCCCTCAACCTGGCCTCTGGGTGGATCCGCACAAGACAGTAGGCACAATATGTTCATGTAAAAATTAAGGAGACTGTTCCTACTTTTTATACCACTCTTAGCACAATGTCTTAGGCTCTTAATCACAACCTGTATTCCCTTTTCATTTTTAACCCAGCGGCTCACTCATATTTCAGTTCAATTCAAGAAATAAAATGATTGTTTCACCATTCTCAATCACAACAAATTATAATCATCAATGCTCAGCTTTGATTTTATTCTCATGAAGTACCTTATCAGCGGGCTGCAGCTGCTTTCCTGAATTCAGAGAAAATACCAGTTATTAATTATAGTATCATATATCACCCATATATGTGATCATATGTGTATATATCAGTCTGCCTAGGTTACAGTAACGTGCTGGTTCTTTTAGCTTATGGGGAGGGGGAAAATGTGCATGGGAAGGGGGAAAAGTATGCATTGTATTTGATCACAGTTCCGATTAGCATAGAAACTATGCTAAGCTCCTTCTACTACCTTTATAAGGTCAAGATCTTATGTTTGGTTGCCTTTTCTACTTTTACCTTTTCCTGCCAAATAACAAATAACTTGAATGAGGACTGATTTTCAAAGAACTTTTTTCAAAACAGAAAGGTTGCAGTTATGCTTTCCAGTATCCCACACATACACATTAGGTAGCTTTCTCCCCTGGAGTGCCAGAAAAAAACCACGCATTCCTTCTTGCTACAAATCTGTAAATCTGAAAAGAAGAGGCCACATGAATAGGAAAGCTCTTTATAGAATAAAAAGCATGGGGTGTTATTAAGAAGGACTGTAAGCCCTATTCTATTCATAGTAATTAAAGGATCAGATCAGGTTAATGTGAGGACCTAGCTCAATAAAGTACTGTAGGTTCACCCTTTTTAATCCTTCTCAATCCTGTAGGCTGGGTTTCTGACTGCTCTGTTTGACTCACAGAACTGTTATAGGTGACAAAGATGTGCAGAGAACTGTTGAGAAAAGTTGAGATTTATATCAATTCCACCATGCATTTTTGAGCACAAGTGTCAGGAGGTGCTTGGGGTGAGGTAGATGGCAAACTTTAGGACTGGCTGCTTCAGTGCTCTACCTTTTTCACTCTGCCAGCTGGTAAAATAACTATGTGAAAAAGTTCAGAGAATATTTTGGGTTTGAAGAGTAAATCCATAGTGTTCTAGATATTTTAAAAATAATTTTCTATCAAATTTTTCATTGTTTTATACGTGCATTTCCACACTGCAAAAAACCCTCCCCATTTGTCACCCCCATCAGTGGGTACATACAGCAGGGCATGCCTGTGCCTGAGCTCTGGGGCCACCAAGAGCCAGCGTTTCAGAGCAGAGGTGTGCAACCCAAGACAAGCAGTGCTCCTGCCTCCACATCACCCAGTGCAGCGGAGGAACCCACGTGGCTTTGCTGGGCGAAGGCAGCAAATTTCAGTGAGGACAATCCGACCGAACTGCAATGAAGTTGAGCTGGAGACATGAGGATGGCCCTACCCTCCCTAGGGGTAGCTCCTGAAGAAATCATCTGGCCTACAGCAGCCAGCAAGCATAAATATCTGTTTTGAAGCAATCTGGAGGATTCCCAGCCCCACACAAGCATGTGTCAATCATGCAGGTCAGCTGCGCTGGCCAGCGAAGGATTTGCCCCATAAAGCACCGGGCGGACTTTGTAACATACTAGAGATTAAGCTGGTGTCTCTATCTGCAGGTCCAATCCCGCATAACAACCATGTCCCAAAATCCTCTCTGCAAAATCCCAGTACCTTTCAGGTCCACAGTAAAATCCCTACCGGCATCTGTCAAGGTAGGGCTTTGCCATCTCTTACTGTTTTTCTGACCAACATTTTGATCCAAATTTCTGCTGTTAATCAACGGGTAGTGCTGTCCATAAGGCATAAATCTCATCACTTTTTTCCCTCTCCTCTGACCCTCCGAAGCCCTCATTATCTAAGGTATGAAATCAGTGAGGAACTGTGCTTTGCAAATCACTTGGCCTAACAAAGAGGTGGCTCCTGACATTACACTTAGAGTTATGGCTGGTTACACAGTGAAAAGAAAGACTCCTCTCACAAACATGGATGTTCTTTTGCCAAAGGACTATTCTGCTTATATTTATCTCGTAGCATATACTCAGATTTCTTTTTCCTTCTACAAAATGATCAAACTATTGTATTTTACAGCAAAATTTAAAATTTTTTTGAGAGGTTCTTACTTTCTTTTATATTCTAACAGGCTTTGCATATGTATAGAAATTAATCAAAATATGTATACTGCCACTTTCATAGAAAGGCACTATAGTAAGGTTTTGCTGAAATCTCCCCAAAACCCACAGAACTTAACAAGAAAACCCACATTCATTAAGTCTTTTAAATCTTCCCTAAAATATACCTATTCTGAATTATGTGTATGTGCACATTCACATACAGTATCCTACTCCTTATGTACTGTTTATTATAAATATCTATAAGATGGCTCAAAACAAATGGAAAGTGGGGTTTTTTCTATTAATTTCCATGAGTTTCTGGAGTAATTTCTGTGTAACTATTGATATCATCTCCGTTAGCTTTTAATGGAACATCTCCATGAAAGTTAGAACATTGGGAATTTAAATGTCTTGCTCTGTGATCCCCAAAATAATAGGTAAATTGAAACACCAGAATTTTAAGAATTCCATTTTAATACAAGATGTTGTATTTTTTGTTCGTGTGTAATAAATTAGTGCAAGAGAAAGTTAAACCTCTGGAGGAAAAAAAATACCATAATGCACATTTGCCCTCTGCATTTCCTCCTTTCCCTATCTCTGTGAGCAGTTTATTAAATCTTCTTAAAGACAAAAAAAATCCCAACCAACCCTTTGGTAGGGAAAAGACTGATTCCTTTAAAGACTGAGGCAGAAAAGAGAGGAGGAGAATCCATTAGGAAAGCAGAGTTCATCCCAAGAAACTGAGGAAAAAAAAAAAAAAATAAAAAGAGAAAGCACCAAAAATGTTAGTATTTGAATGATGTGAACTCTGGTAAACGCCAGCATGCAATATGGCAAAAACGAATCAATCAGTTCAGCTTAGTTCAGCCTCTGCAACTGGCCATCTGGCGCGAAATCAACCAAATGTAGCCCTGCATATTCATCTTCATTTTCACAAATACTCAGGAGAATGTCATTCTAGGGCAAAATAAAATTAAATCACCATAATTTTTAAGACATCTTTTCCTCTCATGTTCTCTGGAGATTAGTGTGTTTATGTGAGACTACTCACTGCTATAGGGTTAGCAGGTAATTTCTAAGGGGGTACTCTCTCTCTTATATTTAAAATCAAATTTCACACGTTCAGGATATTTAAGCGTAGATTTTGCAGTAAACGCTCCTAAGTGAAGAGTGCACGGGAAGTTATTGTGGCTACATGGACAGATTTTTCCCCAAGGGACAATGGAGAGGAATTCTGCATTTACCTTCCACAGCCATCCCCATGACACACCTGTGTGACCTACTGACATTGTGGGACTGTGCTAGACAGATCTAAGGGGAAGTCTGGGCACTTAATCCTTAAAGCAGGTAACAAAAAGGGACAGAAGATGCCCGAGAGTGAGGCCAGAACAGAATATCAGCTGTGATTAAGATTTGGTACTGATTTGGTACTGATTTGGTACACTTTTTGTCTATACAAATCACAGTGATGAGTGCAGGGTAGAATAGAAATCAATATGAAAAAGAACAGGAGGGAGAAAATGAGAACGGGCAATGGACGGAGCATGCGTGTGTCGCCATCATGTTAAAGTTAGAAGCTACACTATGCACAATTCTTTATTCAAGGTAATCCAAACAAATTGCCAGTCAGGATAGATTATTTTGGGTTTTAAGTTTTAAGTGCTTGAATTAAACTCTAATCATATTCCATCTAGAAGCCTTATCCTTAAGTTTATTTGTTTATTTGATTGGGTTAGATGCTCCCAGAGTTGGGTTAGCTGGTTTGCTTCAGGTTGGGGGTGGGAGGGAGGAGTTTGATTTGGGTTTAAAGTTGGTTGTTGCATTTTTGCGTTCTTGCAGCCTTTAAAGTTTATTACATTTTAAGAGATTGAGCAAAAGTTACCCAACATTTGGCTAAGAAATTATTTCATGAGCATATCTTCTGGTGTTGATATTTTCTTTGCTAAGTATTATCTTATCACAAAAAAAAGAAGTCTTAAGGTGCTTCTGCTGATACTGCCTATTTGCTCTTGTCCTAGAGCTGTCCCACTTTGTTTGATAAGGGATAAACAAATGCCCAGCCTCATTTGAATAAATATGTTAAGCAAATGTTAAACAAGATGCATCAAAAGGCAGTAAATACATTACAACTTCAGGCTGCTAGGACACTCTAGCTCAACGTGGAAACATGTTTCCACTCAGACAGGGAACATGAAATAACTAAGGCCAATTAATCTACTTCTATCTATCTGTCTTAAGGATTTAAACCAAAGCCTGTCACCATAGCATCTGACAGAAATCCTTCCTCATCTATTTACTTATGGTATATACAAAACTGTTAACTCTAAAAATGCCTCCTGCAAAACCTAAATACAGTATACACAATGAAATGTAATTTTACTGACTGGATTTTTCTTCTGAATGTTTAAAAAAATTGCTTTTATTCTGTTCTGTGGTTTTCAAATTATTTTTGTTTCTTAACTGAAAAAGGCCAGAATTACATTTATTCTTTTTGCTTTTGAAATCTTGATTATATTTAATCAATTAAAATATGTTTCAGGCACGGTACAACAATAATTTTATTTCATTTTCACATCTGTCTGAACTTTATAACCACAAAATAATCATGGATTGAACAGAGTATACAGCACACAAAAAAAACCAAAACCAAACAAAAACAAACACAAAAAACAAACCAAACCCACACACACACCCCTAAAAGACAAATTCTTGGCAAACATTAGTCTTAAGAATCTCTTCCAGTCCTCATTTCTATTCAGATATCACTGTGCTCACGAAAATTGTTACAGTTCTACTTACGATTGTTTATTTTAGTATGTCACCAAAAAAGAAGTATTTACAAAAAATAAAGTAAGCTGTTACAAAATGTTTTATATTTGTTCTTCCATTTTTGCACAACAACATTTTGCTGTTTACATATTGGTATATTAGCAAGATGACAACTATGTTTTTAGACTAAAACCAGCCATTTATAAAGCATGCCACGTAGGATTCAGAATGCCTAATTCTGAAACTGCCTTTGCCAACTATGTGACACCAAATCTATGTTTTATCTTCAGGCATCGAGAGGTTTGAAATAAATATTTTGTGCTGTTCAGAGGAAAAGCTGATGCATCATTTCATAACTTCACAGAAAGCCCTTACACAAACAGTCCTAACTTATCTAGCTGGCTACAGCAATGGCTTCAGCAGCTATAAACTACAAGACCGGTCTCATCTTAAGTGCCTCAGATCTGACCTTCTAGGAGAGAGGCAGCCTTCTGCTAAGGATAACTTCCCTTACTAGCTTTTACTTGATCACTACTTCGCAAGAACAAGAAAACCAGCTTGATTTAGTTTGTGACTGCTATGCTAAGGCTTAATATGTTAAATATGCGCATCTTCTGCTAACATGCAGCAAGTTTTTGCTTCTGTACATTTTTCCCTAGAAAGAAGAAAGATCCTAAGATCTAGAAGAGTGTGTTCTTCCTCCAAGTTCATTTCGGCATAGTCAAAGAATCTATTTGCAGTTATATTTTTCCTGCTTGTTTCTATTGCCTGTAAGCCAGTACAATCGTGTGTAATATACAGTATAAAATATTCTACAAGACTGAATGCTAATGCTCTAAGAATACTAGAAACTCACTTGGTCATATATTATAAAACATTATAAAAAAGCTGTACAGTAATTTTTACTGTAATTGTGCCAGTGTTTCAATATTTAGTAGCCTTTTCTCCTTTACTAAACATGTATTTGAACTTTCCCAACTTGAGAGAAATAGTAAAATTGTTATTCACTCTACATTACCATGCTAGCTTTCTTTCTTGATAAATATAGCAATTTTAGCTTTATAATTTTCATCCATGTAATATTGGTTAGGATTTCTAATTAATTGCCTCATACACTTTTAAGAAACTCTTTGAACAGGCTTAACTAAAGGAGCTCATTAAGAGGAAGAGTTTGCAAACCTAGCAGAGGAAATCGTAATCCACACTTTATTAATATTTGGCCTTCAAGTACAACTTTTACCTGTAAGATTCAGCCTTTTAAAATCTGAACATCGGACATGATGAATCAAACATGAAGCTGGATCATGAAGTTTTTAACTCATGTTAGACCCTCATCAACTTTACTGAGAGTGTGGGATGAGAAAGACCCTTGCCAGACACTATACTGCAGCAAGAGATGAACAGACACTGAGCAGTACCGAGCGGGACCGGGCCCAGTGCCTTTAATGTATTTTTGAGATTGTGATACCAGGTAAGCCTATTGAATGTGTTGGCATTTACGTCAAAGACAGCATCACTGACACCGATAGGATGCACATTACTACCTAGGTGATTTCCTAAAAGACCTTTTCTAAAAGTCTTTCCTAAAAGACCCTTCGAACAAGGGTCTATTTCTAGTGATTACAGTAGGTAAGATAATCCTCGCCTGACCAAGTATTAGCATTCTTATAAAGTGTTCAAACCAAGGATATAGTCAGTACAGTGAGTTTACTGTTAGGTCTTTGCTACAGGAGCCTATTAATACTATCACAGATTAGCAAGAGACATTCAAAAAAGAGAAATTTAAAATCTATCATAAATCACTTCAGTTTTACCATTTCTGAAATTTAAATTGTTACCTGTTTCCTATGAGCCATGCCATTTATAAATTAAATGTTAGTTAAAATAAATAGAAAATCCTTAACTGATTACACCAAAAGGTGACAAATATTTTAGGGTTCCACACAGCCTTTATTCACCAAGCAGCAGGTGCAAGAAAAAAAAAGACATTTAAAGGAATCAAATCTGAAGCCGGCCAAATCAGACAAATGGGTTTGAGCACAACACTACAGAAACATTTGAGACTTTTTCCCTAAGAGCAACGAAATTTGAAAATTAGACAGAACAATATCACTTCATGCTGCCCACTACAAAAGCCTTGAGGATTCATTCCCATATCGCTTACACCAGTGCTATTGTGAAGTAACTCTGCTCAGACGAACAGAAACACTTCAGATTTACATTAGTGTGTTAATGAAGTAAGACTTCGGCCCTGAGATTTAGCTCTTTCATTAGTAATTTATACTCTCATTAGGGATTTATAGAAATGGGAATCTAGGCTCAAATGCTAATTGAGAATTGTCAGTTGTAAATAAGTGCTAACAAGATAAATTTGCTTCTGGTCACATTGAAGAGAGACCTGCATTTTACAAAATGAAACTCTTCCTTTAATATAAAAAAAAATCTCAGGTTAGTAAGATGCAAGTAACTCTGCTGCTCTGACACATAGCCCCTCATGAGCAGACCCATGGCTCCTCTCCTCCCCTGCCAGCTCTCACAACCAGTGCAGCATCCTCCAACCTCCACCCTCTGTCCTCTGTCTTCGTCAGGGGGTGGACGTGGCCAGGACTGTGTGTGTGAGATGTGAGTGCTTTTTTTAGTCCCAGTGAAGCCCCTTTGCGCTCTTGCACTGGGGCAAGCAGATGCAGAGCCAGTCCTGGAAGAGCCCCCTGTGAGCACGTGGGACATTGTGAGTGATGACATGGATGTTGAGAGTGGTTGCACAGGATGTTGTGCATGGTTGTGCAGGAGGAGGGCTCACAGCTTGGCCAGCCTGCTGGTGACACTAGCCTGAACCCACAGAGAGGTCTTCTCCCTGAGCCAAGCCTAACCCATGCCAGCCCCTCACACACCGAACCCCACCTAAAAGAAGACCAAAGAGTGTCAGAAGAACCAGAGCATACCTGGGCAGGTTTCTCATTTGTATGGTCAGGAGACCAGACACAGGTCACCTCAAAACATGCAGCCACTAGTCAGTCTATATTTAGGTTGTCACATTACTGAGGTAAGTTTTCAATCCCTCTATACCCAATGGAGATGGATTCCTGAGAGTAACTTGAACTCCGTTCACTTGGTTTAGTTAAGCTTGGATAGTATGGCTTAGGTCACATTTCCAGCTGAATCATATTTTAATTTTAATCCAACACAATATATAAATTACAAGAAAAACACGCTAACTCCTGGATGAGGCACCTGACTTGTAAACCTGCAACAGTAAAACTGAAAATTAATCTCAGTGTCAGAAAGCAAAACTCAGTTTTAATCCTCCTCTCGCTCCACTTCACTTAGAAAAATAAATCCTTCCTCACTCTGGATATCTTTCACACTGAGACACAATCCCTCATGCAACCAGAACAAAGTGAATTCCACACAAGAGTCTAGTCATCACTGGGAACCGTAACCAACACACAAATTTACAATGGCTGCATATTATTTTCTTTGAAAAGGAATTCAACTTAATCTAGTGAATTGCTGTAGGCAGCTATTAAGAAACAAAACAAAACAAAACATTTTATGTATTTAAAGAAAAAAACAACAAGAAATTGCCAGTTCTGCTTGTTTGTTTGTTTTTAAAAAAGGCATCATTCAGTGCTTTCAAAACCAGCTAACCAAAAGATAACAAGAGACAGGATGTTCTCCAAAGTTACAGAAAAATTCTTCAGGAATCTCCTTTCAAAACAGGGACTCACTAACATGGCTGTCAGCTTTTCAGAAAAATAAAGAAGATTTTCAAAGGGACATGATGAAGTCTGGTACCAAGAGTCCCTAGTGATGGATGGGCTGTCCACTCGGCATTAACTACCTGTCATCTGAGCCTTCAGATGATCTTCCCTAGTAGCCCCTGTCTTGGAGCAAGGACCTCAGGCTCTCTTAGCACACCCCACCATGAGCCAAGGACAATTTCTCTTTTACATTTTACTGGGATGTAAACTTTCATAAGATAAACCTTTTGGTTTTTTCCAGGATGACAGTCTCTTACCAACATTGTTTATGCCTTTGCAATATTTTAATGCATCTTTTCTTCAATGCCCATCTTTTCCCTCAGAATAGTTTTCTATTATACTAGTGTGCTCCAGGGCCATAGCCTTAAGTACAAAGGAAAAGGAGGAGAAAAGAAGCAGAAAGCTGCACTATGCCCCTTCATTGAACACACTCCTCCAGGTGAAGTGTTCTGCCTTGGCACAGACACAGATTCACCAAGGCTTTTCTCAACCTGCCCCAACCGGACAGTAAAATATTAAGCTTGGGATATCTTATTTCAGCCAAAGCCTAACAGAAAAGGGTAAGAAAAAGGAAAAGAGAGGGAGACACCAACATTCCTTAGCTTAAATCTGATAAGTATTTATATAACCCTTCTAGGTCAACTGGGTACACTGCTTCCCAGCTTCCCCTTGCTTCCTGAACTAGGGAGCCCTTAGGTTAACAGCCCCTAGACTTTACTATGTCCCGGAGAGGAAAAGGCCTTCGAGACAAAAGCAATAGCCAGAGGCACTAAATTTAAATCTCACCTCCCAACAACACTTCTTGTGTGACCTTGACCAAGTTACTTGGGATGAGGATCTCAAAGGAAGTCAGACACCCAAACTTCACTGATTTCAAGGGGAATCAGATACATACTCTAATGAAGGCACTTTCATGAGCTTCCTAGGATTAACAGAATACTATTCCCATTTTACTCTCTCAGAAAAGGGACTGAAGCTCAGGGACAAAAATTTGGGTGTTTTTCTTTACTTCATTGGGGATGTACTAAAAAAAGACTAATTAAGTGCTGAGCCTCCATGGAAATCAAATCAACAAGAATGAGGCATGGTGAACCTGTCTGGGCCTCTGCAAAGCTAATGAACCCCTGCCTACTGCTTGTAACCACCTTAGTACCAAAGTGTACGCACCACCTTGCTTAGTTTATTCTTCTTTAAATGCTAGTTTCCTAATCTTTATTATTTTTTTACTTTTACATCTCTAAATATTTACCTTGTTTCATTCACCTTCCTAGTCTTTTTAATCTTCTTTTCTTTGCACCCCAAGTCTATCTTTCTTTCCACTTACCCCACAGCAGGGCACACCCTCCCTCTTCTCATGGTGGCTAGGCACTACAGTCCCCTCTCCAGCTCTCCTGCCTCTCAGCCCCACACTTTCTACAGCTACAATTCTCTCCTTTCTCACCTTACCTCTGCCAACTGAAAAATAATTGTCCTGGAAAACAGAAGGACAATATTTTTAAATCAATTATTTTAAAACAGATTTGTCTCATTTCTTTGTGCAGTTCCACATATACTTGTGTTTAGATATCACCCAACTTTTAAAAACCACCACTATGAAAAAAAAAAGTCACTGCTACTGTGGGGCAGTTCTGGGCCCCACAGTTTAAGAAGGATGTGAAGGTCCTTGAACGCATCCAGAGGAGGGCAACAAAAATGGTGAAAGGGCTGGAAGGGATGTCCTATGAGGAGCCGCTGAGGACTTTGGGCTTGTCTAGTTTGGAGACAACAAGGCTGAGGGGCGACCTCATTGCTCTCTACAGCTTCCTGAGGAGGGGAAGTGGAGAGGGAGGTGCTAATCTCTTCTTCCTGGTATCCAGTGATAGGATGCGTGGGAATGGTTCAAAGCTGCGCCAGCAGAGGTTTAGACTGGACATTAGGAAGCATTTCTTTACTGAGAGGGTGTTCAAACACTGGAACAGGCTTCCTAGACAGGTGGTCAATGCCTCAAGCCTGTCAGTGTTTAAGAGGCATTTGGACAACGCCCTGAACAACATGCTTTAACTTTTGGTCAGACCCGAATTGGTCAGGCAGTTGGACTAGATGATCATTGTAGGTTCTTTCCAACTGAAATAGTCTATTCTATGCCCTTAAAATCATTTAAGTACCTTTCCAGGGGAAGGTCACATTCTGGAAGAGAAAAGTGAACAATGGTCAAGAATAAAGTAACCGTTTTATTATAATGCTAGTAATTTTTTTTTTTTTTAATTTAGAGTGCCAGAAAATAAGTGTTTACAAGATAACCAGTTTTTATTACCATCCTCAGGTCAAACTGGGCAATCACAGAGAAAGATGTCCCTGTTATTACTGTTATATCATATACATTTTTAATAATGTAAACATAATCCACAATCCTAAACAGAGGTTCAGGACGGTTATTATTGACTTCAGTCTAAAAAGAGAGTGGTAAATTTTTCACAGACCCAGTCTAGACGTCAGGTGTAAAAGAAATCAAAGCCTCATCCTCTAAGTGTATCAAAGTATTAGAGGACATGTTGTTTGGAAATGATGTAAAGAAACTGTGGATGGTTTAGTTTTGTGCAACTGAAATGATGCAAAACCAGAGGAGATTAAAAGAGCCTAGGGGTGGACCACTTTGAGGAGTCTTTTTCCTTTCAAGACAGTTTGCTTTTCATGGAATGACATACCTAGATAATAATGCAAATTCTTTCTACAGGTTTTCCATCAATTTGCTTTACAGGGAATGGAAGAGAAAGAAATGTTCGCTTACATCCATTTTTATATCCATGAACTATGTCAATAATATAACCAGAACATAGAATCATAGAATCATAGAATCATAAAATCATTAAGGTTGGAAGAGACCTCCAAGATCATCGAGTCCAACCGTCAACCCAACACCACCATGCCTACTAAACCATGTCCCTAAGCGCCTCATCTACACGTCTTTTAAATACTTCCAGGGATGGTGACTCAACCACTTCCCTGGGCAGCCTGGTCCAATGTTTAACCACTCTTTCAGTAAAGACATTTTTCCTCAACCTCCTTTCAGGTAGTTGTAGAGAGCAATGAGGTCTCCCCTCAGCCTCCTTTTCTCCAGGCTAAACAACCCCAGCTCCCTCAGCCGCTCCTCATAAGGCTTGTTCTCCAGACCCCTCACCAGCCTCGTTGCCCTTCTCTGGACACCCTCCAGCACCTCGACGTCCTTCTTGTAGTGAGGGGCCCAAAACTGAACACAGGATTCGAGGTGCGGCCTCACCAGTGCCGAGTACAGGGGCACGATCACTTCCCTACTCCTGCTGGCCACACTATTTCTGATACAGGCCAGGATGCCATTGGCCTTCTTGGCTGCCTGGGCACACTGCTGGCTCATGTTCAGATCATGTTCAACATCTAGATCTCAAAAACATATTGGGCCCCATCTCTGAGGTAAACCATGGATCTCTCAGAAATCAAAATGTTTGCCATATTCCACTGTGAAAAGAGATCAGTCTAATAGCTGAAAGTCCAAGAGCTTCAGCCTCCGAGCAATCTCTTCATCATTCCATTCCTTTCCCATTCCTTCCAGCAATAGAAGCTTATGCTGTAATGTTACTCTGCTGATGTTGATTAGTTCTCCATGGAGCAGGATTTGCCAATTATTCATGTGCAGAACTAGGGGAATTTTCTTCAGTGCACAATCCATATGCCAAAAGTGTTGTTTCATCTATGCTGGATTTGGTAAAACACCCCAAATTATTTTACTTAGGGGACAAATTTGAGGAACTGAGAAATTTCAGGAAGAGACCTACAAGAATGAGAATCTCTTTTTAATTCCAGTACCAATTCTAGTGGTACAGGTACCCCCCTGTGAAATAGGAAACTCACATACATGGTTTCCTCTCCTACCTACCAGCACAGTGCCCTAACCACGATGCTATCAAAATTTGGCACTGAGTCAGAGAAAGACCTATTCCTCAGTGATGTTGTTTGACTTGGCATAAATAACTAAACATTCAGTGTGACAGAAGCTCACTTCTGAGGTGAGCATCCTCAACTCCATACTAAAGCTATCCTTACCTGCTGGTCACAAATTCTTAACTGGGATTTAGGTATTAGATGCAAAACAGAGCCAAGCTCAAGCCTTTGTTTCAAAGCTTTGCCCGAACTCACCAGAGAGTGGGTCTGAGCCTGCCACTTTTGTTTTCAGGAACCACGCAATCAAGTTATTATGCTTTCGCACTGAAGCTGGACCCAAATTTTGCATATTTTCTCCTGAATTTACTGCATTTGTTGGAAGCTCTGCAATACCTTTGAATGAATACACACATGGAGAACTTGTACACTCAGGAAATTATGGACCAGAGTTTAAGAGTCTAGGATAAGTGCAATAGCAGGATAAGAGCTTAAAAATGAAAGATAAAATAACAAATAGAAAAACTACATTGGCAACTGAATTTTCATCTTTAGGACTGTGTTAAGTCCCGCTTAAAAGGGGGGAAAAAATTACATCTCTCAGAATTATTGCTTTAGAGAATTCTCAGAAAAGGCGACAATGTTGCACTGCTTACTCTCAAGCCATGCTTTAAAAATCCCCCTACTGCTGTAAGAGGACCTCCTGGTGCAGCTCAATTTGAGCTCTCAGTGTGACACAGTGACTGAAAGGATCCCTGGGTCTATAAGGGGGAGGAACAGCAGTAGAAGTAGACAAAGCATTAGTACAAGTCTTCTGGTGTACGCTGTTAACCAGATCATTATTGGAACCCATCTTGGGCTGTGGTATCCGTGTTTGAAAGGGAACAAACCCACTGCACAGAAGGAGGCTCACTCTGCTGACATTGTCTAGTGACATGACAGAGATAATTTAACCTACAAAGTCCATATATGGACTTATACAGCTAATCAACTCCATATATGCCCACATATGGATACTCAAGTCCTCCTGAAGCTCTCACTGTCTGAAAGATGGGTTCCATCCTGTAGGATGGATACAGAGATTTAGGGTGAGATTCTGCACTGTGTCATGTGAGGTTCCAAAGCATGATCATAATGATGCCTTCTGCATGAAAGAGTATGATTTTTAATGCAAGTTTACACCATGAAGCACCCAAGCACAAATTCAGGAATATAGGTGGCTCTCATACTGTGTCAACCTGCATAGTAGAGGGGACCTGCAGTGAATGTTGTTTGATCCCTGGCACCTCCTCTCCTGCAGAAGCTGTTTGCAGGCACGCTGAGCTCAGTTCATGTTTTCTGGCCTTGACGGGGAGAAGAAGGGCACGCTGCTTCCTAAGAGATTTTCATTCCTGCATTGCTTGGCAGATTTTAGGCTAGTACAACTGCCCTGGGCCTATGCTCAAAACCTGCAATCTCATACTGTAACCATTTCCACAAATCCCTTTCATTCAGTATCTCGTTTCTCTCCACCTTCAAACACTGCTCACCTTCCCATGATATTTCCCAGGATCTGACAGAAGATGGTAAATTCCCTTCTTCAACCTTAGACCCTGCATTTAACCTTCCCTACAAGACTCCAGGTGGCCACACCCACCAACCACCACCATTTCTGTAGCAATACAGGTGCAGGGAGATTTAATTTGGTCAGTCAGTAATAACCTCGTACAGCAACAACCAGCTACATGAAAGGCTGTTACAATAACCATCTGGCACCACTGTCCCACGCACAATGCTTATTGGGGTTGTATCAGCTGATCACAGTGAATACAGTCCTTTTGCTCAGAAGCTGGGATTAATCTCAATTACTCAACACTATATTTATCAATTCAGTGTTTGTCACCTTAAACCTCAACTTTTACGCACAGTTAACACCAGGCAGTCCTTGGGGTGGGAGAGTTGCCCCTGCTTGGTTTCATTCTGTTACCTACCATTGAACATGATGGAACCTTGACCCTTTTTACGTTGTCATATTAACTGTTTTAAATCATACCACCTTACCACAGCTGGATTATCAATGTCCTCTTTTTGATTTAGTATGACTACAATGAAGTTAAAAATATTATTACTGCAGAATGCAGTAATTAGCACTCACCTAGACCATGCAACAAAATAGTAGTTGGTATATAGACCTTAACAGTGCAACACAAATTATAACCAAAGCTTGCCTTAAAATAAACTAGGTGTTTAAAAATACTGTAGGGACTATTCACATGATTAGCTCCCATTTAAAGTCAGTATGAATTCTTGTATGAAATAACACAAGTGCATTTACTTAAGGTATCATATGGGGATACATAACTGCAGGACATTCAAAAATCAACCTTGTTAGTATCAAGGTGGAGCCTTCATTTCCTTTTCTGATCCTGTCTCTTTTAGTTTCTCCTTTTGAGAAACCATTTCCCATTTAAATGAATAAAATTATTAATACAATTTATTCCACCATGAATTATAATAAGTACCTCAGGGAAAAGATAATTAGAGAAGAAACCTACCTCACAGAGTTTGTGGTCTACAATGGTTTCCTCTCATAAAAATATTAACATCCTGTACACATTTGCAGCCTGCTTCTGAGAGGTGCTGAATGGACCGGTTAATGCAATAGCAAAGGGGTTTTAACCAAGGCAGAATCGGGTTTAGAAATCTCCCACCCTAGTTAGGCCAGACCTATCCCTTTAACTGATATGGTCATCTTCAGGAAATGTAGGGTCTCACATAAGTAAACGTCCTTTTTTTTGTCCATATTTGAACACCTATCTATATAATGGTCTATCTATAGATCATTACTTATGATTACTCCTAACAGCATGACTGCACGAGCAAAACTATCAGGAAGGTACCTTCTTCACTTGGCCTGTAACTTGTCCACTTCTCTCATGCAGAACAGATACAATTTATCCAACAGATTTAGCTTAAATTTTAACAAGTTTAAGCTAAATAACATGTCTGAATAACAAAAAAATTACAAAAATTTACAAGAAAATTGGAGGTTTGGGAAAAAAAGACTGTATTTTTGGTCACAGGCCAGTTACACAGCACATAATGTATCTTTGACTAAGTGACTAGGTAAATATTATCACTTGAAGTAAGGTTTTCAAGCTTGTTTCTAATGTTATTTATTGAACTTGTTAAAGAATACATCATCCCAAAAGAGAAGCAAAGCCTTATTCTGGCAAATCTACAGCTTAAGCCAGATATAACACCTCTACTGGATATAGCTCTTATACACAATGGTTGTAGCCCCTTCCCTTTGTGCATCGTAGGATCAAACACCAAGCTGACCAATGATAATTCCAGCTAAATATCTCCTAGTAGGGCAAGTGGGCTGCAGACAGTAACGCTGAGATGAGAGCCAGCTCTCCAGCTTTCAACAGTCAGCACACAACTGCTGTGCAAGTCATTTTAGCAAGAGCCCCTAAACCTTCAAAACAATGCGAGAGGCGGTTGTCTTGCCTACCACTGCTGATAGGATGCTTGTGCAGACCTCACACACATGACACCAGCAAGAACCTCTTCTCTCATGCTGTAGCTGGGCTCGGGCTTCCCTTTATCGAGCCCCTTTCAGCCCTCCTGATGGTGTCTGTCAGGTCTCAGAATTGGGGAAAAGCTACAGCTCATACCACAGTTGAGGTCAAAGATGAAACGCTTCAGATAGCCACGCTCCTCTGTGATAGCTCACACAGAAGGTCCTGCTCCTGCCCTGTGACCTGACCTTCCCTGGCACCTCATGGTACCCTGGATGCTAAAGTTTGGGGAAATCATGGC
The DNA here is from genome assembly GCF_000699105.1 of Pygoscelis adeliae. Taxonomy (NCBI): domain Eukaryota; kingdom Metazoa; phylum Chordata; class Aves; order Sphenisciformes; family Spheniscidae; genus Pygoscelis; species Pygoscelis adeliae. The sequence continues at coordinate 351,122 of NW_008825554.1, forward strand.
TTGTAGCATGCTCTATTTCTTCAAGCTATAGAGAGGGTAGACCATGCAACCCCTCTTTCTACCAAGCTTTTCCCTTGTCAGACAACATACATGGGTCAAGGAGGGGAAAAAAAAGAACCTCAGAACCAAACCTCTGAACGAAATTCTTCTCCTGCCAGCCAGGTCTTCTAATCTCTCTCCCTCATTCTCCATTAGGCTAAAGCAGAGAGAACGCTCACTTACCCATATCAAACCAGCATCTTACTATTAGTTAATTAACCTTTGTATTTGTAAGATTCTAGAAAACTACTGAAGAGAATGTGTGGGAGGACAATGGATAATTTGAAAGAAATAATTTATACAGGTAAAATAAATGTGTCAGAGATTGATATTCTACACAGTAAGGCAAGAACAGAGAAAAAAATTGAATTAGATACAGGATATAGTCAAGGAGGTTAGCCCAGAGAGGGGTATTGAAGAATGGAGACCCTACTTTTCAGTAGGAGTAATATCAGGAATTTATAGCAAGAGCACAGGCAAAAACCCACATCTTTCTTAAACTTTTAGAGATTTTATTAGTAGTAACTTTTCAATGTAATAGTGGTTGTTTGGACCTTTGACAAAGAACTGATTTTGAGCCTGACTAATCTGAAAGCAAAATTTAAAACTCATCCCAACCATTCACGGCAATTTTTAAAAAATGCCCATCCACACTCTCACTTTGATCCTTGTCCAAAGTCAGGTTATCAACCCAAGGGATGGAAGAAGCACAACAGAGACATGAACTCTAAAACCAGTACTTCTAGAGGTGAGTAGGTCTCTGGGGTTGATAAAATAAAGCTGGGTGTCCTTGCAGACAAGGGAATGGATATCATTGTATTTACAAGCTATTTTAAATCACAGCAGAGTATTAATTTTCTAACCTTTCATCTTCTGTTCTTGCTGGCTTAGCTGCTTCTTTGAATTGATCTCTGGGAATTAAGACTACTGTCCTGAGCGGTGGTCCCAGGCCTCCTTACAGAAACCTGCTCTGCCGTAAAGTATATACATAGAGTTGTTTACTCAGACATCAGAAAACTTTTGGGTAACTATTATTTGGCACAAAGAGCTGACTGGCTGCCTTTAAAAGAGAAGAGAGAGGAAGAAAGGTCCTTAAAATTTGGAGGGTATTGGCTAGGCTGGATATCACTAAAAAGCAGTTCATTTCAAATTTCAGTTAACTAGACTTCATTAAATTAGATGTTTTTCAACAGCACTGCTTATCTTCCTTCATACATACCATCATCACTGTTACCTGGTGTTTCCCAAATAAGTGTCTCAAGGCACGCAGTAAAGCCATTAATGGACATGCAATAGATCACATTGTCTCTCTCAATGGAAATACAAAAAATAATTCTTATTGCGTATTATAAATATTGATCCTTGATAAGCATAAAACCAAATCAATGTTCATCATACAAAGCACTAATTCCTAAAAGACAATTTATTCATTCCTGTGATGGGATTCATCAATTCATGGAATTGTGTCCGAGTAAAAAACACTAAGTCTTGATTCAAATAAGCTGAAGTCATTAAAATCAGCTTTTGTGTCCCACAAAAAGTTCATGTTTTGACAGAAAAAGCATTTACTTTTCAGAAATATTTAAATTTAAAAAAAAACAACCCAAAAATCCAAATAAAATTACAGATTAAGAGAGAAGCACCAGACTGAAGCTCTACACTGGAAGCCTCAGATCATATACTTCTACTAAATTCCACTGCCAAAAGGGCAAGTGAGTAATAAAAAATTAAAATCTTGTCATTTAACCTTTCATCTAGTATGGATACTTACATGCTTTGTTTTAAATGGGGGGAAAGTATACAACAGAGCAGAATTCAGCATCTTCCATTTCTGTTTCATCATTGTGTACTGATACCTTACATTGCCCGTAGACATAGAACACTCAGTTGTCAAGAAAATAAAATAGATGTGACCATTTAAATATACTGAAATACAATATAAATTAATTAAGTGAATTATGTGTATGCTTCATCTTCAAACTGTAATCTCATCTAAGAATCATCACCACACACATAAAAGCAAGAAATCAAGAAGGAATGGCATGATGAAAAGGTTTTATTGGGTTTGGTTTAAATGGTAGTACCGTCATGAGAAACAGGCAACTTATGCAGACTGCTGCAAATGAGCTCTAATTAAAACAGAACATTGTAGAAAGACAAGCAAGACATAGAATATATAAACCTAATAGGAAAAAAAGCCATCACAGAATATTTCATTTTATATTTAGAAGGCCTGTTTTTATGTCCTTCCACTTACAAAGATAGCTGTGCAAATAACAAGCAGAACTGACATAGAGAAACCATGAGTTATAAATATTAGCGAAACTTTCCAAAATATCTTTGTTAATTGACAAATCTGTTATAACTGCAAAGTTCCTACAGAAGGAGAAAATTCTGCCTGTCTTGCTCTTCTGGAAGTAAAGAACTCCAGTGCATGCAGACTCCCGCTTCCACTTCTGCAAAACACTGGGTTAGAACCTAGCAACTATCTAGATTTTCATATTTTCTAGCTTGAACCTCCATGAACAGCAATTTGTGTTAGAGCTAGAAAGCCTACGAGCACCACAGCGTATTCCTGAGCTTTGTCCGCTGGTCCTTTGTCTCTCGGTCCTTCGCATGGACACAGCTATATCACGTCCTTGTAACAGAAATCTCATCTCTTCAAATTCTGATATGCTTTCACAGTATTTCAGTGAACCACAGTAAATAGGTAAGAGCAGAAAGGGAAGACAATGTTTCTCAGAGTTTTTTAAGTCTGCATCTTCAAAGGTGTTTGGTCACTGTAAATGCTTGAACAAAGCTGGTTGGTAGGGGGCTTAAGCACTGACTCCAAATTTTTGGGTTTTAAATGTATATCAGACTACTAACAAACTTCAGGGTTTTTGTAGGTCATCTGACACCCATATCACACTCTGTTTGATAACACTGTAATTTCTTTCCGTGGAGCAGGCGGGGAACACCTCCAACCTCAAAACCATTCTTGGAGAACTACTGAGCAGGAGGCAGAGCATTACTAATATGATCAAAGATACCTATCAAACACAATATTTTCATGTGCACACAACCATGACCATGATCATCTATAATTAGAAACAGTTTCAGCACCTTTTTATATTGGAGTAAGAGATACTGGCAGTAAATTCACACAATAGTACTTTTACCTCTGCAGGTGGGCAGCATCAAGTGGCAGCTATCAAAACCCACCATCATAAATGAAATTAATTCTTGCTGATATTTTATATACACCAAAAAACCCCCCAAATAACTATTTTAGAGTACCTATTTCCAGTTCTGCAGGAAGTTTACACAAGATTAAACAGATCAACATGCAATAATAATAACACCGACTAAAATTAAGAGTGCCAGACAGACCCTATTTCATGAACCCATAGCTTTCCAAAGCATTGATATTTTCACATGAGGTATTCAATGCTTGATCTTTCCTGCAGATTATTTTTATTTGTAAATTTGAATAAAATGCAAAGAAACAAGCTCCTCTCTTTCTCTGTGTTTTCCTCCCAAAGATAAAGTCTAACCATGTATTTTGGGCAGCATTACAAGAGGAGACTGTAGTGTGAAGCCCGGGGAGGAAATGACCCTTGCTGAAATGTCCATGCTTTGACTGGGTTAAAAAAGAAGCAACAGCAGTTGAAAAGCTGTTTGTGAAACAGATGAAGAATAGATTAAATTAATCTCACTCTTTTTTTTCCCCTTACGTGCACATCCTCCCTGTTTACCAGGAACGTCCTCATTAAACTCACTACTTACATGTCTTCACACCCAAAGCCAGTTGCCATAACAAGAACTTGCATTTGTCTGATAAAATCTATGAACAGTGCTGAATATTTTTGCACGCCATCTACTGGTACTTTTTTTTCCCCAAACCTTGACACCTATCATTAAAAAAAAACATTTTTGTCATGAAAGACATAGTTGAGCAATTTCAACCTTGCATGGAGTTCAAGCTTTTGCAGCCAAGCTGGAGCAGTTCTTGCCTGCAGCAAGCTGAATTTAGCTGCATAGATTATCAATTTTGATGTGTTTAAGCAACCAGTCATCAGGTGCATGAGCAGCAGCTTCCCTACCAACCCCCTGCTCCTGCCTCTGCAAGGAGTTACTGCCTCCATCCCTGCACTCCTCTGTGATGCTCATCCATCGATACAGAGCCTCCCTCCCAACACGTCAGCCACAAACTTTATTCTCACTGGCATCCTCTCCCCACATTTCCACAGTCCTTTAGTGAGGATCTGTGAACAAACTCACCCCCCTACACAAACAACCCACACACACACAGAATTACAGAGGCTTTTTAAAGCCTTTTGAATAGTTATTTGATCTCTCTGAGCTATAAGACTTCATAATAATTCCAGGCCCTTTCCTTAGCTGCTTAATGCTGCCAGCTCTCCCACTTCCATGAGCCAGTGTTTCATAAAGCCCCAGCTGCTGCAATCAAGATATCTGCAAGGGAAGCTCAAATCTTGTTTTTAAAGTAAATTTCCAGCCTTTGCAGATGAAAAGTCTGAAAGCACTAGGGTCCCAGGCTCAAAAACAGGCAAACAAGCCCTAAATGTATTATTAAAAAAATAATCAAAGCCTTGGAAGGCATGACTCATTAGTTTTGAATTCTTTAGATACATAATACTAATTTTTGGTGAACACTTCACCACTCAGATTCCACCTTAAAAAAGAAAAAGTTATCAAAACAGCTTTCAAACTTTATTCCCTGCCTCTCCTCCCAGCAGGCCTTCAGCTCATCAGCTGCTGAGATTGCAGATACCCAACTCCTGGTCTACAAGGAGCTGAGACCTTCCAGCAGGTAGGCTGGCTTCAGCCTGCTCTTAAATGGAACCGCACGTCTCCAAGTGAGGCCTTTGAGATAAATGCCTTTATTAAAACACGGGACAAAATCTCCACGAAGATCCAATGTTGCTGTGCAGAACAGGAAGGAAAATTTGCAATGTGAGTAAGAGTGAAGGTGTAAATTAAGCCCGTGTGTGTCAGGTTTTGTTGTATCTCACGTGGCTCTGCATATTCTGTGCTCTCACTTAATTGAAAGTGCATTTGCACCCAACAAAGTGTGATATACCTCTGCCGCAGTTTTAACTGATTATTCTATACCTGTCTTTGCCAAAAACACCTTCAGTCATAGCAACACTACGATTTCTGGAGTGGACAAATAAAGAAGTCCCTTAAGAGGTAAACTCACATGTCCTTTTACCCTATATTTAAATATAACATGCTTTCTCCTGAATGAATATAACCTTTGTATTCAGTATCAAGGACCAGACTTACTAAAATAAACACACAGATGTTTATACACATCCAAGTTGCAGACCCAAAAAGCAACATGTGTGTATGCAAGATCTTTTTTTCATTAGTCTATAGTGATACACATGTGCAAACAAATGCAAAAGGTGTAACTCTTCAAGGGTATGTCAGACAGATTTTTACATGTGTACCAGGCTAAAATTTGGCTTTTCCCTGCCAGATTTTCAGGAACTCATTTTATAAAACCTTGATATATATATTTCGAATTGTAACCAAGCCTTCTCCGAAATAAATTGGCTGGAAAACCTTTAGCAAGTAGAGCGGATACAACTCACATATGAGTAAAGCAGTCTTCACTGGATCAGAGACAATTTATGAGAAGAACATCCAAATTCCCATAGATATCTAGAACAGTTACTGTAAAATAAGTCATTTTTAACCCAGGATGTACTGTACAGACAAGGCAATATTTTAAAAATCTTTCTACCTTAAAATAACAATGTAAATAAATATGAAACTATTTTAAAACCACAAATGTTGTGTAAACACACAGGAAGAACACCTTCTGTTTTCTGAGTACTTTACAGTAGTTACCTCAAGCTTCTTTTACCTCTTAAACCCATCTCCAGCTCTATACTGGCCCTTCAGCCTGGCACATATATTCCATGGACAAAGTGCCTGTGTCCTCTCCCTTCTGGTCTTTACCACCTTAACCCGCACTTCTGCCTGCAATCGATACTCTCAGCTTTCCATCCTTGCCAGCCTCACATGCCTTATTTCTCCCCAGTGGCTGGCGTTTGCCTCTCTTGGCTGAAGCTACAAACGCGTATGTGCAGAAATGTCAGTGTTTTTAAAGCACCAGGTAAAGATGGTGCATTATACTAAAGATAGATTTGAGTATCCTTCCTCACTCCGAGCACTATCTCATTCTTCCAATAGTCCCATTCAATACTGTGGGCCAAATTTTGGCGTTCCATTTGTCATGTAGAGTAGTATCTCAGCCTTTGAATAGTCCCACAGATTTAAACGGGACTTATTCACACAATCAGCCATTAGTAAGAATGGAAAAAGAAATTGACATTATATAGTAACATTTCTAATATATGTCTTCTGATGGCACAGAACAACGTACTAATGATGAAACCTTTGCAAAAATGTAACTGCCACTGCTATTTCTTTTTTGACAAACCAGAAGAGTCCTCATTTCTGTGGATTACATTAGTTTTAAAGAATATCGTCCAAAGTATATTATAGTGATGCAATGAAAGCTCAGAATACAATAGACCTCTGCATCTGTTTTCACATTACAGTATAGCAGCAATGTTATGTTATCTAAAAGAAGAAATAAATTATCTATAACTGTTTAACACCAACAATCCATCCATTTACAAAACAAAGCTATGATGCAGAAGAACACAAATAAATAAATATGCACATAGCTCACCAAATCCACATACATCCACATACATCCACAGGTGGAAATAAAATTTAGCTGGTTGAAAATGCATTTCTATGCATTTTATCCAACATTTGAAGGTAATCATACATTAGCATCATTAATTTTCAGTACACAGAAGCGTGAAGCCACTGAGCATCCTGAAGAGCAAGAAATGAAAGGTAAGGCCTCAAAACATAAAGGAACTTAATGTATGAAATGGTCATATTTGTTGAATTAATGCATTATCTGTGTTGCAGACCAAACCAAAGTCCTAAAATAAAAGAGCTCCTTTACACAGGCTCTGGTGAAAGGAACAGATCTGTTAAAAATAACATTGCAGGTGCCACAATAATATTGTGTATACATTGCTGCTGTATTTTTAATAGTCACTCATTCCTTTGGAGAGCGACTTGTAAAAGAATTATTCATTCTCTCTGTGCATACATTTTGAGAATAATTCACTGTACTTTTCCAAATTATTTTCAAAGTATACACACACAGGAAAGGATACAAAACTTTTCCCAGGCTACATTTGAAAGCTTGTCAGCACTCAGCACTAAGGCCTTTAATCCCAGGCTTTAAATAATTTAGGTAACACTTGATTACTCCATTGCTGGAACGTCAAGCTCTGCAAAATCTGAGTAACGCAATATTTGAGGGGAAAAGAGAGAATACTCTATTATAAGCACTTAAGTAAAATACATTTCCTGCGAACAAAACGTGAGCTGCAGCCTGGTGTTTGCAATGCAAACTGTGGTAAAGCACCACAGAGGCTACCCCCCAAATAACACTTTATTCTGGTTTCCACTAAGAAAACCCTTTAGTGAGGAGTTCTATGGTGCACTAGTCGCAGCTTACATGCTACAAAGTACGATATTCAAAGGGCTTAAGGAACAGCTTTTCCTTAGGTTCATACTATTTAGTGATATACCCTAACTAAAACGCGCACATTGACTGCAGACGAACAAAAAAGTCCACCCCCCACGACACACAAACGCACACGATTTAGTCAGCAAAAAAATAAAATAAGTTTTTACCTTTCTTGTGGACTAATTTTTTTCTTGAGAGAACAATTTCATTTTCTCACGTAATCCACAGGGGATTCAGTATTTGCTGTCTCTATGCATTTGTTAAATAAAAAAATAGTACAAATTTCTTTGTTCTCTTAGGTACATCTGTACCTGTACTGTCAACAAAGTCTGAACTACCTCAATTTTTCAGTCGTGTTCTCCACTCAAAAAGTAGTTCTAACCAACAAACTAAACTCTGTACAAAGTTATTCAGATCATTTTCATGGGGGTAAGAGACATGAACATAATAATGTGGGCTGTGTGACAATCTATGCATGTTTCCTTACCCAGAAACACCAACTTACTTAAGAATAATTAAACATCCTAAAAAATTATCAGAAGGCAACAAAGAAAAAAAATCCCCCCGCCCCCTCTGCAAATTAAATTATCACTTATTAGGCCCTTTAAGATCCCTTTTCACCGCTGCCTTTGAATCCTTTTTTGCACAGAGGAATATAAAGGTTTTCTCTTAAACCTATCAGTTCCTTTTCACTCCAAAGCTCACCATTTAGCCCTTTGCAATATCTAGTGCTAGAAAATCAGGATCAACAACAACAACAAGCCCACGGTTGCCCTCAGCAGAGTCAATAAATGGCACATTTGACTCTCTCTCATACCATTTTGAACCAAGTCCTCACACAACTACTGTCCTGACACCTCATCCATCAGCTCTTAAAGCACAAGAGCAGCGCCCCACAAGCAAACCTCTTCTCTCCTACGCCATCTCCAGAGTTGAGGCCCAGATGAGAAACAGTCTTATCTTCCAATATAGCAAGGATACACCTCTAAGATCAGACCTTGGCAATTTGACCTAAAGCCATCCTTACTTACAAAACAAAGTCTCCATCATCTTCAGAGCAAGAAGGAAAGAGAGTGAGAGGGAAAACAGGGGTGGGGGTAGGGGGGAAAGTCCAGTCCTCTCTGACCTGATTGGAAACTTTGTTGTGGCAAAAAGAAAAAAAAAAAAATCTCTTTGGCCAGTTGAGAAAGTGCCTATGGTTGCTCTTGTATTGGGAGGGTCTGTTCAGGGTTTCTCAATCTTCTTTTCTCTCTCTCTCCCCCCTCTCTTTCTCCCCTTCTCTTGTTTCAAAAGGGGCCTCTGGTCAGCGCTGATTAATAAGTGTTTTTTGTTGTGAAGTGTTGAATAATAGAAGATGGCCGGTGACCCAGGAAAGACTAAACCTTGTGCTACTTTATTGTGGCAAGCTGAGAAAGGGGCTTTAGGACAGAGACCCCAAGCACTGACCCGCACACATCCTGCGGATTCCCTATTCATTCTCACAGCCTTCCAGTCGCCCAGAGCTCCCATTGTTTGCCAAGCAACAATGGAGATTTTGCACAGAAAGTAAAGCTCTTTTCAGATTCCTCCCTGATGTTTTGCATTTTGGGAAACAACCATCCTTAACGGTTTTTTCTCCCTTAACTGAATTTCATGAAAACTCATAGGATTTGGGCTTTTATTCTCATCACTCAAGACTTTCTATATAAACCTAAGAAAACAAACATTTTCTCTTAATAAATACTTTCCTTTTTTTTTAATTACACAACACATTTTTCCTGGGGAACCGCTTCCCTAGCAATTTAAGGGGAAAAATGAGGGTTTTTTTCTTTTATTTCTTAGCATACCACTATGCTTTAATGCACACTACATATCGCTGCAGTTCCTAAAAATAACTGAATTCAAGCATCCTCTTTTTTTGAGTGGGAGCCAACTGGAGAGTGCTGCTTCTTTCCAAAAAAAAAAAAAAAAAAAGCAGAAGGTTGAAATCTCTTGGTTTATTTCTGCCCTGATTAGGCAAGCCCAGCTTTTATCTCCTCACAGGCTGGCCCCTTCCCCACACTCCCAACAAAGAGCTCACCCGCAGCCACCAAGGAGGGCAAATGCCATTCCATAGACTTGCTCTGATTTACCTGTAGGGCCCAAATCACAATTCTCATTCTAACCTAAGCATTTATTTGCACTCTAACCATGTGGATAAATAACTCTTGCAGCTGTTGAGCCTTTGGGTAGGAACACAGCTAGATGGATCAGAGGCCTCAGGATCGCAGAGTTTTGTTTCATTGCTTTCTCCGACCTGTTATACATGGATTTCCATCCCTCTATGGCATCCACTTACACATGTTACCAAGTGGCTAGGAGGTTTGGGTATTTGGTTGTGCCTTGTGTTTGAGGGTTTTGTGTCTTGTTGTGAATTTGCTAGCCATTAAATTAAAAAAAAAAAAAAAGAAAAAAAAAAGAGAGCAGGAGAAGGTTGCAGTCAATAGGACAAATTCTGTTAAATTGTAAGAATGGGATTTCTTCCCCCTCAGTTATTTGAATTTATAAGTGACTGAATATTTTTATCAGGACCATTGCTTTCTCTCGGTGTTTACACCTGCGTAGGGAGGTCCAGAAAGCCACCCTTCCCTTCGGAGGTGAGGGAGAAAAGACCAGTCTGTCAGAGAAACCTTCAACAACTGAAGGGGGAACAACAGTCTTTATTAAGGATATTGGGTAGCAGAATTACCTTGGCGGGGGCGGGAGGCGTTGTAAAACATCCATTTGCAAAGGCTTTCAGGCTGAAACCCTTTCATCGGTGGCGACGGGAGGGGGAGGCAGGGCGGGGGCCCCCAAACCCCCAGCCACCTCCATTTGTCAGCGCCACAGAGGAGGGGTGGTAAAGCCAGCGGTGTGGAAGGGTGGGCTGCCCGGTGGTCCGCCAGCCCCGCACGCCCAGGGGCTTGTTTCCAAAGTGGG
>NW_008825554.1:361831-364954 GCF_000699105.1 Pygoscelis adeliae
AGGAGGGGGGGGAAGGCAAGCGCCCTGATGTATTGTTCCCCTGCCGAATTGATATGCTAATTCCCCTTGTGAGGGCATCACAAAGAACACCTTGCACTTCTGAAAGACTTTTGTGTCCTGGCCGGAGAAGTTTATTATCAACTAATTAGCAACAACTTCTAGCAATGAGTTGGGTTACATTTTCATAAGCTTTGAACAAACATCCTGAGCTGCGTTGTGTCAGGATGACGGGCTTGCTAGGGAAAATAGAGTCCTAAATCAGGGAATGAGCTTTAATAATTAGCGCCTGCTATATATGGAGCCTCTGCCGACGGACGTCTTCTTCCGAGGCGTTTGATTCACGTTGCTTCCAGGCTTGCAAAGGACCATGACAAGCACTCTACAAAACAAAATCCTACTCAAGGATGACTAGCCATTTTTTTCCCTCATATTAAAGCTCTTTTCTTGCAACCGAAGAGCATTTTAGACTTTAGCGTTTACCCCCATAATGCACGAAGGATAATCATTATATGAAGAAGCTCAATACAATTAAGCATATTCATATTAAATATTATTTAGAAGGGCTTGTTGTAGGCAGTCTAGCACTTCAAATATAAAAATCGTCTGGGAAAAGGAAAGGTTATATTTGAAATGACAAAAAGAAAACACCTTTAGATTTCACGTTTTTGTTTTTGGTTTTGGGTTTTTTTTTAATTCCATGTTACTCATGTTACAGTCTTTCCAAAGAAGGAGGAACTGGTCTCAGGACTAGGTTAGCTCAGTCCTCTTTCTGTAGACTGCTTGTATCTTTGGAAGCAAAAGAGTATGCTGTTTCCTTGGTTTAAAGTGAAACTAGGGGAAAAAAAGGAGGACTTTATTTTTATCACTGTAGTAAGCGGTAGTTATTTTCTTCTTGGCTTTATGCAATCAGAATAGAGCAGAAACAATCCTCTGAAGCTAAGGACATTCTAAGGTTTACTGATCATTTTTATTTACTGGAAACAATATACTTACAGCTTCATGTTATACTGTGGGGTTTTGGCTTTTGAGGTGTGGGATTTGGCAGAGGCAGGGGTGTCATATTGCAGCTCAAATCGGTACTAGATTGATTTTGCAGTTTCTATGTGGATCTCCAGCGTGGCCTTCCTGAACCTGGCCTGGTCCTGAGAAAAGCTCTGAGGAAGCTGTGAGCCTTGGGCCCATTCAAATACGGTGGCTATTGGGATGCAGAAGAAAGCGGCTCGGCCGTGGCCACTATTGCAATTCACCTTATCCTCTGCTATTCAATTCATCTAATGGGTAAACACGCTCTCCCATCGCTCGGTCTCTTTCTGTCCCCTTCTCCAGACGATTTCATTTGTTTAAAATCCTAAAAGGTGGTATAAGGTCTTATTGAAACCCAGTAACGTAAGGAGTAGGAGTGGATTAGATTCCTTCATTTCCTTTTGGTAATCCTAAATGCAGCTATCTCTGGTTCCCTAATCTCCTCTCGAGTCGGATTACCACCCATTTGAGCAAGTGCAGCTGGAATTAGGAGATGACAAGGATGCAAAGAAAATGCCAAGAACTCCCGAGGTGACCGAGATGTTGGGGTGGCCCGGGCCCCCCCGCAGCCCCATGGGGTTCCCTGCGGCCCTCGGCCTCCGGGCCGCGAAGCGGGGTGGTGAGGGGCGGCCCTGGGCCAGACAGTGCCCACCGGCCCCACGCACGAAACCGGCCCCCGGCACGGACCTGCCTTTCTTCTCGCTTTATCTCCACATCAGCAAGGGCCACTGCTGGGTCGCTTTGGAGCTTCATTTGCCTCATGACAGGCTTCTGCCAGCCCCGCGGGTTTCAGCCTTTGACATGGCCAGGCTAGCCACACTCTGTCATACACGAATATGTATATCTTTATAGATATATAAAAATAAAATTTGTATATACGTATGTATATGCATATACACACACACGCGGGTGTTCCTGTATTGGCTGGGAGAAAGAATCGATAAAAAATAGCCGCTGAAATGTGGAACGAGTACAACCGTGCTTACGCGTTTCTCTGTCCGCCTGGAAAAAGTAACCCTGCATGAAAACACATGTATATGCGTGCAGTTATTTTTTTAAACAATCCCTCATATTTGATTGAAATGGAATATGCCACCATGTATATTTAAGATTAAAGCTTTATTTTGAAAGGCCTGTAATCCTTTCAAGGAGATTTTGTTGATATAAGACTTCATTGGAAAGTAATTGTGGATTGTACAGCTCTGACCTTTGCAGGAAGCAAGGTGCAGGTCTGCACAGCTGAGAAAGACTGTGCATCAATTCCTTGTGAAGCCCCTGCAGACCAGCTAAGTATGTGTACAAGTTCAGGAATTTATTTAAAAGGTTACAATTAGTGGTTCAGTCGTCAAAGTTGGGGACGTGGTATTTTTATATTGAGTGAAATAGATGATTTAATTATACTTTAAAAAAAAAAAAACAACAAAAAACCCAAATTAAGGACAGGCCTGCTACACAAATTGGAGGCAGCTAAATGCTCTTTTGTGCCTGCAGCGCTAAGGAGGCTGTGATGCATGCGAAGGAAGGTGACTGACTTAACTCATTGGGATTCAGGGAACGACCTGCCCTCTTCTGAAAAAAAAAAAAAAAGAAGAAGAAAAGTAAGTGTGTATGTGTGTGTGTGCGTGTTCGTGTTCGTGTGTGTGAGGGAGAGAGAGGGGAGGGGGAGACTCACACAGAGTCCTGCTTTCCTGAGCTGAGCGCTGCTGGTTCCCAAGCAGAAAGTATTAGAAGAAACACAGCATCTTGTCTCTTTGCTGCATTTACACAATGAAATCACTTCTATTTTTATTCCTGCTAACCAGCCGTTTTTGCTTGCATCCACTCCGAGCCATGGACGATGGGAACAAACAAGTACTTAAAAACAAACAGACAAAAAAACAAAAGAGGGGAAAGAAAAAGAAAAAGAAACAACAACAAAACCCAACCACGCTGGGATGAGGATTACTCACTTTAGAGCTGGCTGTAAGTACGAAATCTCTTGCTGCGTTTCAGAGCGACAGGGAGAGACTGTTGTGGTTTAGTTTTGGGTTGTTCGGGTCTGGTTTGGTTCTTTGTTGTTCCCTTTCTCTCTCTCTTTTTTTTTTTTTTTTTTTTAATATC
>NW_008825554.1:365382-366554 GCF_000699105.1 Pygoscelis adeliae
GTACATGTGATAGTGGTACTTTTCCCTGGCAGGATTTGATTTAAATAAACCAAGATCAAAACTGTCTCCCTCTCGCCTAGCCTAGTCGCTTTTCTCCCCCTCCCCTTCCTCCTTTCTTTCTTTATTTCTGTGTGAGCGCTCCTGGGAAAGCGGATCGGTTAGAGGGGAAGGCTTTTGAAATCGTGGGGGAAAATGTAAGAGAATTCAGAGGGTTCGGGCTTTCTTTGTGTGGTGCTGAAGCCGCGGAGCCGCTTTGTGCTTTGGAAGGAGAAAATGGCGAGTCCTATTGTGTTTAGGCCATTTTCTTCCGGTACAAGGGTTTTCCCCCAAATCCTAAATACTTCAGGGCTCTTTTGAAAGAAGTCTCCCAGCCCGCGAAGTGTGAATGGCTGCAGCCCTGCCTTTTCCCCAGCCGGTAGTACCTCACATTTGAGAGAGCCCACACATTTCTCCTTGCAGAGCTAGTGCACGATTTCTAAAGCTGCTGCATTCAGAGCCTCTTGCATCGGAGCGGCTATTTCAGCTGCTCTTAGCCCGCGTTATTCAACTCAGGGGAGCAGGTTATGAGAAGAGTGGGGACCGAAGAAATAATAATCCGAGACCTGTCCTTGCTTTAAAATGTTAAGAGGGAGCAACGTTAGCCAATTGGGCCGGGGGGCGGGGGGGGTAGATCATCTGAGAAAAGACTCGAGAACCGTTGAGTAGCAGTCTGACATTTCAGCTAAATTATTTAAACTTTATGTATAACTCTCATGCGTGTGCGAGAGCGTGTGCATGTGAGTATGCATGTGCATGTGAGTATGCATGTAGCCGCATAGCAAGAAAGAACTTTAGGCTCGGAAAGAGGTCGTATATATGTAACGTGAGATTTTAAAGCATATTTACCCATTGTGCCTAAGTTATTCCCGCTGTAACATGTAATGAAAAAAATAGTTTGCAATGTTGTCAGCTCTTTTCAGGTCAGCCCGTAGGTAGGTACCACTTACCGAAAACCGCGTCTGAATTTCCACGTTAATCCTTTTAAGGAAACAAATGAGAGTCCGAGGTTTTAAGACCGTTGTCCGATATTCACCACTTTTCATTATAATGTGGGCTTGCCCAGGCGTCAGTGATTAAAAGCACTTTGAAACAGGCGAGCTATCAAATAAAACCCGAGGAAGGTAAATCCCCCC
>NW_008825554.1:366785-367703 GCF_000699105.1 Pygoscelis adeliae
GACAGGGACTGGGTGCGCGGCCGGGGCCGGGGCCGGGCCGGGCCGGTGGTCACCCCGGGAAAAAAGGGGGTGAATCGGGCTGCCTGCCCCCACAGAACGGTGGGGCACCGAGCTGGTCTGCCTTTCCCTTTTCCCTTTCGTGTGACTGCTCAAGTTTCCACACAGAAGACTTGAGAAATCACATTTATATTTCTCCTGCATGAGAGCAAACGCTATTAAAATGCCATGCTAGTCATTTCTCTCCTTACTGCCCGCAAAAGAAGTAAAATGATCTCTCATTTCTGCATACGACTGCTTTTTTCCCTTCAACTCTGAGCCAAAAATAAATCTACTGCTCGGATCGGCTGAATGACAGTGGTGTAAATTAAACTGATTTTATCAGTGATCAAGTTCCACAATTGGAAAAATTAAATGCCACTTTGACAGACAAGGATAATATGGAACAGATCTATAAAACAGCTCCTTTGAGCAACAACAACATCAACCCAACAGGAGCCTAGGTACTGGCGATCCCTTCTTCTTCATCCCGCTCCGTTATGTCACATCATTTAGTTTGCCTTTCTGCGGTACCCAAATAATTGAAACCATTGTTTGATGCAAAGGGACTAGCGATGATGAGTCATGGACTTCATCCCACAGCAAAGGCAACAGACACGGCTCTCAGGCAAATTTCTTTTTTTATTTTGATCACGCTTCTAATTGGACTCCCCTTTCAGATGCACTTTGCGGCACTTCCAAACCACCCCACAGCTCCAGAACAGCGATCAGCAAACTCAGGGCTGAGCTCCGAGAACGACAAGCCGCTCTGCCTCCACCTAAGAACTGCATAAACGCAACGTCGAAGTCCTTTAGCCAGGAAAAAAACCCTCCTTCTGTGCCTCCCGCCGGCCCCCCAAAGCGAGAGGAGACCTTGAGCGA
>NW_008825554.1:368298-368646 GCF_000699105.1 Pygoscelis adeliae
CTCTCCCCACGATGCGAGAAGACGTTTTGGGAGAGAGCGGCTCGGTCGGCGGGGTTCCGAGCAGGTCCCCCTCGACCTTGCAGGGACCCGGCCGGGCGGCGCGGGGCTGGGATTGTGCCGGGTTTCAAGGACACGGGAGATGATCAGGACTTTGGGAGCCAACATCTGCCTGGGTGGTGACGTCAGCAGCCCCGTGTAATCCTCTTGTACTGAAGGCAGATGCCTTATTTGTTTGGCTGGAGAGGCATTAATCCCTAATTCTGGAGCAGCAAGCGAGGGGGAGAGACCGGACCGCTTCCTACCCCCCGAAAGCAGCTAGCGGGGCTCTCCTCCTCTCCTGCGCTCTGC
>NW_008825554.1:369597-370968 GCF_000699105.1 Pygoscelis adeliae
GCCCGGCCGCCCCGCTCCTCCCCGGCGTGCCATCGGCACCGAAAAGGAATGGTCCCCGTCCTGAGCGGTGAAAGATGGCAATAAGCGCAATAATAATAAAAAAAGCTTAGGCTGATTTTTAATTTTTTTTTTTGTTACTATTGTAAAGACTTCACCCCTCGTTTCCTCACTCGCCCAGTTCAGTGTAGGCAGGCCAGATGGGCTGCCCAGACCCTCCCGGGAAAGGGGCAGGTGCGAGCGAGTTAAATTTTTTTCCGCTTTACAAAGAAAGATGACACGTCCTGCCCTTTCATTTTTCACCGCCGAAAGACCCCCTCTGCCCCCCTCCCCGGCCGAGAGGAGCGGGGATGCTCTGGGGTGCGGGCTCCCCTCGCCCGCGCTCCAGCGGAGCCGCAGGACCGGGCGGACCGAGGCAGCCGGAGAGACACGGTCCCTCCCAGCCAGGGATGCCAAACCACAGACGTCGAGTCGCGGAGAGCCAACTCCTGCGTTTAAAATCACGCGAAGACGCTGGCGAAATTAAAGCAGTCGCCTGGAAGCCTGTAATAGGCACACGCTTAATTTCTATTATTTTTTTAATCCATTAAATACATATTTAACAGCTTCCTGGGCATTGCAAGCAACAGACGGGCTAGTAAGAAAACTCGAGCGTGAATTACGTGCAGCCCAGGCCAGGATGGGACTAGGGCGGAGGGAAATTACCTTTTGTTTTTTCGGGGATCAGTTGCTGTTCTGCTTCCAGAGAGAGAGAGAGAGAGCGCTCCAAGGCTCTGACTCTCCGTGTTCACAGCGGACCTTGATTTAATGTCATACAATTAAGGCACGCGGTGAATGCCAAGAGCGGATCCTCAAGGCAGCATGAAAGATGTCGCTAAGAACATAACATAATAATAACGCTAATAATAAAAATAATAGCAATAAGTTAAAAATAATTCAAAAAAAAAAAAGGAGAGACAAAGCAATAAACAACTCGACAGCCTGTACTCACCTACGGAAACCGAGACTAAATAGGACTGGCGGACTGAACGGCTCAGCCCGGTGGAGAGGAGATGACCGCTGCCACGGGATGGGCGCCCGCTGGGGCAGCTGTCAGCAGCAGGTAACGGGGCCGTGGGGGATCACTGGAGCGGTGCGGTAGCCGTGGTGGTTTTTCAAGGTAGTGGCGACTCGACCTCTCGCTTTCCTGGGCTAAACCATGTAAAGTCGATTAATGGGAAATAAATACATTTTCTAATGTTATCATCGCGAGGATTGTTCTTTGCGCATCGCCCAGCCGGTAGCTAGGAGTGCCCGCTCGGTAATGGCTCCTCCTCTTGAGGGGCTCCTCTGGAAGCCGAGGAATGTGGGCCCTGGGGTAGCGGAGCGGTGCGC
>NW_008825554.1:371978-373474 GCF_000699105.1 Pygoscelis adeliae
CCGCTCCCCATCTGAAACAGCCGGGTTTGAAGCAGGTCCTGCAGGGGCTCTGTCCCGCTCCCGTCCAGACTTCGTCCGCGGCCACCTGCCGCGGCCTAATTCTGCTCTGCCATCTATCAAACGGCGGCCAGAGCCAGCAAGGGCAGGGGATGCTCTCAAACACTGAATAAGGCAAAACAACTAAGTAACAGTAATAACCACAAGAACAATAATGATAACAATACTATCCACCTGGAGGTCGGAGGGCTTTGCCCTCTTTCCTCTTGCGCTCAGCAGACAGCGCTGATCGCAGTAGGGTTTTTGCCGGAGACTGAATTGCAGGATGGACTGGTCAGCCTTCTCTGCAAGCGGATAAAGGGGACAATTCCTGCCCTTGCCCCAGCCTCTCGCCTTTTCATTCCTTGTAATCGTCCTTGCGTGGTCCAGCTGGCAGATGAAGCACACAGGCTACTCCGTCCTTTCCCTCCAGCTCAGCGAGCTGGGGTCGAGTATCTCCTGATGCGTTGCCTGCTCCTGCCATGCTGCATAGCTGTTCTCATTTCTTGCTTTGAGATACCTGTACACATATATACATCTACCCACACCCGCATATGCACATTTGTGTGTGTTTATCTATGCAGCCTCAGATTGTCATAATTTCTATTCATCATCACTTCTTGCTTATATTTCCTTTGTAAGCCCCAGAGCTTCGCAGGATCTCAGGGGAGCTGCGCAGGGAACAGAGGAAAGTCCATCTTCGCCTGCTCGTGCGTGAGCCAGGATGACCTGCAGCCGAGATTGACCCTTACACAGGTAGAGAGCAGGGAGGGCTTTTAAATGCAATGTGTCCTGAGCGACCTGAAGCACTCAGTTAAACTGTCTGCAGGATTACAGACATGAGCTGACCACCCCTGCATCGAGGCATTATGTCTGCCACAACTCACTTCTTTTTTTCTTCTTGGGAATCGATGCTAAAGATTCGCTATAAACATTATATTATTCCATAGCAAAAGAAACATAAATATGTAAGTGAACCTGCCACTGCCAATCTCTCAATGTAGCCTTTAAAATATTTCTTAACGCTTGGAAAGAAATGGAACTTTCTTTGGAATAGACAGAGCTTTCTTTTGGAAAGCTTCCAGACACAGGGAACCTTGCTGCCTTCTAAACTGCAGTAGCAATAATAACGGTGGTGATGATGACGTAGCACATAAAAAATGGATGTAAGCAAGGTCTGAAGACCCAGGTGATGGACCATGCCATCCAGAGCCGTGCATTTCCCCTTCTGATGTCATATTGCTGCCGTAGGCGTATTGAGGTTCTGGTGGCGGCGTCTGAAAGTAACCTGCATTTAATATTCATCACTTTCCTTCCTGCTCTGAAGGCGGAACGAAAACCCTGCTCTCAGCAATTTTTCCTCGGGGTAGCCTGATTTCCGAGACTAACTCAATCATGGCTTCCCACGGGGAGGGGAGGGGGAGCGCCGCCTGCCAGCCCCCTCTGCAGTTAGAAGCGTT
>NW_008825554.1:373774-381442 GCF_000699105.1 Pygoscelis adeliae
CTCCCTCCGCGCCACCGCGGCGGAACTCGAGGAACTTCAAGTCTGAACAATTTAGAAGCAGCATTCGGAATCGAAACCTGCTTTAGAAGGTTACACGCACGTCACTCTAACTGTTTGGCAACGTCGAGGGTGAACAGTTATCTTTTCGTGCCTGCCCGATGGAAACCGAGGCTA
The DNA here is from genome assembly GCF_000699105.1 of Pygoscelis adeliae. Classification (NCBI taxonomy): domain Eukaryota; kingdom Metazoa; phylum Chordata; class Aves; order Sphenisciformes; family Spheniscidae; genus Pygoscelis; species Pygoscelis adeliae. Next base: position 373,949 of record NW_008825554.1, read on the forward strand.
TCCCTCTCACGTAAATTCAGCCCTGTAGAATAACAGCTGTGAGACGAAAATATGAAGGGAAATGGGCTACTACCGGCTTACTACAGCTGTCGAGGCGGCCTGGGGCATCGGTTTCACTCAGGGACAAGCAGTCCTGCTATAGCAAGAGGCAAAGTCAAAGTATTGCCCGGTTACAGAGACAGGCCAGTCCTCTTCAAAAAAAGTTAAAATTAAGCCTTTAATTTAGTTTATGAACCAGGCTGATTAAATGCCAACATTTCATTTTGTCTCACTTGTCCTCCTGTATTCAAGGCGGTGGCTAAGAAAGGTGTAGAGTGCAGGTAAGTCAGGCGACAAGCACAGCGAGCCCTCCAGCAGAACGAGCGCTCTCCCACTGCCTCCACCCTGCAGCGCCTGCCCCAGCAGCCCGAGAGATGCAGAGGAGAAGCACCGCGCCCGGTGCTTCAAGGCCTGGCGCACGACTGCGACTGCCACAGCGCGGGAGAGTGGATGAGCCAGCCAGCAAGGTATGGCATGAGATTCATTTTCACACTCTGCACAAGCTTCCCTATATTTCTTCTGTATTACTTAGCTCCGCTGATACTGATAATTACCGCAATAACTAAGGAGTGAGATAATAGAGATAGTAATTTGCAGTCTAACATGAATGAATTCTCTCTTTACCAGGAACTGCTTTAATAGTATGGTGGGTATTAAAAGTACAGCAGTTCTTAATATTAAATATTTGTGTGTCTGAAGTAGTCTTAAAAAAATCTGACTAGAGAAGCCCCACAATCAGAAAACAGGGAAGAAATACAAAATTTGAAATACACTGTTACTATATTTGAAAATGTAACTTAGGGACAATTTGATTAGCACCAGGAAACTACCAAATTAACTTCATGTGCTGTTCGTGCTAAGGTTGGTTTATAATTTGCTGTATTAAAGTAATTCTGCTTATTAGGCAGTGAAAGTACAGGTTGCCTGTTAAATAATATCAGCTTAAATACACACATAATACTCGTGGAAAATTACTTCAAATCTACTCTAAGGTTGTTAACTCTGTCACAATTTTTGTGTAAGTGTTGTGTACAAGAAAATACAAGATGAAATATTCCATTCACAGCAACTAACTAGTGCACATTTAAACTGATCTTAATGAATGCAGCTGGTAAAGGAGTTAGTAAGCAAGGCAATAACATTAATTTCTCAGCAATTCTAGCAGAGAATTACAGAATTCTTTGAAGACATCTTTACAGTGCTTGAAACGTGGAAAAATATAACATACGTAGGTCTTCCCTACTTCAGAGGGTTATGACACACCACTGTGATATGTCATTTTGTATAACCTGCGTAAAAGAACTGTTCAGTCTTTTCTGAACCTGACTTCCTCCATACACCATTCAGATCTCACTAACTAGATCTATTAGAGGTATTTAAAGTATTTTTGGACCATTTAAAGATATTTGATTTGCTGTTATACATCCAGCGTACGAGGCAATCAACTCAGAGAACATTTTTCAGTGAGCATACAGGTCACTGTAAAAAGCTCTTACCTTCTCACTGTTGTTTTTCAAACCTAATTAAGAACTTTTTGCTATTTGTTCTTTCTTTAGACCATATATGTTCATTCTACTAATATTTGTGGATAAAATTAAAAAAGCAGCTTTGGCAGGAAAACTAAAGGTACAGCATTTAAATTTTTTGCCACATAAACTTCCAGGAAATCTGACCGACTGGGTAAAGCCTGTCAGAAAAGTCAAGGGCACAACTTCTTTCAAATTAACAAAATTGGGATATCTCTGACTCCTATTAAATTGAACAAAATAAAAAAATAATGATGTGGCTGTCACTAATTAAAGCAATAATTAGTGAGATGTTGACCTATTTTAAAGATTTATGTTCCTCATCTCTCTTCTGTACAGGACTCTAAAGACCAAACAGAATAAATCATTTCCTTGAACAGAGTGCCAAACCCCAAAAGAAAACAGGAAAACCAGAGGGGTTTGCTTCTTTGCATTTTTTTTTCTCAATTTCAAGCAATTAAAACGTCAGATTCCCTGCCTTAGTCAAACAGGTAGAGGCAAGCGAGTATAGGTTTCAGGTCACAAGTATTTAAGGAGTACTTAGAGATCCTGACTGTTTAACCTGTCAGGTAAGAAGAACTAAGTGTTAATTTTATCATGGTCAAAACAATGTATGTGCCTGTTCACATAGGTCTTCTGTACTTACATATTCACAAGCTTGATTTTAGTAAGCTTGACTTTTTAGCAAGATGTTGCACTCTTAAGAGCAGGTTTAAACAAACAGGATGAAGATTCGAAGTGCACAGGACGCAACACATGTTTGGAAAGGAATTCCATCCTTCCCTACGTGAAGTCTTGATTTAAGATGGCACTGCAGCACATACTGCAGTCCCCAGCTGTGCTCAGGCCCTGCAGCTCCGTACGGGGGTAAAAGCCGCCGTGTGCTCAGAGCCCCCATGACTGCCAGGATAGGGCAGACACTTTGGGATTGTTGAATCCACTTGAGCTGAAGCTTCATATGTGTCAAACTACTCACACAAGTAACGGGTATGACCAAGGCCAGTGTTCACACTATACGCTTAGCGCAGTCAATTAAACGCATCCAGGGGCTTCCTAATACTATATACGCACAAAATAGAGCATTAATTCCGCATTAAAAGAAGAAACGCATAATAATAGCAGAGATGGCCCAGAAACACTTTTCCTGATCTATGAAAAACGTAGGACTTTTGGAATATTATGTAAGAAAGAACAGAATGACTTTAAGGATCAGGAGTAATAGAAACAGAATTAAATGTCGTGTGAGAATGTGGAGGATCACACTCTGGAATTAATGAAACTGTTGCATGTTATAAGTTAGGACTACAAATGGCTGGAGGCAGTGGGAGGAAAAAGACTTGGGGTATAGTTTGATTGCATAATATCTGTATGCCAGATGTGTGATATACACCCGGAAAAAAAAGGCCAGTGGGATGCTATTAGAGGAAATTATTTTATGCTATAACCCTAGGTGCAGGCAAGCCTTCATTGGGAATATTATGTACAGTCTGATCAGTCATGGTCAGGCAAAGGGCTGCCAAGACAGCAAAGAGGGTGAAGAACCTCCGGTCCGTGAGGTGATTGCAAGAACTTGATTTGTCAGCTCAGCAGAGTGAAGTCAGAGGAGAGGTATGATGGCTCTTGGCAAATACCCAAGAAGAAACAACACTGGGATAGGCAACGAAGTAATGGTACTACAGGATGCTAGCACTAATGTTATCCTGAAAAAAAACCCCAAACCCTAATCTAAGCATAAAGGGGAGTAAATTCATAAACAGCCTTCCCATATGCTGATGGAGGGGGGGAAAAAATGATTTTAAGAGTGAATAACTGAATTCATTTACTAGGAAAATTATTCTGATCCTTTTTTCTAACATGTTGAATCTTAAAAAAAAATGAAGAAAAAAGAACAGATCTCAGCCTGGATCAAGCAAAATATTTCACATGCATTTATGAGCTCTGAATCTATGACAATTGTAAAATAAAAGGTTGTTTTGGAAGAGGGAATGAGGGAATGAGAGAAAGACAAAGAATGAGAGCAAGAGACCAAAAGCAAGAGAGCAAGAACAAGAGAGAAAGAGGAAGAGACAGAGAGAAACAGGGAGAAACAGAGAAAGGGAAGGAAAGAGAAATATTTTCAAATAGAAGAAAATGTTCACAACAAGGTGTTTTAGTCCATTCATTCAAGGTAGTTTTCAGCTGGGTAATTTATCAAAATGTACTGTTTTACTCTTTGGTTTCAATGAATCAGCATTTTTTTCTTAAAAAAAAATTAAAAATCCTAAATGCACTGCTATACAAATAACCCTCTGTTCTTCATTGAAGTGTTCCTTCAGTCATTATGCAAAACTTGCATGATAAGATATACTCCAATATGTGAGTAATATTGTAGCTTACAGGAACAGAAAATCAGCATATGTTACAGCTTTGTTAACATTCCTGGAAATAAATTCTCTAAATCAAGGGATTCAAAAGCTTTTCTCTTTATTAATTTTTCTGATTTTAAGCAAAGAGATAAGGAAAATGCAAAGATAATTTGTTTATAGATTTTGTGGACTGACAGAAGAACATTTAGCAAGGTTTATGTTCTGCTTACTGCAGGCAGTCGAAGAAATGCAGTTCCTGGATGTTTATGATTAAATGCACATTGGAGCTCAGATATATTGGTTTTATCTTCATGGTGATTCACACACAGGCATATATAGATTCAAAAATATGGATAAATAAATACACCCCAGCTACCAACATTATTAATATAAATCCATTTTCAAATAATTAGCAGTCTATAAAGGCATGTTACATGACGTTACAAGCTTCAGCAATACATAACCTTCATATAATAAGAATGTTTTTATTTTCCCTCAATTCTGGAGACAAAGCAAGCATTGGAGAAAAGTCACCTAAGGATGCAAAAGTTTGAGGAAATCCTAAGCACAGGAAAACAAGAGGTTAGAACTGAAAACGCCTGACTGGTTTTACCATCTTAAACTACAAACACTGCTGCCTTTCCAAATGCAACACATGAGCCTGCAAGATGAAGGCAATTCTATGGCTCATGTATGGATGTGAAGGGGCAAAGACGAAAGACTACGCAAGCTTGTCTGCATGGAAACTGCAAGAGTGCCTGGAATATTAGGGGAATACAGAAGCTGAGTATTTATTAGGAAGATTGCAACTGGTCCTGAGTAGAAATGAGGACTGAGATTCTGTACAAAGTTAAGCTAAGAGAAATAATTCTGCAACTTCAGAAGTTTATACCACAATATGGAGAAGCACAGAAAGGAGACAAATAGTTCAAAGAGCAACAGAACTGTGAAAATTACATACAATTTTTTTTTTTAATTTATAACACATTTTCTTCAGTTGCATATGCTCATCCTTTTACATTCAGCTTAAGACATTTGTGCAAGCAAGTTTCTTTCTAGCAAACTTTAACATTTTGTGAGCAAACACAAAAATCACTAGATTTTTATGTCTCCACATGTACATGTTTTTGTTCAATTCATTCAAGCACTCATCCTCTCAGAAAGTAAGAACAATTCTGTCCAACAAGCAAGAACCACAGACAGGTCTCAAGTGAATAAGGAATGCCTTCGAAGAGCCTTTTTCTGCTGAAAACTGAAACATCTGCTGAGCATGTCAGAGGAAGCTGTGTCTGTTGGATTCCCGACTGCAGCGTATTTCTTCCTTGAGCTACATGAAGTAGGATGAAGGGCAGAGGAGATGGTGAGCGGGGACAAACCTTGAGCATTGGGACTGCAATTTCAGCCCAAAGCCTGCTCTGAAGGAGGGGATACAAGAGGCTGCTAAGGAACAGGAAAGCAATCTTCTTTCTGCTTATGTACATCCAGACCTGGAACATAGAAAGACCAATAAAGACAGAGAGCAGTAGCTGAATCCAGGCAGGAAAAGGCAATAACAACTCCTGTGAAGCAATTACAAATGTCAGCGATAAATCAGAACAGCCTTATCAATGAAATTATGAAAGACGGCTGCTCCTTTGAAATTCTTCTGAAAAATCTCTACAGAATGAGCAGTAGAAAGTTGGCTTTGAATCTGCTAGAATTATACAGAAACATTAAATTATTGTGTTACATATACACACATTAATTAATGTAACACAAATCAATATAATGCACAACAGTATTGCATATGTTCCCCATCCAAAATTCTGTGTTTCCCTGTTGTGTTTCAGAGTTTGCATCCTATAGCACGATTCCTAGATTTTCCCTAATTTTAGAAACTGTCCTACTAGCAACCACTGCTCTTCTGGCTGGGAACAACAAGGTGGGGGTTTTACCATCAGCACTGTTCAGCGTCAGGAGTAAAGTTGGGTGAAATGAACCTTCTACCCCTAGGTGAGATGGATTGGAGCTGAAAGACCTGAGCTGCACGCAGAGTTGCCATGCCCTCCTATCCCTACTGAGAGCCGACACATTTAGAAAGTGATTGCAATGGTAGGGAGGGATTAGCAGACATCACGCTAATGGATCGTGTTTTCTGAAGAAAGTTTTTCTGGAGAAAAAAACTAAGGAGAGCTGGAGAGGTTCTGGAGAGCTGATTTAGCAGAACTGAATATCCTACTTTTTCAGTTTGCCTAACAGTGAGAAAAAAATCTAATGAAATAGGTTTTTTAACAGGCCCAAAAATTGTCTGAGCTCTCCCAAACAAGCAGCTTCATAAAAATAAAACCCTGAAAAATGCACAGCAAGAACTTAAGAATAGGACCAAGATGAATAAGGAAAAGTGACTTGACACTCTTTACTTAAAAGTCTTCTACATTCTGGCTTCTGACTGAATTATTTAAAAGGTTTGGAAAACATCATCGCTTATGGGAAAAATCTGCATCTCTAAAGAGATCACAGCTTTGTGGACAGCATCCTAGTTTATTATTTCAATATACCATGTCAGGGGTGCCCAGCTCCTGAGACAAGCAAAAGTACTTTTAAGAAGTTTATTTACCCACTTTTCTCTTTTTCTTCTGAATATGATGCAATAGGCTTGACTACCCTTCCTCCAGACAGCTCCTGGGAGGGCTTGAGAAGACAGCACAGCACGGGAGGCCTGCAGAACCATGCCAGCAGCCTCAGACACAGCAATTGCCAGACAACTGGCATCTAAATTCAACAATATTTATAATCTTCCATCTAATGACTGGTTCTCATAATGAAGAACTCCAGGGATAGTAACTTGCTGGTAAGCCCACATTTCAGTGCTGGTACTCAGTCTAGGCTTCAGTGACTACCTATCTAAAGCTCTTGAGATCTGACTACCCTGGCAGGAACGGATAAGCATATGTATATATATGTCGCACAGCCCTTCAGCGGGTTGTGTCCCCAGTGCCGGGGTTTGGGAAGCACTAGTACAGCTTATTTAAGTTCCAGCTGAAGTTTCTCAGTTCCCAGTGTAAGAAAGCTGTGACCACTGCAGTACTGGTTATGACAGAAGCTCTCTCATAGGAAGTGATTAAGAAGAAACCAGACCAAGTATTTCTGCAGGTCAAGCACTGGCAGGGTAGAGGAGCAGCATTACAAACATTACATTTTCAGGATCTAATTTGTGTGATTCTCTCCGCGGCTCTCTACTACTTATATGATGCCACTCTGTTTATAGCAAAGCCGGGACAGTAGGGACTGCTTAATCAGGACAGTCTAATGTATGGGCAATTATCCAAAGCCACAGGTTTTCTAAATTCTGCATGGGCAGAGAGGGAGCTTAAGAGATCTGTAGGGATCAGAGCTGCTAACGAACTTCTAAGGAGGGCTCTAGGGACTGGGATGTGCATAATGAGAAAATCCGGATATTCAATGTGAAGAACTCTCCCAATTTAGCTGCAGTCTATGTAAATTAAATTTGTATTTAATGCTTATCACTATGCAGTCCACTTTAGCACTGGGATAAATTGGGTAGCCTGTGATTTTTCCCTTTTTTGTTATTAATGTGACTGAAA